>NC_081380.1:17338063-17669452 GCF_030684315.1 Stegostoma tigrinum
AAACACACACACACACACACACACACACACACACACACACACACACACGAGTTAAACTATTTTTCTAAGCTAATCTGATTTAGAGATGTTAGTGTATACCACTAGAGTGTGCCACATTCAGGAATTTACTCTTACTACTACACTTTCAATACACAGCAATAGAAATTATCTGGATATGTTATATTCTGTATTGCCAAAAGTTCAATTGATTCCATTTTGTGTTTTGCTGCTTTCAATGTTTCTATTTCCACAGTGTAGCAAATTATGCTGAGGAAGAAATTCCAACTTAGACCAACGTAATAAAAAGAGCTTCCGCAAATGGGATCAGTCTCTATGTTGCAAGAACCAGCATCCAGGAAACTTTGTTGCTCATTTTTACATCAGGAACACAAAGCTCTATTGCCAATTATACAACAAGTACACCAATTACAGGTCTCAGATATACACGCACCTGTGTGCAACATTGTGATGATAAGAATAAAAAAATAGAAACTGTTGTGGCAACTCAGCAGCATCTCTGGACAGAAAAACAAGAGTTAATGATGATTATTCATTGGATTGGACTCAAAACGTTAATTCAGTTTCTCTCTCCACAGAAGGTGTCAGACCTGCTGAGTGTCCGCGACATTCATTTTATTTCAGATTTCCAGTATCTGTACCAATTTCCTTTTATTATGTCAGACCTGGGGCCAAACTCTTTACCTCAGTAAGTTCACAATTTGGATTGTTGCACTTATTTTCCCTGAATTCAGCAGGTAAATTACACATGGTCCAAAGCCTCAATGGTACTCTCCTCCACAATTAGTATTGGCCCCTAACTTTTCCCAACCTCACAAATGGGCTAGGATCGACAGCTGTCTGCTATGGTCCAATTCCTTGATTACTATCAATGGTATTGTAGTCAACCTTCTCTTGGTTGTCAATTCCACAGCAATAGAATTCACCACTTTCCTTGCTTTGTTTACTCAATCAAGACCAAAGATGATACTTGAAGTAATATCTGGTGATCAAATTCTGAATGATGTCATGAGACCCCCACACTTGGAAAGCTATGTTTTGCTTATTGTTCAATGTTTTGCACCCAATTTTTTTAACAAATCAAAAATTCTGCAGATTTAACTTGTATTTGAGTTTTCAAACATGTTATGTCAAACCCAATGCATTCCATGCCAGTATAGACTGGATCAAAACACGAAAGTGTCTCTGATCTTTGCTCCTTGATCAGGTACTTTTGTCAAAGTTCAAACACAGTTTTGCAAATAAACGTTGAGAAAGTGTGACTGGACAAACTGCTAATTAACAGTGAATAGATGACTGGCATCAAATGACACTATTCTAATCCAGAACATGCGATGGTTGGTACACCAGGGTATTGCTCAGCTCCCATTTAATACTTGCCTGTTAAAATAGTTATAAATGGAAATAGCCACGTAATTAGGGAGGACTTGGAAGGTATAATAATTAACAGCAAATACAGTAATATTTAATATTTAGCACAGTAAAATCATTTGACATGGGCTAAAAAGGTGCAATGTTATAAATAAACTGACATCCTTCAGTCCAGTGTTTATGCTCATTAGAACATTTATTAGACTAAGGATGAAATGGCCTGAAACACTGAATAACTGTGGTTTAGTCATCTTATCTTCAGGACGCCCACTGCAGGAGTTCCTCGGGATAGTGTACTAGGCCCAACCATCTTCAGCTGCTTCATCAGTGACTTTTTCTCCATGAAGTCAAAAGTGGGGATGTTCACTGATGATTGCACAATGCTCAGCGCCATTCACAGCTCCTCAAATGCTGAAGCAGTACATGTCAATTGCAACAAGTCCTAGCAAAATAAAAGTTTGGGCTGACAAGTGGTAGGGTGCCATCCATAGCCATCATGACCATCACACCACTGGTGATCCAATGTGGGAGTTGCCCCCCGTGCCAACATGAGATACCTTCTTTCACAGATGAAGTTGCTGACACGTCATTATTGGAGGGCCTCCTTCTGGCCTTCCAGCCTTGCAAACCCTCTTGCCTATTGTAATTGGTCAGGGAGCATTCTCCCTGTTCACTAAGTGACAATTCCGATAGAAACATGGCATCATGGCGTTGCAACCCTGAAGTCGGATGCACTTCAACCACAGAACAAAACTCTAATCTACAGTAGCTCAAACTGACCCAAGCATAAAAGATAAATAATGACATTATGATACAAGATAAATAGGAATGGTTACATCAATCAAATTGTACGTCACACCCTCTAATTGTAGCAGGGAGATAGGAAATGGAAAAGGCAATCTGTAGACAATTTGAAAAATGAGCAGTAAATGACATAATTATTGTTCTTGGAGATTAAGCTACTCATTTGTTGATAAGAAGAAGTAAACAAAGAAAAGAACATGAAATTTTTCAAATTCTTTTTCAAGCAGCATGTTGCAATATCTCAAAGACATAGGCATCGCTAAATCTAGTTGTAACAAAATACTTCAGGACGTGAGGAGTCCATTGGATCTGCCCTTTGGGAGGTGGGTCGTTGAAGCTTGACATCAGCTAGGACAACTCTATCCACACCATCAACATTTGCTCTGCCCACATGGCTAAAGAGAAGCAGCAGTGAGCACTACCTACAAGATACACTGCAGTAACTCAAGGCTACTCCAACAATACCCATCTCTACCACCTACAAGAGCAGAATGCATGGGTGCAGAGCCTGCAAAGACCCCTCTAAGCTACACAAATTCCTCATGTGGAAATATATCACCAGTCCTTCACTGCAGATGGGTCAAAGACCTAAAACTTTCTTCCATATAACAACGTAGGTATCCCCAGGACAGCAGTGGTTCAAGAAAATAAATCATCATCCCCTTCTCAAGGGCAATTATGGATAAGTAATAAATGCTGACTTGACCAGCAATGCTGACATCTCATAAATTAAGAAACAAAAAGATTTAAGGCTCAAGATGAAAGGGAAATAGGTGACAAAGTGAAGTAAAATTGAAAAACAGTATACCGAGTCTGTCATAATCAATATGTGAAGACAATAGAAAAGAACTAAGAAGCTCAGTAGCATATAGAAAACAGGGAGCTGGGGAGAAAACCTCCAATCTTTTGGAAAAGTACTAAGTATTCTTCAAGTACATAAGTTGCAAAGAATTGTTAAATGTGAGTGGGAACTCCAGAATTAAGTCGATGGTGGATTAGTAAAGGACAAACAAAAAATTTTCAAAGACACATAGTTAATAATATGCATCAATATTTTCCAAAAAGAGAAAGAAATGGGGAAGTAAATAAATCCTGATATGGTTAAAAACAAGATTGGAGAGACAAGATAGGAAAGCAAAGGATCAGGAATGTTAATTTCATGAAAGGAAAAATCATTTTCAGGGTGGAGAAACACTAAAGGTCAGAAGGGCAAACCCAGCTAATTATAAGCCAGTTAGTTTAACATCCAAAGTAGGGGATACTGAAATCCTTAATTAAAGATAAAATTACTAACTTTCTAGAAGAGGAAAAAGTAAATTAAAAACAGCCACAGTTCTCAAAAAGGCAGTTCCTGCTTGACAGTTCTGATGTTTCTTTGAGGAGGAGTTTACAGATGGTAGGTGAGAGAATTGCAGAGGTTATATTCTTGAGTTTTCACAACCACTTTAACAAGGTACCAAACAGGTCAGGCAAAGTAGGAAACAGTACTGAAAACTGGTCAGAAAAGAACAGAGTATGGAGTAAGCATGGTTTCTCTTAGAATTTATGGTGAACTACTTATATCTATGCCAGGACAGTTTCTGTTCACTGTACACACATATGATTTGGATAAGAGATGAGAGAAAACATATGACTTTGTGGATGATGTCAAATACAAGGCATAGCAAACAATTCTAAGGAGAAAATGTCATTGAAATAGAATATGCTAAGATGGTAGAATCAGCGAGAAAAAGTGGCAGATGGAATTTGAAACTAGCACTTGAAGCGGAGAAAGTATCAGTGTCCAACAGCAGATAGCATCAGTATGTGACATAAAAAAAGTAAAGGAATATGGAATAACAAAGTGTGAAGCTGGATGAACACAGCAGGCCAAGCAGCATCTTAGGTGCACAAAAGCTGACGTTTCGGGCCCAGACCCTTCATCAGAGAGGGGGATTGGGAGAGGGGGATGGGGAGAGGGGGATGGGGAGAGGGGGATGGGGAGAGGGGGATGGGGAGAGGGGGATGGGGAGAGGGGGATGGGGAGAGGGGGATGGGGAGAGGGGGATGGGGAGAGGGGGATGGGGAGAGGGGGTTGGGGAGAGGGGGTTGGGGAGAGGGGGTTGGGGAGAGGGGGTTGGGGAGAGGGGGTTGGGGAGAGGGGGTTGGGGAGAGGGGGTTGGGGAGAGGGGGTTGGGGAGAGGGGGTTGGGGAGAGGGGGTTGGGGAGAGGGGGTTGGGGAGAGGGGGTTGGGGAGAGGGGGTTGGGGAGAGGGGGTTGGGGAGAGGGGGTTGGGGAGAGGGGGTTGGGGAGAGGGGGATGGGGAGAGGGGGATGGGGAGAGGGGGATGGGGAGAGGGGGATGGGGAGAGGGGGATGGGGAGAGGGGGATGGGGAGAGGGGGATGGGGAGAGGGGGATGGGGAGAGGGGGATGGGGAGAGGGGGATGGGGAGAGGGTTCTGAAATAAATAGGGAGAGAGGGGGAGGCGGACGGAAGATGGATAGAAGAGAAGATAGGTGGAGAGGAGAGTATAGGTGGGGAGGTAGGGAGGGGATAGGTCAGTCTGGGGAGGACGGACAAGTCAAGGGAGCGGGATGAGGTTAGTAGGTAGGAAACGGAAGTGCGGCTTGAGGTGAGAGGAGGGGATGGGTGAGAGAAAGAACAGGTTAGGGAGGTGGGGACAGGCTGGGCTGGTTTTGGGATGCAGTGGGGGAGGGGAGATTTTGAAGCTGGTGAAATCCACATTTCAGCCAGATGGTATCAGGGTTCCCAAGAGGAATATGAGTTGCTGTTCCTGCAACCTACGCGTGGCATCATTGTGGCACTGCAGGAGGCCCAGGATGGGGGTGTTGGGAGGTGACTGGGAGGTGCAGTTGTTTATTGCGAATCGAGCATAAGTGTTCTGCAAAGCGGTCGCCAAGCCTCTGCTTGATTTCCCCAATGTAGAAGAAGCCTCAACAGGTACAGCAGATGCAGTACACCACACTGGCGTATGTGCAGGTGAACATCTGCTTGATGCCCGGCACTTTCTCCTGCAACCACAGGAAGCACTACACTTGCCCCCACACCTCCGCCGTCACCCCCATCCCAGGCCCAAGATGATTTTCCGCATCAAGGAACTTTCTCCCCTTCCCCCTTTTCTGATGAAGGGTCTACGCCTGAAACATCAGCTTTTGTGCTCCTAAGATGCTGCTTGGCCTGCTGTGTTCATCCAGCTCCACACTTTGTTATCTCGGATTCTTCAGCATCTGCTGTTCCCATCATCTCCGAAAGGAATATGGAAACTGTGTAAGCCATTGGGATTCTGACAACTGGTAAAATGGAGCATGAACATTAAATGGAACAATTGTGGGGAGCAGCCTGTTTTTTATTCCTGTTATAGTTTCTATACTAATATTTAAGTATAGTGGACATTGCCAGAATTCAGATGTGAATACTGAGAATGTAGATCTAAATATAGTCACAATCAAACTTAAGCAGTTACCATCCACGTCTACAGATGGTCTCAATTTAGACCTAAATGATGACCCAGATTCTGTGGCAACAGAACATCGAACAAAATTTTTTCTTAGTCTGATTTGTTAATTACATACATTTAGGTTTCTACATTTTTTACAATGGCTAGTTACTAAAATTACAAATTGGTGACATGCAATTAGTGGAGAGGTATTCAAGGCTATAAAGATCTCTCCTTAAACAATTCAGTTAAACGGGCTGCTAGGTCAATAACACAGAATTGAGAAGAGTGTGTAAATTAGAGCATGTGAATTTGATGGCAAATGAAATAGAGAAAGTGAAATGGCGACAGAACGAAAGGTTGCACTAAGGGATATGAAAACAAAGTAGATATTGTTTGCCTCACCATTATTTTGACAGGAAAATAAAGACCTTTATCAGATTCTGGGCTGCAACATCACTCCAATCTATTCCAGACACCATAAGAATTTGAGTCAGAACACCATCCAGATTTCGATCTGAAAACTATCACGATCCTAATCTAAACACTGTCCATATCTTGGTCTAAATACTGAACAATTCATACATTAAACACTGCAAGTACTTTTGAGTTTCTGGACAAATTCCAGAAAAATTTCAGTCACATCTTATATTGCTTTGTGTATGCCTGATTTGTACCACCATAATTATCTCTCCTGCTTTTAGCATTGTTTCAAGATCCTCAGCTGAACAGAGATATCGAGTGCAGGAGGAGATGATGTAGAAAGAGCTTCTTTGAAAGCCACACACCACAAGAATGTGTCGACCACACGCCAGTTTTGTTTTGTATAAATACAGCCACTATCCTGAATGGACAGCACTCACCCAGCAGGCAACCAGAAGTCGGAGGTAATCAGTGAAATGGATTCTAGGGAAGTCCTATTACCCACAAAGAAACTGTCTGGTGATTAACAGTTGGATTTGACTAGCAGCTCATGTACGCGTGATAATTGGACTAATAGGAGTTAGTATTCTTGTCACAGCATCAGCAGCTGCCACAGCAGGGCTAACATTCCCAAAGGATCACAGGCCTCCGATCAGTATGGCAGGGATTAGGCACTTCAGGGTCTCCTTCAGTTACTGGCTCCTATTAATAATCCCATCTCTGCAAGATACTTATTCCTAGCATCAAGGTGACAAGAGGACATTTGCTTCCTCGACTATTAATACAATAATATATTCCTGCTCATGTACTCAATTCCCAAGCTAAAAAATTTTGCCTCTCCTGAATGCCTCATTGACAAAAATAAACTCCTGATCGCATATCCATTTCTGTACCACGTTTATTGCCATTCAAAGTGGCATGCACAACAATCCCCTACTGGATTTTTCAGAAATTATGTTACTACACACTGATGCTAGGATATATTTTATATTTATTCAGAAAACAATTAAAATGCAAATCAGAGTGCACTCAACACGAAGGACCAACAAGCAAGTTAATGTCTTGAGCAGTTTTCAGATTTAGCACAAAGCAGATTTGATTTAAGCTCTCCTCGGTGACACCCGGTCACATTGGAGGGCAATCTGTGAGACACCCTGAACATGTCAAATTGCAGTTTCACCAAATGGTGATATTTCATCAGTACAAAACACATGACAAAGCTTTCCAATGCAGTTACTTTGTATGTTTTTCCATCATCTCACGACCTTTTCCTGTCTTCTGATACGATCAGCCACACCATTTCTTCAATATCACCTCATTCCTTTAAAAATTATTACCAGCCAATTTATTTAAAAGCGTACCAACAGTTTTACTAAAGTGAATGACTGTAAAATATGGAAATCTGAAGTAAAGACGGAGCATATTAGAAACCCTCAGCTCAATCTGTGCTGAGGGAAACACAGCTAATATTACAGGTTAATGGCCTTTCATCACAACTTTAATTTTTGCTATTTTCTCAAACTAGACAACTTTGAACATGCTGCCACTCAAGTACATGACAATTTCTTCCATTGCTCACTGTGCACCTTCGATTAATTTTAATCAGCAATCTCAAGCCTGAACACACCTGATATCCTGTGGCCACTGTTCCCTGAATTTCTAGTCCTCAACTGTTGACTTAACTGATGCTGCCCTTAGTCTTTAATATTTTGATATGTCTCAATCTTTACATCTTCTGTCATATTCCCACTTCTTAGAACAAATGAAATTGGTTTAAGAGATAAATTATTCTAACAGGTTTTGTTGAAACATTTAGACCAGAAAGCAACGTAAAAGGAAGGGGAATTAATTCCATTGGTATATATTCTACAAAAAATCAAGGAAGTGCAGATAAGAACTCGTAGGCTTTCTCTTGAAGACAACTGTCTTTGCCTACGTGGCACATTAAAAAACTGAATTTTTGAGACAACTGAGCCAATGGGATAAACAAAGATATCCAGAGCATTCAATGATTTTTTTGATGTGTGTGCAAGAGAGTTAGAGGGCATGAGTGCATTTGAAAGTGATTTGTTGCTTGTGAGGCAACATAATGCAGAAATGCAGGGTGAAGATAGATTGAAAAATGGAACTCAGTGAAGTTCAGTTACATCACAATGCATGACTGCGGAAATTTTCAATCAATGCACTCAATCATACCACATCGAAAAATTGCTTTTTAATCAAGATAACGTTCAATATGCTGTTACCTGAAATTAAAGTACAAGCACATAGAATTCAGATTTACAATAAGGAAAGTAGGCTAAGAAAAGAGAGATAAAGAGGAATAACATTTAGCAAGGATTGTCATAAATCATAACTCTTTTATAAATAAAGCTACATTACCATTTATAATTTTTTGTGTCTGTAATTTGGGGCATAATGTTGAACAAATAAAAAGGCAACATTGGCGAGAGTGGTGGAATGGTAGATGGAGGTAACAGCACGGGCCTGGAGAGTGGCAAGGCCAAGTAATGTTGAAGGAGACAGCATCAGGCGGCAGCAGCAACACTAGGACATAGCCGACATGGGTCTACCCCAGCCCAAAGTCTCCCAGTGAGCGAGGAGCAGGTCCCAGGCTTAATCCCCTGGTCCAGACTCGCAGGCTGAGCCGAGGCTTCAAGTCTGCAGCTAGGACCAGGCACCTAGTGGTGGAGGTGGTGACGACAGCCAGTTTGGTCCCTGTGGAGGGCCCTGCAGCACCGGCTGCATTGACAAGGTCAGCCCATCGTGAGCTCATGGCGCAGCAGCATCGGTGGAGGTGGGATGGTGCCAGAGAGCGGCAACTCTCTGTTCCAGTGGCAGCAGTGACATGACAAAATGCAGTTACAGCAGTGACATCGGTTCAGCAGCAGGAACTCGAGGCATTGGGCTGGAGGAGCCTGGATCAAGGCCATGGCTGAGCTACAAGTTGGAGAAGTACCAAAGATCACCTAATGTTACTGAGATAAGACTATAAGATTACCTTTATTGCTTCATTTTTCTGAGTTTATATTCTCTGTTTTGGCTTATTTTCTATGTTTTAGGAAGGCACCAGACAGTGGCAACATTAAACAACATTTTTCAATGTATTTGTGATGAATACATGCAACAAAAAATAAATCGAATCAAAACGTGGACTAGTTGTAATTTATGTATAACAAATAAAATTTAAAAACAGGAGCAGGTCAGCAGAAGGCTCTCCCTTCAGTTTATAGGGCAGCTTACTGATAATTATCAACAAATGATTTACAATCAAAAAGATCCTGTTGTAGCAGCTCACATCCTTTGCGCGAATCGAAAGATAATGTCAGCCATCAGATAACCCATGATGCTCTGAGAAAAGGGAAGAGGGAAAGATAAGCGATGAAGTGAAACTACCTGCATAAAAATGAATACGGAACGGTTTCACCCAAGCCCAAGAGCAAGGAATGTTAGCTATCTGTAAGTGGTTTAAAGGGTCAACTATTACTGTAGGATTTGCACCACCATTCTGAGCAGAAAGTACAAAGTGGAGCAAGTGTTCAGAGAATTAATCTTGTACTTGATGACTGTGAACAAAGGGAGCTTAGAGGCAGAGAATGCTTATGTTCCATTTAGCTGTTACTATCGGGTCAAAAAGTGACTTCTTACCAATAATAATGTGGGTTCCTAGGAGATCCATATACTCAACATGGGAAACTGCTCTGGCCATTTGTGCACACTTTGACAATATAGATTTTTGCAATCCTGAAAGATACATACTGTAAATCCAACCTAGACATGAGAATGAGGCAATTATCGTCTCTTAATCTTCTAATGCAGAGATAGAATTATGAGCAGATTTACATCTGGACCGTAACAGCAGGTTGTGGTTATTTATAGCCTAACACAGTCTGAAACAAAGAGTGACAGATTTTACCTTTTGAAAGTTAGAATTCAGAGTAATTGGGTCCAGTCAATCTGAGATAACAAGGTGTAGAGCTGAATGAACACAGCAGGCCAAGCAGCATTGGAGGAGCACGAAAGTTTCAGGCCTAGACCTTTCTTCAGAAATTTTCTGAAGAAAGGTCTAGGCCCAAAAATCAGCTTTCCTGCTCGGCCTGCTATGTTCATCCAGCTCTACACCTTGTTATCTCAGATTCTCCAGCATCTGCAGTTCCTACTACCCCTGTCAATCTGGGATTGACAAGCCAGATTTCATTATTATTTGCTCGTATTTCTTCGACATTTAATAAAACTGAAGACTGACATATTTTAAGATTGTCCAGACAATATGTATTAAAACTTGTTGCTGAATAAATCATTCAGGCCTGAATCATGTAAAAGTCATTCTTGAAAGATTAACAATTCTGTCTTGTGACAGTAACTACATTAACCACCTGCTTTCACTGTTTACCTTCAGAAAGCATCATACAGCATCCGCTAGGATAGCATCATCTATACCTGCACTGGCAATTCTGCAGTGTCCTGGACTCTATTCTCAGCCTCTCTAGACCTTAACTAACAGTCCGTACCTCAATCTGCAAGCCAGAGAGGAGTTTCATAATCACTCCAAAATATCCAACACTTCCCAGCTTCAAATCCAAAGGCAAAGTCTCTTACAAATCAATACTGAACATTGCACATATTGTGCAAATTTCCAGATGCCAACTACAATACAGTTATGAAACTTTGATGTTACATTTTATCCTACTGCGCTTTAAAGCCTATATCTCGTCCAACAGAAACAACCTCCAGAACTGTGCCCAATAACGCCTTCACCTCTTCTGATGTCACTGGAATTCTTATTCTTGTCCTAATCTTGAAGATACATTTCTCAATTTCTTATCCAATCCTAACCCTATCTACAAATTTTATTTCTTTCACAACATTGTGATCTGACAACCAACCCTTAAACCACAGGCCTCCATCACATGTCGCTAACTACTGCTGGTGCCCAGTGCTCAACAAAAATGACTAAGAACATTCCCCAAGTCCCGTTCTTGGTTTTATCCAAAACAAATCTTCATTTACTCCATTAATTTGAAAATCCTTTCCAATCATTCATTCCAATTCATTATCTTTATTTCTCTATCTGTCGCTCCAAATCACTGCTGAGTCCCTTTCCCTTCCAATCCACTCAGTGTGGGTAGCTATTCCATATACTCTGAACACTGTAAATGGTGGGTCATCTGGAGTCAGGGTGTTTCAGCACAGTCAACCTGCTATTCTGTAAAAATAATAATCTGAAGTACGTGCAGGAACAAGAGGCAAGAGCAAATAACAAAACACTGCAATCAAACATTCAGACTACGGCAACTTCATTGTCATCAATCATTGCTTATTTGTTCAGAGACAAAAACAAAGTACTGAAGAAACTCAGCAGGTGTGGCAGCATCAGAAAGACAACTAGTGCTTCTAATCCAATGGCCCCTCCAGAAAAATGTTGTTGCAAGGCCTGCTGACTTTCTCAAGCACTTTCTGCTTTCATTTCAGATTAACAGCATCTGTAGTGTTTTACTTTTATTGCTTCATTAAGGCCTGACTGAGCAACAGCAACATCTCATGGTCATTTCAAGGCAGTCTGCAATTGTCACATGCTTGAAGCATGGGTTTCAGTCTGCATCTTACCTGAATGTTGGAGACAGTCTCTCTCCGTATTCCTCTGATCTCACCAGCAGTTCCATCCATTATTTGCTTTGAATCATCAAATGAAACCCAGTGGTAAAGAGAAGAGGCAATCTTGTTCAGGTGTGGCACATTTCAAAGGCTGAACAATCTTTTCTCTACACTTCTCCAGCTGAGTGCCACAGCATCAAGTTCAGAAATGCATTTGCCAGCTCTCTGTTCCTGTCAACATTGAAGTGTTTGAGATTGACAACATCAGAGTAGTTGTGTTGGCAACATCACCTCCAACCACAGAATACCAGGCTTGGAACAGCCCCAAATACATTTGGCTCACAGGCAAAAATAGGAGTTCTTCTGCACATCAGTCTGGACCGGATCCAAACTCAGGTCACTAAAATGAAATGACAGATTCTAACCCAACTACATATTGAACAAAAGGTACTCTTAAAAAAAAATGGACTAAATGTAATGCAAGCATCCAATGTTGAGGGCTGTAGCCAAAACAGAGAAATTAAAGCTCTGAGGTTAGCATCAATGTCACTTTTTGATATACAAAAGTACTCCTAATTATATCTTGCTATTTAGAGCAACATCCCAGCTGGAATTAATGGTGTTCCATCAGAACTGTCTCAAACAGGATCCACCCTGAAGTTGCAGTAAGTGTGGATCATCAGCTCTGCAGTTCCCACCCTATAATCAGAAAGTTGAATAACTCCAGTGAAGAAGTTACAAGCTGATTGTGAACAAACAGTTGTCTAAACATGAGAACATACATAAGCAGCTGGATTAAACAGATGGCCCAACAAACTATAAATGTCAAGCAGCAGCATAGCAACACAGGGCTGGTGTGAGAACTGGAAATTGTTGAACAAGGTACCAAACTTTCAGATGCTGAAAAAGCAGTGTCTCTTGTTTCAGTGCTGTTTAGTTAAATTAGTTCCAATCTTGTAACTTCCATCGATTGGTGCTTTTGGTGAATGCTAAAAGGGTCCACCAATCATCACAGAACAATAGATTTCCCTGGACATACATTTTCCAAATTCTGTCACACTCCTGGTTGACAAATTTAACTATCATCCGTTTCACAACTCGTAACTGATTTAGTATCAGTTGCTAATTGCAGAAGAGAGTTCCAACCAGTGACCATACTTCACATGAAGTCTTCACTCCCTGACTCATCTAACCCAGTCCCAGGCTTCCAAATGAGTAGAAAATCGATTAATTCCATTTGATATTTTGATTAAATCATCCTTTAACTTTCTGAACTTCAGGAACACAACATGTGCATGTGTGAGAGTTGCAGCTCAGTTGGTGGCTTTTGAATCACAAGCTTATGGGTAAGTCCCACCCTCTGGTTTGGAGACACTGTCCAAGGCTGGTACTAGAACTGCCTCATTGTTGGCAGTGCCGTCCTTCAGATAAGATGTTAAACTGCCCTCCTGACCTCTCAGGTGAACAGAAAAAATTCCATGGCACTAATGCAGTGCAGAGTGAGGCAAGTTCCTCAAGTCTCTTGTACAATGATCATAGTTCAATCAAGACCACAAGAACAGATGATCTACTCATACACAGACCACTGTTTGTGGGACTTTCCTCTGTCCAGATTGACTGCCATATTTCCTTCATTACACCACTGACTTTAAAGTGCTGTTTGATGTCTGGCAGCCAAAAAAAGACTCTATAAATACATACAGCTTTAAATCTCTTTTATCACCTAACACTTGTATGTAGATATCATTCTAGTAAACCTATAGTATCTGCTCCTCCAATGTAAATATATCCTTCCTAAAGCAGTGCCTGGACAGCTCTTATTACTCTAAGGTGGACTAACCCGGCCTGTGGTAAATAGCATCATGACTTACCTGTTAATTACATCCAAATGATGTGCGCTCTTGGACTCCCAAGGCTTTTGAATCTCTACTCTTCGTTGCTTTTTACCATTTCAAAAGTACTTTGTATTCCCTAAAAATTGCCTTTTGATCCAAAGTGGATGATTCATTTTGCTTATAATGAAATCGATTTGCCATGGTTTTGCCCATTCACTTCATGTATTTCCCTTTGTTCACTCCATCTGTTATATAAACGCCACTGATCATCAGCATTGATATGTTCCTTTTGATCCCAACATCCAAGTCATTAATGAATAGCAAGCAGTTGGAACCTCACAGTTTTCTGTCATGAAATACCATTAGTCACATCCTGGCAATTGGATTCCTGTCCATTATCCCTCCTCTCCATCTCTGGTTACTTAGCTAGTTTTGCAGAGGGGACTTCATCGAATGTCTTCAGAAGCCTACACACACAAATCCATATACACCTCCCATCCACTAATTTAGTCATCTCTTCAACAAGTTCATCAGTATAACCTCCCCTTTACAAATTCACACTGGTTAAACATTTCCTCGATGTCATGTCACACAATGCAACTTCATAACAATCTCACCAGTCAGTCATCTATTTAGAGCAAAACTATTCAATTCAAATCTCAAAGTGTTTTTGAAGCATGAAACATTCTTGCCATGAATAGTGGAGAACAAATTAAACAACTAACAGGTCCCACAAATATTCACATCCTCAAAGTTGGGGGAGCCCACAGCATCAGTATTTGCAATGGTCCTTGGCCAGAGGGTTGACTGGGTGATCTGTCTTAGCCTCGTCCTGAGGTCTCCAGCATCTCAAGTCCATTCTCAGCCAACTCAATTCCCTCTGCATGATATCAAGGAACAGCTGAAGGTACTGGGCACTGCAAAGACTATAGGCCCCACTAACATTCAGGCAATAGTACTGAAGACTTGTGCTCTGGAACCAGCCATACTATTAGCCAAACTGTTCCCATACAGTTTCAACATTGGAAAATTGCCCAGCTATGTATCATACACAAAACACAGTATATATCGAATGTGGCCCGGTACTGCCTAGCAGGTGACACTTATCTTAATCAAACTGTTCAGAGATTTTAAGATACGCTACTGGAGCAGATGGTCGCGAACCCAGGCCTCTTGACTCAGATGTAGGGACACCACCTCAGTGCCACAAGAGACCCAACCCATCAGCTTACTCTCACACATCACCAAAGTGATAGGAGGTGTCATCAATCATGTTTTCAAGTTACTCAGCAAGAGCTTGCTCAGTGACACTGAATTTGGGTTCTACTAGGGCCACTCAGCTCCTAACATCACTATAGCCTTGGTCCAAATATGAAAAAAGATCTGATCTCCAGAGGTGAGGGGACAGTGACTGACCTTGACATCAATGCTGTGTTTGAACGAATGTGGCATCAAGGACCCCTAGATATTTTTTGAATCAACGTGTTAGGCTTCCTGGCCCAGAGTTAGGGACATTACCACTGCACCACCAGAAGATCAAAACTGAGCATGTTTGCTTATAATCGTACAATATTCTTTTCCATTCACAACTACATAGATATGGAATCAGTCCACTCCTTTGTGAAGCAAGACCTACATTCATCATACAAGTACTATGCAATAACCTTTCCAAAAAGAGAGATTCTGACCATTTAAAATTTCAACAGCTTTACCACCACTAAACCTCATCCTGTCAACATCCTGGGATCCCACTGATCAGAAAAGTTACTGGACTGGCTATATAAATATCATGGTTGTATGAACAGCATATATAGTGGTGAATAACTCTCCTCTTGACTCCTCAAGTCACAAGTCAGGAGTGAGATTGACTAATTCTCCAATTGCCTGGAAGGGTGCAGCACTAACAACACTCAATGCTATCCAGGCCAATGCACCAACTTACAGCTTAAACATTCAGTCCTTCCACCACGGTGAGACAGCATACCATCTACAAGACATAATACAGCAACTCACCAAGGCTGGTTTAACAGCTCCTCCCAAATCAATGACCTCTACCATCAAGAACAAGGGGAGTGGATACCAAATCGACTTTCACATAGTTCTGAAAAATCATATATGATTCAGGCCTGGAACTATATCACCAGTCTTTCACTGTTGCTGGGTCAAAATCTTGGACTTCCCTTCCTAACAGCACTGTGGATTCACCTACATCCCAACATTCAAAAAAGATGCTTAGTACATCTTCAAAGGAAGTTAAGGATAGGCAACACGATGATGCTCACACCCTGGGAACTTTTATTTTTTACAAACATTGATGCTCATAAAACCCAGAAATCAGTCTGAAATGATCACTTTCATTTTTACTCATCATTATTTATTCATTCATGGGATGTGGGTGTTAAGCAGAGTTCAATCCCATAGCATTGACAGCTTGAATAATGCCTGTGCTTGTATTAATACGTTATGTCTGCTGCACCAATCCTCTATGTCCTCAGATTGGGGATCCCTCTCCCAAAACCTACAGCAGTTTAGTGCTAAAACAGTAATAAATGGCCCCTTACAATTCATTCGGGCACTGACAATATTTGTCCGCGATACATTTATCTTGGCTTGTACATGATTTATCAGTGAATTTACTAGATACACCAAACAACAGAGACATGGAACAGTAAGAGGGAACAAGAAGTTGGAAGAGTCAGGTGTTAGACTCTTTAACCTAGCAAAATATCCCAGTGTACTCTGCAGGACAGTCGTTCTCATATCATATCACATCTCATTCCAAAAATAATCTGAATTCTCATAAAACCAGCACAAATTGATCATTGACCACAGCCAGAGATCACAGCAGTGTTCTCGATCTAAGCATGTTCAGCTGCTTTATTATTAGCCTTCCTTCATCAAAAGATGAAAAGTTTCCTTATGAATAATCAAGCCAGATGATGATCTTAACCACTTTCCATATATGGAAGTGTTCTATCTAACCCAGAGTTGGGGGAGTTGCTGGGCACCAATCCGAATTACAGCATCCAATGCCCAATGTGTCTATTCCAGCTGAGACAGAATAATTCAGGAGAAGTAACATTTCACATGAATTCAATCTGAGAAACTTCAGCTCTCTGTGGCTCAGTGCTTTGTGAACAAGAGGAAACAGAAGCTTGTAATCATACAGCACCGTTAACCTAGCAAAATATCCCAGTGTACTTTGCAGGGCAGTCGTTCAAAATTGGCATGAGCCACATTACAAAGGCAAACACTCACTTAAAGAAAAGTAGTTTTAACAAACATCACAAGGAGGCAGGGCAAGGTTTGGGGAGAGAACATTAGTTGAATTAGCAGAAGTTGCTAATGGGGTAGAAATGAAATTGGGGGATGCATCAGGTTACAATAAGGCAAGTGTTGAAGGGAAAGAGGTGATAGGGAGACAGAGAGAAGGAGCAAAGGCAAAAGTGGGATTTGAAAACACAGGTAAAAGTTATAAAAATTAACCCGTGGTGTCTTTGACTTCTGATCTGTGTGACTTAGTACAGCACCCAGTGTACTAACCATTTCTCTGAAGTTTGAGGGTGCCCAAGTTTTAATCAAAGCACAAGCACGACTGGAGAAAGAAAGTACACATACTTACCATGTTGTTGGTAACCAATTGGGAGGATTTTTGGAACTGCCATCTTCGTGAGGACATGGATAATGAGGAGTAGCTGCAACAAACCCTGATAATACAGTAGGGGCCAAATAACAGGCTGGGTTAGACTGCTCTCATCAGGAAATAAGAATCATTGGGTTGCCAAACAGGTCGAAAAGTACAAAGGAGTGGCCTGTTGTTACTGCAGTTTCTAGCCAGTTGCTATGAGATAGTTTGCTGTTGTGCATCTCCCAGGACAGTTACCAGGAAACATGTGAAGTATAATGATTAAATGCACATTCAGGAATATTTCCCTCACCAGTACAATGGGGGATGACTATTCAATCAGGTGTTCACCAGTAGACGCCTATTTAGCAGTGTCACCCTCATGAGCTTGCTGCAAATTGCCTGTTTAATAAGGGTCCATTCAGAATAGTGCCAGGAAATACCCGCTCAATAATGTTTCTCCGGTATCCACTGGGAGATATCTGTCCAACAGTGTTTCTCTCACAGCCTGTAATGGGAAATTAAAAAGAAATGTCAGTCATTTCTATCCACTGATATGTACAGAAACCAACAGGAGCCTTAAAGATAACTCAAGCCCTCTCTTTGAGCTGAAGAGTCATCTGCCCACTCAGCTGAGCACTTTTTACAAAATTTCTAACATGCAGTCACCTGGCTTTATCCATTCACATCCAAGCTGCACTCACACTGACTGGTTTCTGAGCTGGGCCCATAACGCACCTTGTCCACTGTCAGCAGAATCTTGCAGTCACTCATTCCCAGTTCCTTTAGTTGCACATTACCCAAGAAAACTCACTTGGTTCAGTTGCACACTCTCCTCCTTCAGCCTCCACAAGTTTTGGATTGTCAACTGGAATCATTTTTACAGGTCAATGTTTATCACTGTCTGCACATTGACTTAACAGTGCCTTGCTTCTGCTGTGTTTTCTGTTTCTGACTCAACTGTCTACAATCCTCCTCATACCCACTTCTACATTCCCTCAACGAAAGATTAAATATATTGGAATAATTTTGTTATTTGTTTAACCTCAGTCTCAGCATAGACTTAATGGAGGGTAAAGGACAATATCAAAGGATTCTTCAACTCCAGTATGCAAACTTCGACTGCAGAAATGGTCTTGCCTGAGCTGAGGTCAGAAGTGAAAAGGTTAATAATCCAGTAGTTCTAACGGATCCCACCCACACAGGAGTTCAAACAGAGTTCCCCCTCACCAAAATAATTTTCAAAATGTCTATTAGAGCGAGAATAAGGCCCTTCAGAAGGTTCCCTCTTTCCCATTGCAGAAATAAGCGACTAGTGGAGCTTTTCGCTTGTTTGCCTTGAGTTGACAATAGAAAAAGAGAGATCAGTGCAGGTCTGGTCCCCACTCTGACCTCGCAGTCCAGGTGAGGAGGGGAAATGGGATCTGCCTCCCTCTACTGACCAAGCGAGGCAAGTGCAGCACTAGGCGGAAACAGCGCCGCCCTCTGACTGTGGAAGTCACTGCAGTCGCCCTTGGAGCCGGGATAACGGAGATTAGGAACCTGGCTGCAGGCTTGGCGCAGAGCGGTCCCTCCGTGCTCACTGTACAAAACCCCCAGGGCCCCGAGGGTCCATTCCTGTCGCCTATTCTACTCAGGCGAGAATCCCCGGACCCTTGTACTTCTGGCCCACCCCGGCTGCAGCTCAGCCCCTGAAGCGGCTCTAACGCACCAGACCCACAGGCTCCTGAAGCGGATACTCACTCACCGAGAGGCTGCTGTTGCCGTTACCCCAGCAACAACGGAGAGGTGCCGCCTGGCGGAGAGAGAAGGAATTGCGGCAAAGCGGTGACCCCTGGTGGGGATGGAGGGAACTGCAGGATATCAGTGCCCTCTGATGGAGAGAGAGGAAACCGCAGGATATCAGTGCCCTCTGATGGAGAGCGAGGGAACTGCAGGATATCAGTGCCCTCTGATGGAGAAGGAGGGAATTGCAGAAGAATGGTGACCACGCAGTGTGGAGCAGGACCACAGCAGGCCGGGTAGCATCAAGGGTGCAGGAAAGCTGACGTTTCGGGCCTCGACCCTTGTTGTTTTGGGTTGGGACCCTTCTTAAGAAGAATGGTGGAGAGAGAGGGAACTGCAGGAGAGCAGTACCACCTGGTGGAAAGAGAGGGAACTGCTGGAGTGCCGTGCCCTCTGATGGAGAGGGACGAAACTGCAGCATAACAGTGCCCTCTGATGGAGAGGGACGAAACTGCAGCATAACAGTGCCCTCTGATGGAGAGAGAGGAAACTGCAGGATAACCGTGATAATGGGAACTGCAGATGCTGGAGAATTCCAAGATAATAAAATGTGAGGCTGGATGTTGCTTGGCCTGCTGTGTTCATCCAGCCTCACATTTTATTATGCAGGATAACCGTGCTCTTTGATGGAGTAGGAGGGGATTGCAGGCCAGCAGTGCTCTCTGATGGAGAGAGAGGAAACAGTAGAATAGCAGTGCCCTCTGATGGAGAGGGAGGGAACTGCAAAAGAATGGTGACAACATAGTCTGGAGCCTGAACAACACAGCAGGCCAGGCAGCATCAAAGGAACAGGAAAGTTGATGTGAGAGAGATAGTAGGAACTGCAAATGCTGGAGAATCTAAGATAACAAGGTGTAGAGTTGGATGAACACAGCAGGCCAAGCAACATCAGAGCAGCAGGAAGGCTGACGTTTCGAGCCCAGACCCATTTTGGGTTGTGACCCTTCTCCAGGAGAATGGTGGATAGAGAAGGAACTGCTGGAGAGTGTAGTTCCCCCACCCCCCACAACTGTGGAGACAGAGGAAACTGCAGAAGAGTGGTATCCCTGGTAAAGAAGGACAGAACTGCAGAAGTGGAAAGGGAGGGAACTGCAAGACAGCAGTGACCCCAGCAACAACATGTAAGGGAGTTGGACATTGAGGTGCAGGATGCTCGGACCAGTTACTCAGCCTGACAATATTAATAGTCTGTTGACTTATAAAGACCCTCCATTGGTCCAGATGCAAATGCATATCCTTCCAGCAACACAAATAACTCATCCCAAAGGGTTTCACTCAATCTACAATTATATCTTTCTTGAGCCACCCAAGTGCTTTGACTACAGTCACTACATTTCAAACAAAAGCTACTCCTTTTCAACTTTATTTTGTCCCTCTCCCAAAATAAGCAAATTCCAACTTTCAATAAACTGTCTCACCCCTTCCCCTCACATCCACTTTCTCACCCTTTCCCCTTACATCCACTGTCTCACCCTTTCCCCTCACATCCACTGTCTCACCCCTTCCCCTCACATCCACTGTCTCACCCCTTCCCCTCACATCCACTTTCTCACCCTTTCCCCTCACATCCACTTTCTCACCCCTTCCCCTCACATACACTTTCTCACCCCTTCCCCTCACATCCACTGTTTCACCCCTTCCCCTTACATCCACTGTCTCACCCTTTCCCCTCACATCCACTTTCTCACCCCTTCCCCTCACATCCACTTTCTCACCCCTTCCCCTCACATACACTTTCTCACCCCTTCCCCTCACATCCACTGTCTCACCCCTTCCCCTTACATCCACTGTCTCACCCTTTCCCCTCACATCCACTTTCTCTCCCCTTTCCCTCACATACACTTTCTCTCCCCTTCCCCTCACATCCACTTCATCTCCCCTTCCCCTAACATCCACTTTCTCTCCCCTTACCCTCACATCCACTTTCTCTCCCCTTCCCCTCACATCCACTTCATCTCCTTTTCCCCTAACATCCACTTTCTCTCCCCTTCCCCTCACATCCACTTTCTCTCCCCTTCCCCTCACATCCACTTCATCTCCCCTTCCCCTAACATCCACTTTCTCTCCCCTTCCCCTCACATCCACTTTCTCTCCCCTTCCCCTCACATCCACTTCATCTCCCCTTCCCCTAACATCCACTTTCTCTCCCCTTACCCTCACATCCACTTTCTCTCCCCTTCCCCTCACATCCACTTCATCTCCTTTTCCCCTAACACCCACTTTCTCTCCCCTTCTCCTCACATCCACTTCATCTCCCCTTCTCCTAACATCCACTGTCTCACCCTTTCCCCTCACATCCACTTTCTCTCCCCTTCCCCTCACATCCACTTCATCTCCCCTTCCCCTAACATCCACTGTCTCACCCTTTCCCCTCACATCCACTTTCTCACCCCTTCCCCTCACATACACTTTCTCTCCCCTTCCCCTCACATCCACTTCATCTCCCCTTCCCCTAACATCCACTTTCTCCCCCCTTCCCCTCACATCCACTTTCTCTCCCCTTCCCCTCACATCCACTTCATCTCCCCTTCCCCTAACATCCACTTTCTCCCCCCTTCCCCTCACATCCACTTTCTCTCCCCTTCCCCTCACATCCACTGTCTCACCCTTTCCCCTCACATTCACTTTCTCACGCCTTCCCCTCACATCCACTTTCTCACCCCTTCCCCTCACATCCACTGTCTCACCCCTTCCCCTCACATCCATTGTCTCACCCCTTCCCCTCACATCCACTTTCTCCCCCCTTCCCCTCACATCCACTTTCTCCCCCCTTCCCCTCACATCCACTTTCTCACCGCTTCCGCTCACATCCACTTTCTCGCCCTTTCCCCATAGCCCTTGATTCCTTATCTGATTAAGAATCTATCTATCTCAGCTTTAAACATAGGCCAGGGCTCCACCCCAGAACTTTCTGTGGCAAGGAGTTCCAAAGACGATCAACCCTCTTAAAGAAGAAATTCCTCCCTGTCTCAGTCTTAAATTGGTGCCCTTTTATTCTGAGACTATGACTTCTGGTCCTAGACTCTCCCTGAGGAGAAATATCGTCTTAGCATTTACCCCTGTCTAGCTCCTTAAGAATCCTACATGTTTCACTAAGATTGTCTCTCATTCTTCAAAACTCCAGAGATGAGAGTCCCAACCTGTTTAACCTTTGCTCATGAGACAATCCCACCATTCTAGGGATCAGCTGAGTGAACCTTCTCTGAACTGCCTTCATGAAATGATATCTTTCCTTAAATAAGATGACCAAAACTGTTCAGAGTACTCCAGATATGGTCTCACAAGCACCTTGTATAGTTGAAATAAGGCTTCATGACTCTTATCGTCCAAGCCCCTTGAAATAAAGACCAAAATTTTCTCGAACCTTCCCAAATATGCCTGTATGCTAGCTTTCTATGTTTTGTGAACAAGTACCCTCAAGTCCCTTAGTGTTGCAGCTTTCTGCAGTTTTTCACCATTGCTGAATGTTTACAAAGTTGAGTTTTACAATGCAGAAAGAAAAAGGCAAGGCCCGCTGAAAGTTTGAATTGAAGAGAAGAGGCACCTCTGAGAAGAGCAGCTTTACTTTAGTTTGTTGACGCCCTCAGGCTGACAGTGCTGATAGAAATCCACAGGCTGTCAAAGCTGGAAAGAAGTCTTCAGGCCATTAGAAAAACAATTCTAAGCTTCTTCGACTGTCCAAAGAGGAGGTCAGAAAAGGTGCAAATTGAGTAACAAGTTAAAAAGTAAGATAGAAATGATAGTTCACTGGGGTTAAGTGTCTGTCGGGAATGTTTCTGTGAAAAGTGTTGAATCTGTCTTTTTGCTGTTTATGATAAGATATTTCTAAATTCTTTTACAGATATGCACAGTTTTTTTCTCAAAATGAATGTGTTCTTTAAATATGTTGTCAGCCTTCTGTTTTGTGACTGGGCACCATAGTAACCAAAATTGCAAAAATAAAACACTACGTTCTATCAATTCAGGTTTTATTCTGAGATCTGACTCGGGATCACAGCACATATACATTTTTGCATATGTATGTGACACATACAGATACGAAAGCATGAGCATATTCACTTGAGCATATAAAAGCAATCATACAAATCATACAAAGTAATAGTCAAAAAGCACAAGGAAACTTCATAAATAGGACCTTCAGTTGTCCTGGAAACAGCGCAGAACCAGAAGAGTTGCAAACTCTTTGTGAAGAAAAATCTATGAAATATTTAATATTCTCAATAGAATCAAATCTTCTGAGAATTCTGAGATTTTGAATTAATTTATAACAGTATAGATTTAATCATAGATCTAACGAAAAAATCCATAGTTTTGTTGCATTATTATCTTATGAGTACTGGTTTTACAATAGTTGAGCATCAAGATTGGGTGGTTGCCTGGTCGACCACATTAGTTGATTCATAGCATTTATTACTCAATTGTGCTTTGAGAGAATGCTCCAGTGACTGTGCCCTGAACAACTGCAGTTATATTTATGGATTGTACTCCTCCCATAATTTCATGTCTGTCCCTTCAACGACTCCAAACACCCCAGATTGGGGAGTAGATTAGCTCAGTTGCTTTGATAACTGATTTGCAATGAGGAGTAATGCCAACAGCATGTGCTCAATTCCCACATCAGCTAAGGTCACCGTAAGGGTTATGTCTTCTCAATGTTAGTCCTCAAAAGAGTCAGCATGACCCCGAAGTTAAATCATCACCAGCCACTCTCTCTAGTGAGGGAGTAACCCTCTGGGATTATGATGACTATGATTGCCAAACCTTGGATTATATTTGGATTTCTACACTGCAGTCTTAGAGACTGGACTGTTACTTCTCTGAAGCCCTGAACTTTGACTAATTCTCAAATAAGCTGATAAAAATTCTTTCTTTACACATTGATGCACATGATGTGAATACTGCTCTTTTCTCTTCTTTGAGTCTCGAGCATGTTTTCTTTCCACTCCACCAGTGTCAAACAGCATCATTTACATCATTATTAACACTTATTTCCCCATAATATTGCAATTTGGATAATGCATTGGCTCAAGTATTCTGCCAACCAAATGCAAAGGAAATCTGGTGCAAACCAAATGTAGACTTTTATTTAAAGATGTTTTTCTCAAAAGAGTTGGGGCAAAAATAGACCTTAATACAGACTTCCATGTGTGTGAGTGAATAGTGAAGTAAAATCATACAGGCTGGAAATTGGGCTGCCAATTTCACTTTATCTCATTTTGTTCTACTGTCTCCTACCTCATTTAAAATGACATCAAAACTCACTGAAGCAACAGGAGATTGTTACAGTTTCTACTGCAGCACAGTACATCAAATTCAGTTTCCAGTTGAAGAAAACTTGTCCAGGAATATTACTGTAGTACAAAAGGAGCAATGTCTAAGAATGAAAGAAGAGAGCACCAGCAAATCCTAAGCAAAGTGAGGCATGTTGTAAATATCTAAAAGTTCATATTCAATGTGAATGTGCGCTGAGTGACAAAAATATTAACAGAGACAATAGAAAATTCTCCCTGCAGATTGTTATGTACCGTTAGAAAAATTAATAACTAGCAGTGAAATAATTTGCAAACAATGGCCTGTAAGATTTCGGATCCTCTAGGATGTTTTAGACTCCAACTGTTTTTGCAACAGGCAAAACATTCTGTGTCTATCAGATTATAATCAGATCAAGACACAGGGAAACTGGTTCACATGTCATGCCAATCATTCAAGGATCTCCTCTTTACCGGAGTCTGGCTAAGGTTAGAAATGAAACAAATGTGTGGTCTGGCCCAGAGTCGAATAAATGAAGAGATGTTGTCCTTGGTTCTGATGCAGCCATATTAATAGGCAATGAAAGGTAGCGAGCTGTTACCAGGGAAGTTCCCCTCCCTCCAAATCCAGGAATTTTCCAGTATCACATTGCGACAGGTTGGCAAACAGCTTCATCAGGTTGCTGACACTGTCACTGACTGACACAAGTGCCTGAAAAAATACAAGGAAAGTAATTGAATTCAACCAAGAGGGGATTCATCAGGTTTTTAAGCTGGGCAGAAATACATCCAACTGATTGATATGTCATGGAAGCAGCTGGCAGCAGCTGATATATGCCAAGAGTATATCTATGGGAATAGTGGGAGGTGTTAGTCTAGTGGTATTATCAGTGGACTATTAATCCAGAGACCCAGGTAATGTTCTGGCAATCTGGGTTCAAATCCCACCAAGGCAAATGGTCTGGAATTAAGAGTCAATTGTGACCATGAATCCTTGCCAGGGGAAAAACCCATCTGTTTCACAAATGTCCGTGAGGTAAGGAAACTGCCATCCTTACCTGGTCTGGCCTAATTGTGACTCCAGACCCACAGCAATCATAGAAACCCTACAGTGTGGAAGCAGGCCACTTGTCCATTGAGTATATACCACCCATCCCTGCAATGCTATGGGCAATTTCGCATGGCCAATCCACTTAAACTGCACATCTTTGGACTGTTGGAGGAATCCAGAGCACCCAGAGAAAACCCAGGCAGACATGGGAAGAACACGCAAACTCCACACAGACAGTCACCCTAGGCTGGAATGTGGTTGATTGTTAACTGCCTTCTGGGCAACTTGGGATAGGCAATAAATGCTGGCCTAGCCAGTGATGCCCTCATCCCATGAATGAATAAATGGAAAGCATGACCGTTTATTACAGCCAGAACCAATCCAAAAGAGCAGCATAATTAGCAACACAAAGTAAACAACAGCAATATTGCAATATATCAAGTGACAACTGACCCCTCAATGTATAGACAGCCCTCACTCACATTATGGAAATGTCTAACTGTGTCTTACATCGAATGAATTATTTTATTTCTTCCCCTAGTGGAGGCTGCACTGCCAGCTGCCTAGGCCTTAAGCTTTGGAATTCCCTTAAGTATTTCTGTCTCATTTTCCTCCTTTAAAGTCACTCTTCAGAAAATCTGTTTTCCCAACATCTTTGGTCATTTGTCCTAATATCACTTCATGTCAAATAAAAACCAAAACAAAACTGTGAATGCTCTAAATCAGGAACAACAAGAGAAGCTGCTCTAAAATCTCAGCAGGTCCAGCAGCATCTGTGAAGAAAATATCAGAGTTAACATTTCAGGCCTGGGAACCCAGCCCTCAGGAATGTTAACTCTGATTTTTACTTCACAGATGCAGAACTTTACCAGCAACTTCTGTTTTATGTTATCACTTTGTGACAACTGTTCTTCCATAATACCCATGAAGCACTCTGGGCTGTCCATTTGAGTTTAAGGTACTATACAAATGCACATTGTTAATGATTGTTGTTGTGGAAGGACTTGCTGCGCAAATTTTCGTTAATAGTAATGAGATGAGTGATTTGTTCGTCTCTTTTTGCCAACATTGGTTCCTTAGAAGGTATGGACCAAGGGCAGCATGGTGGCTCAGTGGTTAGCACTGCAGCCTCACAGCACCAGGGACCCAGGTTCGAATCCAGCCTCGGGCGACTGACTGTGTGGAGTTTGCACATTCTCCCTGTGTCTGCGTGGGTTTCCTCCGGGTGCTCCAGTTTCCACCCACAGTCCAAAGATGTGTAGGCTAGGTGGATTGGCCATGCTAAATTGTCCATAGTGTTCAGGGTGTGTGGGTTATAGGGGGATGGGTCTGGGTGGGATGCTTCAAGGGGCGGTGTGGCCTTGTTGGGCCGAAGGGCCTGTTTCCACACTGTAGGGAATCTAAAAAAAAATCTAAAAGACAATAGTGGGATTTATAGAACAATGACACAGCCCAGGACATGTTCATCTCCTCCATGTCAAACCTGTCATCTGCAGCCACACAATCAGCACCTCACCAACTCCCCCACATTGTCATGTACCTCCTGAATCCTCCTGGGATCACTCCTGAGGAGATACAGAAACATTCATGTCCCACAACCGAGTAAGTGCCTCTTTTCATTCCACTGCAACCCCACAGTCAGTGTCATTCATTGCAAACCACTTCCAACCAATTGGCGACGGTACCTTCTCTCTCTCTTGCTTTGCAGGATCCACCAGCTCCCACACCACTTCTTGAAACATCCAGCTTCGCTGAGGAAGTATCAACAAAGCTGCCTCATGCAGCTCTCCCCCTGACCAGCCCAGTTGGAACTGTCATGATAGACTACAACAGCTCCCCACATGGTCAAGGATGTAATGCCCTGGGCAGCTGGTGCTCAGGTCTGCTAGAGACCAGCCTCATGCTCATACCCAGGCAGGAGGGGACCCCATGGTTTGGGTTATCAGGAATTTCATTCAAATGCACAGGAGTGAGCAGCAGTAGCAGACAGGAACATGGGAGCCAATAATGCTCCATACCAAGAAGCTGCAACAGTGCGGTGAGTCAAGTATCTGTCTGCCACCGTCATGAACAGATTAGTAGCTCTCATTGGGAGCCTGTGCCAGCACAGTCATGAGCTTCAGGAGAGCCTGCAGTCCATCATTGTATCCACTAGAGCTCAGGACTGAAAGGTTGGTGGCAGGGCATCCTTGACCCAAGTTCAGCCCCTTCCCCACACCCGAGGAAGGAGACAAGGCAGTGCCAGACAAAGGAGGAATCATACTCTCATCAGTCTCTGCTCAGGACACTGCAGCGGTGTCCAGGTCCTCCACCTCCACCCTGTCTGCCCTTCACTCTGTCCCTCGGAAACTCACACTGAGGAGGTTCAATTTGCCTGTAGCAAGGAGGCCTTCAGCATGGCGCCTTTGGGGTAGTCCCTGCCTAACCTTCAGGACCAATGGCCACCACATCTGAGCAGGCTCCCCACACCTTAGCTGTGGAGCCAGGTAGTACATTTAGATATAGCAGGAGGGAGACTAACAAATTAACATATTGAGGACACTTCGGTGATAAAGGTGAAGAAGAGTATCTTTTTTTTGTTTGAACTCGGTCCATCAATGTTATTGACTGTAAGTTTAAGCATCTGCTTTTGAGTCTCTGTGCAGATGCTGAGAGCATTGTCACACCATCGAGCAGCACACCATGGGCACAAAGGAGGCTTCAGGCATTGGTGTTGGTGCCAAGACCCTATCACTAAGCTACAAGCAAGCAGATGGAGCAGTACCTACTCAAGGAATTGACTGCTACTGACACCTTTGGCCTCCTGGAAGAGGATTCCTAATGTTTGGATGCTTCTGTGCACACTTATATAGCTGCCAAAGAGTAGCCCAGCTGTGGCCAGGCCAAGGAGACACTAGCTCCAGGGGGTTTCAATGCTATTGAATGGTCAGGCGTATACTGCCTACAGGCCTGTCTGATAAACCTTTCAAGTGCACCTCCTTTGGAAGGCATTCTAGTTCATAACCACATGCCGAATTAGGAAGAGTCTCCTTTCAGGATGCTTGGCCAAACATTTTAAGGCCATCTCCTCTGGTTTGAGGCTCTTTCATCAATAGTTTATCTGTGTTATCCAGAACTCTATTGAAGGCCTCTTTCACACTTCCTCTCAACATTCTTCTCTCGAAGCAGCTCAACCCGGCTTCTCAAATCTATCCCCAAAAGATTAGCCTTTACCGACTTGAGTCGGATGTGAACAACTTCTACAATTGGCACTTACCCTTCAGCAGCCTAGCCAATGTGAACGCTCACCCTGACAGCACCAAAATCCCTGTGTCCTTCTACTGACCCGTCAGGATCATTAGCCTGATTGTTCCACTTTGTCCCTAATAAGGATGACATTTTAGGCCCTGAATTAAAGTTGTTGGAATGCATTGAATTAGTTGTTGGATCTCAAAACTAAAATCAATCGACATCCATGAGTGAGGGTTTAAGAATTACAAAACCAAGGTATTTGAGATTCAGATGGACAGGAAAGGAAAGAACAGGGGCAGCACGGATGCTCAGTGGTTAGCACTGCAGCCTCACGGTGCCAGGGACCCGGGTTTGATTCCAGCCTTGGGTGACTGTCTGTGTGGAGTTTGCACATTCTCCCCGTGTCTGTGTGGGTTTCCTCCAGGTGCTCTGGTTTCCTCCCCCAGTCCAAAGATGTGCAGGCTAGGTGGATCGGCCGTGCTAAATTGCCCATAGTGTTCAGGGGTGTGTGGGTTATGGGGGATGGGTCTGGGTGGGATGGTCCAAGTGATGGTGTGGACTTGTTGGGCCAAAGGGCCTGTTTCCACACTGTAGGGAATCTAATCTAAATGGAGGGAAGATGCAAATCTTACAACTGTAGGTTTGTTTAATGGTGTACAAGGCTACAGCGTCTGATTTTTTTTTGTTTCAGCTTTCTTACTTATTTGGCTGCAAATGAAATCACTAAAATCCACAAACATGCTATCGAAATAGAAGCTTTAATTCTTTTCCACTTGTACAAATAATATGCTGTTCATGTGGTTTGGGCTCAGATGATTTATAACCAGCATTGGCACACATCAAGGAGAGGGAGGAAGTTGGACTAACTCACATTATTACTTACTTCCTTGCCTCCCATGTCTGTTTGAACCCAGCCGGGATGGATAGCAACAGAAAGAATCTGATATTGCTTCAAATCCTCTGAAAGGCATGTACTTGCCATGTTTAATGCAGCCTGAAAGTAAAACAAATGAAAAATATTCTAGTCCATGTTCCATGATAGATTCAGCTAGTGAATATCAACAGAGTGTGAACAGTGAACATGTAGCAGCAGGAGCTGATACGAGGTACAGCACACACAGAAGATCCTTCACACAAAGATATCGCGAGTGCCTTTTCTTTGCTAAAACACACGGGAGTCCAAGATTCTGGGAGACCCATTTAATTGGCGGAGCTTCAATGAAGTGGAGCATGCATCAATTCTTTCCTGGCAAGATTCTGCTGTGATTGACCAAGATTGTGATGGGCCACACTGTGGGTTAGTGCAGGAATTCCTGAAACACGGGAAGAGAGCAGTTGGAATGTTTACTCACATATTGCAATTAAAGAGCACTTGTATGGTTGGTAGGAAAAATCTTGATATGTCAGTGTAGTACTGAGGTTGTGTAGCATAGCTGGACATTGTGGCTTTCAGAGGTATCCCTGCTGCCTTCAACAATATTTATCTCTCAGTCAACATCATTAAACAGATTGTTCTTTCTTAAGGCCAATTGAGTAACTTTAATTTTAGACTCTCTTGATTCTAAGATGCTGCCAGACCTGATGAGTTTCTTTGTTTAATGAACTATAATCTTACATTCAGGTACTTGATCCAGATAATTGTGTCAGGAGCAGTGGAGTGAGTCATTCTGATACAGAGAGAAAAAGAAAGACAGACAGAGAGAGACAAACATACAGAGATAGAGAGACAGAGAGAGAAAGGTAGAGAGAGACACGTAGAGCGACAGAGACAGAAGAGAAAAAGAGACGGAGAGACAAGACAGAGAGAGATTGAGAAAAGAGTCAAAGACAATATTTTTGAATATCAGATGAGAAATAAAGGAGTCATTGCAATATTGACTATTTTCTAGAGGTCTCAACTGAAGGGGAAGATATAAAGGAGCAACTTTACAAATAAAATACACAGAGATGCAGAAACAATCGTGTAATTATAATGTGGGTACAAAAGGTCCTACTATAGACGGAGATAGGAGTAGTATGCAGGCCAGTTTTTTAGAGTTTCTGTTGTGTGTACAAAAGCATTTTCCTCATCAGCATATTCCCCGTTGAAAGAAGAAGGAGGTGTTGCTTGAAACCAAAAGAACTGCAGATGTTGGAAATCTGAAACAGAAGCAGTAATTGCCGGAAAACCTCAGAAGGTCTGGCAGCAAGGAAGGATTTGGACAGAAATCTAAAATTCCCTTCAGTTCTGAAGAAGGGTCACTGAACACGAAATGTTAATTCTGATTTCGCTCCACAGATGCTGCCAAACCTGTTGAGCTTTCCCAGCAATTTCTGTTGTTCTTTATAGTACATAGAACATAGAACTTAGAAAAATACAGCACAGTACAGGTTCCTCAGCCCACGATGTTGTGCCGTGGAATAATCCTAATCCAAAAATAAAATAACCTAACCTACTTTCCCCTCAATTCACTGCTGTCCGTGTGCATGTCCAGCAGTCGCTTAAATGTCACTAATGACTCTGCTTCCACGACTTCCACTGGCAAAGTATTCCATGTGCTCACAACTCTCTGGGTGAAAAACCTCCCTCTGACGACTCCTCTATACCTTCCTCCTAAAATCTTATAACTATGACCCCTCGTGGCAGTCAATCCTGCCCTGGGGAAAAGTCTCTGGCTATCGACTCTATCCATGCCTCTCATTACCTTGTACACCTTGATCAGGTCACCTCTCTTCCTCCTTCTCTCCAGAGAGAAAAGTACGAGCTCAGTCAACCTCTCCTCATAAGACAAGCCCCCCAGTCCAGGCAGCATCCTGGTAAACCTCCTTTGCACCCTCTCCAAAGCCTCCACATCTTTCCTATAATAGGGCAACCAGAACTGGACACAATATTCCAAGTGTGGTCTCACCAGGGTTTTGTAGAGCTGCAGCATAACCTCACGACTCTTAAACTCGATCCCCCTGTTAATGAAAGCCAAAACACCATATGCTTTCTTAACAACCTTATCCACCTGGGTGGCAACTTTGAGGGAGCTATGCACTTAAACACCAAGATCCCGCTGTTCCTCCACACTGCTGAGAATCCTGCCTTTAATCCTATATTCAGCATTTAAGTTCAACCTTCCAAAACGCATCACTTCGCATTTATCCAGGTTGAACTCCACTTTATGTTTTGTAGTATTTGATTTTGGGACATGAATTGGGATAAATGAATCAAATATTACTGGAGGAAAATTTAAGGAACAATAATAAGAACATTGGAACAAACAGGAGTAGGCCATTCATCATCTTGAGTCTATTCCAGCTTTCAATGAGATCACTGCTGATCTGTGGCCTAACTCCATAAAGCTGCTTTTGGCCTATTTCCCTTAAATCTGAGCCACATAAAATATTGTTAAGCAAAGGCAATAAAATTAACAACTGATCCAGCATTCACTGCTGTTTGTGGAAGAGATTTCCAAACATCTACCAAGCTTTGTGTGTGGAAGTGCTTCTGAACATCCCTTCTGAATCATCTGGCCCTAAATTTAGACTATGCCCATCAGTTCTAGAATCTCCAACCTACATAAATAATTTTAGGCTGGTTGTGGAAAAGAACAAGAAGAAATCCAGTGTAAAAATATCAGCAGGGTGGGAAACCATTAGGCCTAGTTCAGGTAAATTGGAATGAACGATTGGCAAGCAAAACTGTAACTGAACAATCTGTTGCCTTTAAAGATAAAACAGTTTCTGTACAGTCAAAGTATATTCCTATGAGTGGAAGATAGAAAGACAAATACAACCAGAGCTACCTGGATGCGAGGAATAGGCAGTAAAATTAAAGAGTGTTACACATGTCAAGTGGATATTGGAAGTGAGAACCATGTTGAAGATAGAGAGTTCAGAGGGATGGGAAAAGGGAATAAGAGTAGAACAATGATAATTGAATGACAATTAATATGAAAGGGAATCCAAAAGTCTTTCATATGCAAAGAAGTAATGAAAAGATATGACAGGAGGAATATGATTGACAAAGGGCCAAAAAGGGGCTTTATGGATCTAGGCACAGGGCATGGTGAAGGTGCTAAATGATTCCTTTGACGTCATCTCGTTCCTTGATAACAATGGATGCAAAGTCCTAGCAAAACAGCAGGTTCTTGATATATTGATCTATATGTTGATTAGGAGAAAGTATTAGAAACAAATTCAGAATGCTGAAGAAACTCATCAGATCTCACTGTACTCAAAAGTTGATCATTCACCAAGACCAATGGAAAGTAAGGATGGAAATTTCAGAGCAGCTGACTATATTTTGATTCCCTCTTTGACACAAGGATGGTGCAGGGGACTGTAAAATTGCAAACCTTCACCCCTTTTCAACAAACGGTGTAAGGATAAGACCTAACGTTAGAGGCTGGTCAGTTTAACAATGGTGCCACAAATCTTTCAGAGATGACAATCAGGGACAAAATTAAGAGTCACTTGGACAAACATTGATTGAGGGAAGCTAGAATAGATTTGTTGCAGCAAATCATGTTTAACTACTTTGAGAATTTTTGGTGATATAACAGGATGAGAAGGTAATGCATTTCATTTACATGGACTTCCAAAAAGAGCTTGATAAAGTGCCACATGTCTGGCTTGGCAGTAAAGCTGAAGTTATTGGAATGGACAGCTCCAGTGTTATAGGAAGTTGGCTGAGTGCCAGGAAACAGAGTTGTTGTGAACTGTTTTTTGGTAAATCATTATGATCTTGCTCTTTCTTGTTTAATACTAAGAGCCTAATCTTGGTATACGGGACATAACTTCAAAACCTACAAATGGCACAGTGTGAAGAGTACAGCGATAATCTTCAAGGGAAGATGTAGACAGAGTGTGCGATAAATGACAAATGAACATTTAATTCATATGAGTTAATGTGACATTTTTTGGTAGGCAGAACAAAGGAATGTCAATATAAAATTAAGGATAAAATTCAAATGTAGCAGAAGCATCTGGCAATGTGTGTACATATACTGGGCAGGGTTGAATGAGAAAGTGGTTCACAAGGTATTTGGGACCCTGTGTCTTGTTAATAGAGTTGAATAGCAAGGAAGTTATGGTGAACCTCTGTCAAACACTGGTTCAGCCTCATCTGAAGTCCAATTCTGAGCAATCCAGACTGAACAGCTTCCACTGCACTATATCCATTCTATGACTTTTTCCTGATTCACTCTTGGGACATGGGTGTTGCTAGCTGACCAGTATTTATTGCCTGTCCCTAGAAGCCCCTAAGATTCCAAAAAAATAATGGTTTTCTGTGCATCTCAGTTGAAGATCAAAGAAAACACATGAACGCACTAACCAATGTACTGTCAAATATCAACTCTGTAAGCTTCAGTCTTAAGTTCATCATGATAGTGAGTTAGCTGTTACCTCACTAAATCAGATCCTCTCCACCACATTTAATACCTTTTTCTCCACTATAATCATTGTTCTTGCTCACCCTCAATATTCCCTTGGTACAAACCATCATCAACACTCACTTCAGTTCAAGGGACCAAGACTTGAACATATTATGCTACACTCTCCACCACTGTTGAGTGTGCCCTATTCAGATAATATCCAGAATGTCAAAGGTAACAGTCAACCTCTCCTCTCCAGTTTTGTACAAAAATCAAGATCAACTATCTTGGCCTCCATTACTTCCACGAGCACAATAGGCCCAAGTTCAGACTGACCGAGTTTTCACACTTGCTCCAGTTTCTCTGCTAACTCCCCTCATGCCCTCTGCAAGGTCGTCTTCCAAAAGTCCTTTTTTCCTATTATTTCTACTCAAGGTTTCAACAGAGCCAGAGTGGGACTGCACTACTGCAGGGCAGTTGCTGGTAAAGCTGAGCAGGTCTGGCAGCATCTGTGAAGAGAAATCAGAATTAACGTTTCAGATTTGAAACATTAACTTTGATTTCTCTTCACACATGCTGCCAGACCTGCTGAGCCTTTCCAGCAACTTGTGATGTTGTTTCTGATTTGCAGCATCCACAGTTCTTTTAGTTTTTACCACAGCAAGGGAATTTATCTCTGGCAACCTTCAGGATAAACATCCCCGTCGGGATAGGAGCCAGGACATAAAACTCAGACTGAGGATGGGGAGAAAAGAGGAAAGGGAGGAGTTATGAGAACAAGTGTCCATGTTTCCATGTGCCAGTTATCCATATTTCTTCGAGGCACACCAACATTTCCTTACTCTCCAAGAATTAGAAAGCATTTTGCAGGGGTGAGAGTGGCCTAAGATAAATGGATTATTTTAGGTGAATTTTACAATCTTATAATAAAATGCAAATATTTCTAAATCATTTCATGTAGTTGAAATTATTAAAACACAAGTGGTTTAGTTTTTCCTTTGTTTGTCTTCTATGACTTTGGCTCAATACAATTGCATAAAATCACCAAAACAGATTTCACATAGTGCATGCAATACAGAATGAAGTCCATAATAACAACTGAACATCATCTTGCTGCATTATATACATCCAAAGGGAAGCAATGGGCTACAGCATTACTTCATCATCTATTTTCCATTGTGATCCACCTTAATTCACCACCACCTTCAAGGGAAATTAAGGATGGAAACAAGAACTGGACCCAATCTCCACTTTACCTCAATCACTCATGCATCCCCTCACTCCCTTCGAGTTCACTCAATCATTTGTATCTTACCTTCTCTGTCACTCAATCAGGACTCCACATTCACTTACTCATGCTTTCCCTTCCAATCAGTCCCCACACAGTCAACTCATCCTCCTTCACCGCCCTACCCTTTATGCTTCTTTCCCCATCTCGCTTACACACGGAAGGGCTCCATTGGAGGGACCAAACACCAGACCCCCAAACTAACTCTCAACTGCACTCTAAGTTGGAATTGCTTTTCACCTCCCCAGCTGGTGGAATGACGGCTCAAAAAAACTACCAGCTTGATCCAAGTTACCCAGAGGGCATTTTCATTCTCTTTCATCACCCAAGCAGCCCAAAAACAAACTATGAACATTTCTGGATATGATTAGAATGCAGAAATAGTTATAGTTATAATAAGGACGTATTCAATCACTCCATTAATAATGGATACATATAACGTCTTACTCAAAGTTAAAACAATTAATTTCTACTGCATTTAATTCAGTCTTCAAAATGGTGATCAAATGAATTTTGAAATACATTGACTCTGTCTCTTCCCCAGATCTGAGGAGAATATCATAATGCTAACATTTCATACACTTATACTAAGTATTTTGAAAGTGTTGAGAGGAAATGTAAAGTTACTATATTCCTTGCTGGCCATAAGGCTGCTCCCTCATGGGACTGAGATGAGTTGGTGGTGATTTAATTTGAGGTTCGCTACGAAAGTACACCCACCTATGGTAAGTAGGAGAATGGGATGAGCAGGGCATTACAGGGGTGCAGTATATAAGTAATGAGGCAAGTTTGGGACAACAGTGCAAGTGAACAAGTTTGGTGCCATAGAGAGAAACTGTAAAACAAAGGAAAAATGACACTGCCAATTTCTGGTCAGCCTCTTATTTTGAATGGCTTTAGGTGTCACTGTAAATTATATAAAAAAGAACCTTGAACCTCCTGTGGCAAAAAAGCTCAGACACATCAGGAGAACTGTTCGTCTGACTAAAGATCCTGTGTTGGAGGAGTCTTGCCTGTTTTCAATTGGCTCTCTGTGTCTAACACCTTTGCTGTGGATGGGCAAGTGAGGGTGGAGGAAACAGCTGGTGTTGCTGCTCCTGGTACATCTCATTCTTGGCCCTCATGAAAAAGTTGCATACTCTGCTCACACACAGTGGCAAAAGCTGACAAGAGGGAAGTGCAACTAAAGGTGAGGGTCAAGCTTCAAAGGGCAAATGTTTTTGAAGATGCTAATCACCTGTCAAGTGGTTACTTTGCACTGGAAGAATATTCTGAGGAGGGGTTTTGGAGCAGGGGAAACAGACAGAGATCTTGATCCACATCAGAACCAATGCTATTGGTGGAAAGAAGGATAGCATTTGTCAAACTTATTTATCATCCCCTCCACTACATCATTTCTGAATCTCGCAAACAATAGCGGGACCCAGCATTGATCCCTGTGGAACATGACTGGACACTGGCCTCCACACACAAACAGCCTTCTACAAACACTATGTCTCCTATCACTAAGCTAGCTTCAGATCTAACCAGGTCCGAAGAACTTTTATCTACTTTATCATTTTTCGATGTGGGACCTTGTCAAAGACCTGGCTGAAATCCATATAAACTATATCAACTGTACAATCCTCATTTATACACTCCGTCACCTTGTTGAAAAATATCAAATTTGTTCAGTATGATCTCCCTCTGACAAAGCCATGCCGACTATCCTGATCAAATCTGGCCTCTCTAAATGGAGGTTAATTCTCTCCTTCGCCCAAGTGATGTATAACTTTATACTCTACTGTAAGTAAAAACTAAACATGGTACAAACTAAAATTTAGGAAGAAAATTGAAGTTTTCCTACTCTGCACGAAGTATTACGTAGAGAAATGGGCCTCCAACATCCCAAACAATCTCTTCATATATTGAGATAGCAAGATATTGGAGTCAGAGATAGCAAAGATAACGTAAGATTAGATTCCCTACAGTGTGGAAACAGGCCCTTCGGCCCAACAAGTCCACACCGCCCTTTGAAGCATCCCATCCAGGCCCATCCCCCCATAACCCTGAACACTACAGGCAATTTAGCATATCCAATCCACCTAGCCTGCACATCTTTGGACTGTGGGAGGAAACCGGAGCGCCCGGAGGAAACCCACGCAGACATGGGGAGAATGTGCAAACTCGACACAGACAGTCGCCTGAGGTTGGAATCGAAACCAGGTCCTTGGCGCTGTGAGGCTGCAGTGCTAACCACTGCACCGTCGTGCAGTGGTCCCGACCTGAAACGCCAAATTTCCTGCTCCTCTGATATTGCCCAGCCTGCTGTGTTCTTCCAGCTCCAGCAAAATAGAAACCTGTCAGTTAAGGGCTTGAATTGACACATTTAATTTTAGGGATTTCCTTTCTCCCAATATTTGGTTCAAGCTAACAACATCAGTCCGTAATCTTGAACAAAAACAAAGTTGTTCGAAAAGCTCAGTAGGTCTGGCAGCATCTGTGGGGGAGAAAACACGTTTAATGTTTCGGTCTGGTGACCCTTCCTCAAAACTGAGGAATCTTCAACTGAAAGAACATCAGTTCTGAGGAAGGGTCACCGGACCCAAAACGTTAACTCTGTTTTCTCCTCCACAGATGCTGCCAGACCTGGTGAGTTTCTCCAGCAACTTTACTTTTGTTCCTGATATGCAGCATCCGCAGTTCTTTTGGATTTATTCAGTTTGTAATCTTGCATCACTCGGAATTCCCAACTGTTTTCAGTATTCCACAAATGGTATTCAACAGATATATTTCCTTCAGTATGCTCATTGTACAGAATGTTGGTTAAAATGTTAAAAATGGAATTCCAAACCAACTGCCTTTAGAAGAGCCATTATTTCAGCAAATTACAATACTTCTAATTAGCCATTTTTCTTACTTTCTTAGCTTATGAAATCTGAAGAACTAGAATACCCATCAGGAAGAACAGTACATGAACCATCATGAATAAGAGCTGGTTTCATGTTTATTGGGTCTCTCAAGGATAGAAATTTCAAATTGTATTGAAGGATTAAAGGAGAATTGAAGAGAATCGTTTTCCTCAGAAATGGGATTAAGTTGGATAGTTGTTTAATTGGTAACTGCAAACTGTGGTTGAGTGCTTTAAAACAAAGATCATTACACCTTGGAATACTAAGGGAATCCAGGGATAATGCAAGAAGATGGAGTTACAGCAGATGATCAGCCATGATCTTAGTGAGTGGTGGAGCAGGTTTGAGGGGCTGAAAGTTCTACTCCTGCTCTTAATCTTTATGTTCTTAAAAGAGTCCAGAACAAGAAGAAATAAAATTATAATTAGACCATGTCATTCAGGTACAATGCCTGAAATCGCTTCACATTATGGGTTGTAGAAGATTGAATCCCACCTCTCCTGAAAGTTTGAGGCTCGGTCAATTGCAAGTTTCAAAACTGATACTTTTTTGGGAAGAGTATTAACAATTGCAGAACCTAGGTGGGCAGTAGAACTCACAATACAGGGCTGCCATGAGTTAACTGACCAGCAGAACTGCATTGAGGGGCTGAATGGTCTACTCCTGTGGTTGTGGCTAATGTTCCTATTAACTACCTTACTGAGGCGGTATGGATACATTGCAGCTCTTCTGAAATTCTTCTGACTCAACGTAATGGAACCCAAGAGTGAGGTGATATTGACAATTGCTGCTTTTTTACAGCTCATCTCTTCCATATCCAAGGCCTGGGCCGCCTTCTTTAGGAGAGGTAGAAATGCCTGAAAACAAGAATATAAAACAGAATAAGCAAGGAGATAATTACTTGAACTGAAAATGAAAAGGGTGATTAAAAAACTGCTGTTGATGATTAGTCAACTGCCTGTGGAAAACGTCAGCCCAAACGTACAGTGAAAACTGAACTGATAATAACAACTTTTCCCTTTTTTTGTCCACTCATTTCGCTGAAACAAACTCCGCTGCAGAGTCAATCCCCACCTAACTGGGAATGATCCTTTCTTAATATTCATGAGTCAAAACGATCAAGACCTAGGCTTTTCACATGATGAAAATATGTAGGACTACTCCAGCCAGCACCTCAGGGCTAATGTGCAAGTAGTTGTTAGCAAACTGAAAACCATTCCTGACAGGTTTAATTACAGAAACAGAAACAGTCTACAACACTGAGGCCAGCACAGATGTATTACTTGGAACATTTTCAGCTCTGCTTTTACTCACCAGTTTGGATTGGCTGACCTTGTCTGGCGCAACTCTAAGTTTGGTTTAACTCGGGGTCAAAATTCTGTATTGGTCAGCTTTCAACATTGATATGGTTTCCCAAAGAATGGCTCAATACTCACCAACCAAAATGTAAATATTAAGGCCAATATTATTAAGCCAAATGAAGATGTTTTAAATTTATTTTTGTGAAGTTGGATGGAGTGTTTGATGTTTGTAAAATGATGGGTAGTTGAAAGAATATATTGTCCCTATAAAAGATGATGTGTTTTTTCTTGGCTTGGAGATTTTTTTAAAAGCGCAGGTGCTGAGAGAGTTCTTGAAATTGAAACATTGTATCAAAAGGCTGTGTGGTTAACAACCCAGGCAGTAGTTTCTTTTGTTATTAAAGCAACCCACTTGAAAATTAGCCAATTAGTTTAAACCAGGCACGGAGAGACTAAAAGCCCAATTAAATTTAAATCTTGTAGTTTTGACAACCTAGAATCAATGCTATTGTAAGAAATGAACAGGTCATCAAGGCTAGAAAGGAAGAGGGCATTTGTAAACCAGTGTGAGAGTAACTCCTATCTAATAGAACTAACAACCAGCAGCTCTAGAGTAAAAATCATTTCACAGAATTCTCTAAGCTCTCAGAATAGCCATCATTTAAATGAAGGTATAGCAGGGCTCTCAGCTAATATTCTTGTCTCAGCAATTTCATGGAGAAAGGTGCTCCTGACTGAAGTATAGCAGAGAAGGCACAGAACATTCCGAAAGACATATCCTGCTGTAATTTCGAGAGGCTAAGTTTTAAGTTTTTTTTAAATTTAATTTGGTTTATATAAATGAGAGTTGTATTTATTAGAATAGTATATCATTAGAATTTTGTTTTATTTAGGAATAGATAGTAGTTAAGGGGGAATTGTTTGGTTTGTTAGTAGTTCTGTTAAATTGTTAACTGTTAGAGTTAGATAAATAAATTGTTACTTGTTGATTATTCATTGAGTAAAAGGATTTTATTTCATTTAGCTCTCCTTTATAACAGATTGAGAGGTAAGAGGCAGGTTATACCACTTTCCACACTTTTAACAGATTATGAGGTGAGGTGAGCTTCTCTGAAATTTTTGGTTTTAGTTATCGGGGGGTGGTCCACCTCTGCTTCATATCAGACTGGGGGCTCCAGTCCAAGATCTGGCCAGGTCGTGCATGGGATCTGAATGGATTTCAACAGATTTGAACAGATTTGGGGCATGAAAGGTCCCAGCAAATTTAAACAGGCTTGGGGATTAGGATCCGAAATCTAGCAAAACTAAGGTGAGAAGTGGAAAATCTGTTTAATTTCAGTTGTGGTTGGTTAAATCTAAACAGGGGGAAATGGCTCTTAACTTCACTAAGGAAGTTCTGGGGTCTGAGGATGTGTCCCAAATTTGACAAGAAAATTTAGAAAGACAGAGGGAAGAATATACTTTTAGACTTAGCAAACAGACTAGAATTGGGTTTAACTAGGGATAAGAAGAAAGCCATATTGTAACGGAGCCAATCAAGCACTTAGGTACATCAGAGAAAAAGGCAAGTTCAGTGGTGTTGGAAAAAATTAAAATAAAAATTAAACAATTGGAGTTAAAAAGATAAAAGAAAGAAGATCCAGGGCAGAAGAGGAAGAAAGGGACCTGAAATGGTTTGAATTACAGTTACAAGCAGTCAAAAGACAAAAAAAGAAAGAGAAAGGCAAAGGGAAAATGAGAGAGAAGAAGGGAAGAAAGAGAGAATTTGAAATTCGGAAAATGCAAATTAAGTCAATTTAAATGGATGAAAATGTAGATCAAAGATAGGCTTAGTGCGGAGGAGAGTAATGATGGGCAAATACACTGGAGCCAAAGACCTGGTGGGGATAAATACAAATGTGTCAAAACATTACCAAAAAGCAATGAAAAAGCTGTCAAAGCCTTTTCCATTTCCATTGAGAAATTGGCTAAACCAATGAATTGTCCAGAGACTGTGTGGGTAATGTTAATTTAGATTAATTTAGCAGGTAGGTTTGCTGAGGTGTTTGCAGCACTGTCAGAAGAAGCATCAGGAGAATATGGAGAAGTAAATCAAGCTGTATCGAGTGCCTACGAAGCATACAGACAACAGCTCAGAAATATGAGAAAGGAACCAGGTCAGATTTCTGCTGAATTTGAAAGAATTAAATATAGCAACTTCGGTAAAAAGGTGACAGCACTAAAGATAGAAAAGACATATGAGTATCTTAGAGAGATTATTCTGCTGGAGGAGTTTGAAAACTCACTTCCTGAGCTCATGTTGAGGAACAGAAAGTTAATACAGTGAGAACCACTGAAATGGTGGATGAATACACTTTAGTGCATGAATCAAAATCTAGCTTCCGACAGCAATTTCATTCTGTGCGGGACAGGAATTGGAAAAGCAGGAGATCCTTCAATGAAAAACAAAAAGTAGGTCACACTGGGAACAGTGTGAAAAAAGAAATGCACCAGAGTGAGAGAAAGGTGAAAGGCCTCAGGTGTTTTCACAGCTGTAGGGTGGGACACATAGCCACAAGGCTGGTGGATTAAGAGAGGGACTGGGAAAAAGGATGTGGTAAAAGTGGCTAAACCAGTGGGATTAGTTGAGGTAGTGAAGGAAATCCCAAGAGAAGTCAAGGAGCTGCAGGAGAGTGCACAGCCCAGTCACAGGCTGGATAGTAAGATAGGGCCCAAACTCTTCAAAGACTTCACCTCTATTGGTAAGGTTTACTCAGGAAGAACGGGGGGAGAAGGTAAAGAAGTTAAAACATTGTGCTATACAGGAGCTGGCCATTCTCTTATAGTAAGAGATGAAAGTATTTGAACTTCTTCTGAAATGTTACTTGAGATAGTGGCAATCTGTGGAATAAATGGAGAGAGATTTTAGTGTTCCCCTGTGTAAAATAAGGCTGGAAAGTCCAATCAAGACTGGGGAAGAGACAGTGGGAGTGATTGAAAGTGTGTCTATTCCAGGAATACAGTTTGTTCTTGGAAACTACCTAGCAGGATCAAAAGTGGGAGTGGTGCCCATTGCGGTGAGGAAGCCGAAAGAAAACCAGGGAACTGAGGAGTTAAAAGAAAAATACCCTGAAATTTTTCCAGACTGTTTGGTGATAAGATTCTACAGTAATAAGTTAAAGCAAGAAGGGAAAACCAGAGAGAATTTGGCCGTACCTTTCATACATGTCAGATGGTAGGAAAACCTCAAGCAGTAATAAAACCAGCACCTTTAATGCCAATTCCTGCATTTGAAGAGCCTTTCATGCGAGTTATAATTGATTGTGTAGGTTCCCTCCCTAAAACTACAAATGGGAACTAGTATTTGCTAACCATTATGAGTCCATCAGGTTTCCAGAAGCAATTCCATCATGGAATGTCAAGGCAAAAAGGTTATGAAGGAGTTGCTTGCTTTCTTTACCAGTTTTGGACTACCCGGGGAAATTCGGTCATACTTAGGGTTCAATTTTGCTGCTGAATTATTTAGAGAGGTCATGAATAGTTTAAGCATCCAACACTTTAAATCAAGTGCGTGCTATCCTGAATACCTGGGAACACTGAAAAGGTGGCATCAGACACTAAAGACCATGCTGAGGGCTCATTGCCAGGATTATCCAAATGATTGAGATAAAGGTGTCTTATTTATATTGTTTGCTATTAGAGATGGTCCAAATCAATCAACTCAGTTTACTCCATTTGAGTTGTTATTTGGGCATAAAGTAAAAGTGCATTTAAAATTAATTAAAGTAAAGTTGATAGGTCCAAAGTTAGAGATTTCACAGCTGGATTATATATCTGAAGTGAGAAAAAGATTAAACAGAATAGGTAAATTAGCTAGACATCATTTGTAGGTGGCACAGCGCTTAATGAAGCAAGAAGCCGATAAAGAAATATAAGATCAGTATGTTTGCCTGTAGCGATAAAGTATTGGTGCTGTTACCAGTGGTAGGGGATCCCTTCAGAGCAAGGTTTAATGTTTCTTATCAGGTTGAGAAGAAGTTAAGTCAGGTGAGTTGTTTGGTAAAGACGCTTGATAGAAAAAAAATTATTGGGTATGTCATGTGAACATGCTGAAACCTTACTATGACGGGAAAGGGAACTATAGAAACAGGTATTAGCTACTGCCACTCTGACTAAGGAATCAAATTCAGTTGATGTGGATTTTGAAGTGCCTCAGAATAACTTGAATAATGAGGAAGCCCTTAAAGAAATGGGATAGTATAGTAAGCTATCTGCCTCAGGAACAGAGAACTGAATTGAGAATCTTATTTCAGCAATATGAGGACATACGTAGAAATAGAATGGGGAGGACTAATACCGAAGTACCTGAAATTGATGTAGGGAATGCTGTTCCAATAAAACAACACCCCTACAGGCTTAATCCTATCAAAGCAGCACAAGTACAGAAGGAAATAGAAGCGATGCTCCAAGAAGACGTTATCAAGCCAAATCAAAGCATGTGGAGTTCAGCCAATCGTGTTGGTTCCCAAGCCTGATGGTACTCAACAACTCTCTATTGATTATCAGAAGGACAATACCATGGCTAAATCAGATTCATACCCATTTCCAAGGCTGGAGGACTGTGTGGAAATGTTGAACAAGCTAATTACATCACAAAGTTGAGCTTCCTTTGTGGTTTTTGGCAAGTACTTTTGTCGGACAGAGTGGAAGAAGTTTCTGTATTTGTAACCCAAAACATGCTTTATCAATCTAATGTAATGCCCTTCGGAATGAAGAATGCAGGAACTACAATTCAAGGACTTATGAGCAGAGCTGTGGCAGGATTGACTAATAGTGCTGTCTATATAGATGTCTTAGTGATCATTAGGCATTTGTGAAAAGACTACGTGGCAAATTTGGCAGAGCTCTTTGACAGACTACAGAAAGCAAAATTGGCCATAAATTTGGCAAAATCAAAATTCGCAAAAGTGGAAGTGACATTCTCAGGGCTCAACATTGGACATGAAAAGATGACACCAAGGAACACGAAGACAAAGCCATCAAGGAATTTCCAAGACCATCCTCGAAGAAGGAAGTGCTACAATTGTTGGGACTGAACAGATCGTACAGGAAACTTGTGCTGAACTTTAGTAGCATCTTGGTACCACTGACAGATTTGTTAAAAAAGAACATGAAATTCCTGTGGACAGAACAATGCGAGGAGGTATTTGAGAATTTAAAAGCAGCTTTAACCATTGCACTGTTAACTGCACCAAACTTCTTGAAACCTTTTAAAGTTGCCATTGACGAAAGTGATGTAGGTGTTGGAGCTGTGTTGTTACAGGAGGATGATTGCGGAACTGAAAGATCAATCAGATATTTTTCAAAGAAAGTTAACTGTTGAAAATATTCAATGGTTTTATTTAAATTTGATTTGGTTTATATAAGTGGGCATTGTATTTATTGGAACAGCATAACATTAGAATTTTGTTTCATTTGGGAATATTTAGTAGCTAAGGGGGAATTGTTTGGTTTGTTAGTAGTTCTGTTAATTTGTTCACTGTTACAGTTAGATAAATAAATTTTTACTTGTAGATCTTAGAGTGAGTGAAAGGATTTTATTTTATTTTAACCGCTCCTTTATAACAGATTGGGAGGTGAGAGGCAGTTTGTACCATCTTTTGCACTTTCTTTAACAGGATATGAGGCAAGGTGAGCTTCTCTGGGTGTTTCAGTTTTAGTTATCAGAACGGGCTGAGGGGGCGTCCACCTCTGCTTCATAACATGATCCTTATGATCAGTGGCATAATTACACATCTGGCCTGGTTGCCCTGAGAAAGTGCTGCTGGATCTTTACTCTGTTTCCTTTTAAAATACCATACTCTCAGTGCAGCCACATAGGACATGTGAGCTTTAAGTTAGAAGAATAGTGTTGCATAAGTTAAAATATTTTGTGTTTGGCACGGAGAACAGTTTGATTTTTCCAGCCATCTTTCTGATTTCCAGGTTCCATGGCCATTCTCCTGGAAGTACAGTGCCTTAAATGCATTAGTTCTTCACTCAAGTAGCCAGCCTTCATTTTAGCACTGCTCCCTTTGCTTATTAACAAGTTCAATGATGTTAAAAGCCCAGGAGACTTTGAGTTGCAGGTACAGTTCATCAGGCTTGTTTCTGATGCCTCCATGGTCAGAATATTTACCAGACACTTGCTTCTTCAGTTAAAACATAAAATATAACCACTTGGCCAAGATTCAGAAAGTTCCTATCAGCCTTGAAATGATGTCACAGGAGAATTCATCGTTTGAGACTGAGCAAGTAAAGAAAACCAGAGAAAGCTACAGAAGAATAAAAACAAAGTGCACCTTATTCACAACCTTCAAAATGTATAGATTTGGTACAAAGGAACTCATTTACCTGGCTCACCAATAAGGGGCCAACCACATTTGTTTGGTAAACCGCCATCATGTCCTCAGCTGTGATGTTTTCGAGAGTTGCATGCGAGTTTATTCCAGCATTGTTAATGAGTAGGTTGAGTCCAGTACTACCAAGAACTGCTTCCACTCTCTCCACAGCTCTTTGGATGCTGGCGGAATCTGTAACATCTTAAAAATAAGAATAAAGGAAATTAAATCCCAAGTGGGTTATGTTGGCAAAAAGACAAACAACAGATTTAGAGGTGCTCTACAAGGTGCTGGTCAGTTTCCATCAGGAGTTCTTTTACAGTTCTCAGCATGCAATAACTTGAAAATCTATTGTCTCTGGGAGATTACGCAAGAAGCTATAGGAATGATTCTACTTGCTTTTTAAACTGCTTTCAATGTTTACTTAACATTGAGAAACAATGAGCTTAGGTTCACACTTTGGCCTCTTTCCAAAACTCAATGTTACCTTAATATCCTTTATTATGCATTTGCATTTTACATTTCTCAAAGCTAACATTTCATTTTCAATTTACTTAAACAGTTTAGAAGGCTTTTGTTGCATAGGATCATAGAATCCCTATAGTATGGAAGCAGACCATTTGGCCCATCTCGTCCATATCAACCATCTGAAGAGCATCCCACCCAGACTCAACAACATCCCCCTCCCCGCCTTAAGATATCCCTGAAATGCTGAATTTCCCATGCCAACCCCACCTAGTCAGCATATCCCTGGACACTGAGGGCAATTTGCCATGGCCAACTCACCTAAGCTGTACATCTTCGGACTGTGGGAGGAAATCGGAGCACGCAGACGAAACCCATGTGGACACAGGGAGACCATAAAAGCCCTTCACAGAGGGTGGAATTGAACTTGTGTCCCTGGTGATGAGGCAGCAATCCCAGCCTTTCAGCCACCATGTTGCCTTACACTGCTACCTCTACTACTTATAAAATGATTTGCAAGTTTTATCAGTTTATAACTGGTTTCAGTCACAATCACATTAAAATAATTTTTGAAGTAACAGGAGATCAAGCACCATGCAAGACTTTACTTTCAAGGCCTCTATCTGACACGATATCCAGTCTCTCACTGACCCAGGCATTAGTCCAATTAGCTCTTCCAGGTCTGACATGGTTCCTCTTGATGATTCTCTACTGAATTTAATGAATTAAGGTGCAAAGTTCCACTATTTGTAAATTCTGTAACAGCCCAAAAGACAAGGGGTAAACCACCATCTAGCATGTGTTTCAAAACATGTCATCATCCCGCCAAGTTTGCATTTCCCTCAAGCATCATGTGGGCAAGATTTTCCCTTTTGACTTTCTATTGCATAGTGCCGTCCTTGTTGGGTAGATACACCTGGAAAGATTTCACCTGGGAGAAATGCCTATATTTCCAACAACTGTTTACAAGTTGTTCCATTGTGAATTATGACTAACTCCTCTGAACTTGTGTTGAAATAGTGTGAACATTTGATATGATGATGATAGACAGACCATCTGTTCCAAAAGCCCCTGCTCCATAATGTCATGATGCAATGTAGTACTGAGGCCATTCTGTTGCTCTTGGAAAATAACAGTGCAATTGGCTAGAAGCCAGAAAATGACACTAGGCCAATTGAAAATCTGGCAAATTCCCTTCCAAGCTCCCAAGAAGTTTCAGGAAAACTGAGTGATCAATATTCCATTACAAATGATTTTCTGCACTCTGTGAAATTCATCACCGTCATAAACTTGTCCTGCTCTCTTCTGAACATTTGCACAAATGGCAAATTCTTTGAAAATTTAACAGCACTCAAATGAAAGACTTTTGAGATCGCTCTAGCCCTATACTCACATCTGTTAAATTCCAAACCTCTGTATCCCCAGTGTGAATAAGCGGGAATGGTAAACAGTAACATGTGATGGGGTGAGCCAGGCAAAATATTTTCTAGCTTCCACACAAAATGTCATGGATGGGTTCAACTCCAAGTTGAATGTTTTGTGAATGTGCAGAAATGTTCCAGATTTAGTTCTGGACTAGTGTCAAATTGGCTGGGAGTGAGTCAAGATGTGTTGGTTCTCCTCTCACATTAGGTCTAGATGGGGCAGGATGCAAGAAACATAGTCAAAGCTGCTTGCTAACCGGTGACTCCCATCTTGGAATTTTAGGTACAGACAGGCTTAGTTGCAGTTCCAGATGAGAAATAGTCATTTACACCAGATGCTCGCATTCACAAAATATCCCAGTACAAAAAATGTGCCAGGGAAACAACTGAAACAATCCTACAAACATTTTAATAACCATTCGTCACAAAACAAAGTCATGTAGTCTCCTTATCACCATGTACAGGCAGATAAATCTTAATCAAAGCACATCAATATCTTGCATCTTTAAATTAGTAAAAATGTCAAAGTGTACTTAGACCATAAGACCATAAGACATAGGAGTGGAAGTAAGGCCATTCGGCCCATCAAGTCCATTCCACCATTTAAATCATGGCTGATGGGCATTTCAACTCCACTTCTCTGCACTCTCCCCGTGGCCCTTGATTCCTTGTGAGATCAAGAATTTGTCGATCTCTGCCTTGAAGGCATCTAACTTCACAAGAGTGTAACAAACCAATTTGTTGCCAAGCTTTAGGAGGAGACAATAGAATACTTAATCAAAATAGATAGGTTTTGCAGTATTTTAAAGAGAAGAGAGAAAGATCTAGGGAAGGAATTGCTAATCTTAAGGCTTAGGTAGTTACAGATATGGCCATGCTGAAGTGATTAATACCAGGGAATGTTTAAGAGATTTGCATTGGTCTGCAGAGTACAGAGATCTCACAGGCTTGTAGGACTCGGAAGGGTTATAGGAATCAAGACAGAGGACACTATGGAAGGATTTGAAAGCAAGGATAAGGATTTTGAAGACAAAATGTTGCCATATCTAGAATCAATTAAATCAGTAAGAACAAGGTTTGTACCAATGTAATTTGGTATGTGTTATGACACACACAAAGTTTTGGGTAAGTTCAAATTTATTAAAGGTGGGAAATAGGAAATTGACTAAGAGGGTATTGAGTGGCTTTGATGTAACAAAGAATGGATTAGAGTTTTAGCATACCTGAGATAGAGCTGGAGTTGGACGATATTAGGGAGATGGATTAAGATATTTTCGCTGATGGAGTGAATATATACTCAAAAGCTTATTATATGGACATAAAAGATGCCAAATGTTACAAACTATTGAGTTCAGCTTTGGATAGTGAATGAGGTGAGGAATTGGTCCACTGGCTAGAGAACAGATATTGTGACAGGAATTGATTTGATTCATTTCCATCCCATTTTGCCTATTTTTCCACATCTGGTGCATCTGTTCTGATTATGCCACCTTCTACCAGAGTGCCTCTGACATAGCCACCTTTTTCCTTAACTGAAGATTCTTCCTACCATGGTTGCTAGAGTTCTAAGCTATGTCTGACCCATCTCTACATTTCTACCCTCACCCCTTCACCTCCCACTCACAACAATGGTGGGTTCCCCTTGTCCTCACTTTCCACCCCATAGGCATCTGAATTTGAAGGATCATCCCGTCTTTTCTGCCATCACCAACGGGAAACCAGCGCCAAACACATCTTCCATCTCCTCTCCATTATCAGAATTATGCAAGCCCACTCCCTGCGTTCCACCCTGGTCCATGCCTCCATCACTCCTTTGGCTTCCTCAATGCCCCATGGGACCTTCCCATACAATTGCAAAAGGTGTAACACTTGTCCATTCACCTCCTCCTTTCTCAGTGTCCGAAGCCCCAAACATACATTCCAGGAGAAGTGACATTTTCCTTGTACTTCTTTCAGTCAAGTGTACTGTATTCGCTGCTCAATGCAGTCTCATTTGGTGAAATCAAATGCAGACTGGATTACTGCTTTGCAAAGCACCTCTTCTCTATGAGTAGGAGTAACGTGAAATTTCCAGTTGCTTGCTATTTCAATAAACCACTGTGCTCCCATGCAAACATTTCCATTCTGGGCTTGCTACAGTGTTCTGATGATGCACAATGCAAGCCAGAGGGACAATACCTCATTGTCTATTTAGGCTCTTTACAGCTTCTGGAAATCAATATTGAATTCCACAACTTCAGTGCATGACTTCTCCAGGCGCTCTTGTTTCCTCCCTTAGTCCAAAGATGTGCAGGCTAGGTGGCCATTGGCTATGCTAAATTGCCCGTCATGTTCAGGGAAGTGTAGATTAAGTGGGTTATGGGGGATGGGTCTGGGTTGGATGCTCTGAGAGTTGGTGTGGACTTGCTGGGTCCACAATGTAGGGATTCTGTAAACCTCCTTGTCTGTGACTTTGGGCCCCCTCACCATGCATTCTGCTCACTCCTCTTCCTCCTCTGTCTGCAGCATAAAAACCAGCATTTCTCAGGTAACCAGCTAGAAACTGATGTCCATTTCAAGCCCACCGACTCCCACAGCTACCTGGAATACACCTCCTCCCACCCACCCTCCTGCAAAAATTCCATCTCCTATTCCCAATTCCTCCACCTCCGCCGCATCTGCTCCCAGGATGAGGCATTCCACTCCCGCACATCCCAGATGTCCACATTCTTCAAGGACGCAACTTTCCCCCTGCAGTGGTCGAGAACGCCCCTGACCGTGTCTCCCACATTTCCCACAACACATCCCTCACACCCCGGCCCCGCCACAACTGCCCCAAGAGGATCCCCCTCGTTGTCACATACCACCCCACCAACATCCAGATACAACGCATCATCCTCCGACACTTCCACCTTCTACAATCCAACCCTACCATCCAAGACATTTTTCCATCCCCACCCATGTCTGCCTTCCAGAGAGACCACTCTCTCCGTGACTCCCTTGTCCGCTCCACACTCCCTTTCAACCCCACCACACCCGGCACCTTCCCCTGCAACCGCAGGAAGTGCTACACTTGCCCCCACACCTCCTCCCTCACCCCCATCCCAGGCCCCAAGATGACTTTCCATATTAAGCAGATGTTCACCTGCACATCTGCCAATGTGGTATACTGTATCCATTGTACCCAGTGTGGCTTCCTCTACATTGGGGAAGCCAAGCGGAGGCTTGGGGGCCACTTTGCAGAACACCTCCGCTCAGTTCGCAATAAACAACTGCATCTCCCAGTCACGAACCATTTTAACTCCCCTCCCATTCCTTAGACGAAATGTCCATCATGGGCCTCCTGCAGTGCCACAATGATGCCACCCGAAGGTAGCAGGAACAGCAACTCATATTCCGCTTGGGAACCCAGCAGCCCAATGGTATCAATGTGGACTTCACAAGCTTCAAAATCTCCCCTCCCCCACTGCATCCCAAAACCAGCCCATCTTGTCCCCTCCCCCCACTGCATCCCAAAACCAGCCCAGCTTGTCCCCGCCTCCCTAACCTGTCCTTCCTCTCACCCATCCCTTCCTCCCACCCCAAGCCGCACCTCCATTTCCTACCGACTAACTTCATCCCGCCTCCTTGATCTGTCAGTCTTCCCTGGACTGACCGATCCCCTCCCTACCTCCCCACCTATACTCTCCTCTGCACCTATCTTCTTTTCTCTCCATCTTTGGTCTGCCTCCCCCTCTCTCCCTATTTATTCCAGAGCCCTCTCCCCATCCCCCTCTCTGATGAAGGGTCTAGGCCCGAAACGTCAGCTTTTGTCCTCCTGAGATGCTGCTTGGCCTGCTGTGTTCATCCAGCTCTACACTTTGTTATCTTGAATCCTCCAGCATCTGCAGTTCCCATTATCTCTGATCACATTTCTCAGCCCCTTTCAGTTTTGAAGAATAGGTGTATTGGAATTGAAACATTAACCTTGCTTTTCTCTCTCCACAAATGCTGCCAGGCCTGCTGAGTTTCTCCAGCATTTTCTGTATTTATTCATAAGGATATCACTTACCCAGCTCTATCATCCTCACCGAAGAATGGTCATTTGCTAAAGTCTCCAGCTCCTGTTAGGAACCAAACAGGACATATTATTTCGTCAAATCAGGGCAATCAATTCAATTTTAAACCAAGAATCTATTTACCCAGAGAGGATTGAAGATTTGAAAAGTGAATGGTACCAAACTTCTATTTTGCTCACATGGAGCAGCGGACTTTTAAATCAATACAAGTTACTCTTGGCCACCTAGATACAGCATACAAGAAACCTGAGAACATTATTAACAATTGACCCAATCTCAAGAAGCCAAGAAGTGGTTCCTTACAGGGATGATTGTATGTTATGTGGGAATTGTACCTCTACGTACACAAGATTCCACTCTTGCATTGGAAAAAAAAGGACGTACACAAATGAGGAAAATCAAAATGTCAAAGATCCAAAATTGGTCATGCATTTCCAGGAGGTCCAAGTACAAACATAGAGAAAGATTGGATTTTTGTGCTAATATAAGGCAAGCTTAAATGCTATAGCAATGCGCTTAACTAATAATCATAAAAGAAAAACACAAAGCAGCATTTGGATTTTCGATTCATCAAATGCCTAAATGTCAACAATTACTCCTACATTCTGTCCTTCCCTTACCATTATTCCAGGTCATAAGGCTTCTCTATCCTTAGTTTACAGACACTGATGGCGCTCCCACGAGAAACACAATGCTTTTCCTCCCTCCCCCATTTATTCTCATTCTCCTTGATTGTTTGTTCACTGCCACTTAATCATTCCCTCAATCTGTAGCCTCTATTTGTAAAACCTTGCTGGAACAAAGCAACTCCATAGCAGGTAACAATGACCCAGGTCAGTGGAGTAGCCTTGGCTGTCCTGATCATGACAATGAATTGTGCCAAAGCATTTCAGGTTGGCAATTACTGTACCCTGTTTAAGAAAGGAGCGCCAGGACATTACAGGCCAGCTAATAATAGCTCTGTTAGCTTCTAGGCTGTGGAGTTGTAAAGATCCCAGTCCATAGCCGGATTGCAGTGGGTCAGGATTTTGTGGTCCCCTTGAACTGAATTGAATTAGCTTCATTATCTCATGTACTCACACGAGTACAGTGAAAAATCTACACATTTCTACTTAGCACCATCTTAGGTGCAAAGTACCTAGGCACAGATTCTTGAGTAAAGATTCTTGGGAAAAAAACCATTGAAAAATAAAGAAATAAATGATCCACCATCATAGATCATAGACATAAATTAGAAAAACAGACAAGTAAGTATTTCAGTATGATAGTCCTCCAACACAGTCCACGTCAGCATCCTGCCTCCAGTAACTGAAAAACAGTCCTTTGCCGCCATCTGCTTTGGACCCACCAATGTAGGATTTTGCCACTCTTTAGGTCAGCTCTTCACCACTGTGCCCACCATGTCAACACCGCTGAGCCCCATTGCTGAACTCACACTCACTCCTCAACCAGGATTCCCCGTCTGTGCTGTCGCTGCTACCTCACCCATAAACTGAAGTCCCCCTTCCCGGGTCTACTGCAACCAGGAGTCTCAGCTTCCACTGCTGCTTCAATGTTGCCAGGAGTACCTGCTTTGGGCATATCACACTGTTGCCATTGCAGCCACCGCTTGACCTGTCCCCACTCTGGGGCTTCTAGCTCCACAGCCAGGCCAAGCCCCCCACAGCACCAAGCACCATTTCAGCTGCAAATGTCGCCTTGCTAGTGCCACCAGCTTGAAGAGTCCGCTGCCACTGTCACAATCTCCAGATGGCAGGAGCTTTGCTGGCACAGGCTCCGAACATCAGGATGATGCTGCTGTTGCCGCTGTGTTCTCCAATCACCAGGAAAAGCCACATCCTCTGTTGACTCTGACTGCCAGAAGCCTGCCATCACGCTGCACACAGTCCGCGCTGATTGCTGCATCGATGCTGCCGACTAACCCCACCACGTGAAAGAAAGAGAGAAGAGAAATGAGAAAATAGGACATAAAAAGGAAAGAAAAGAAGAATGGGCAAGAGCCTGCGCCCAGCCCTGCCACTCTGTGGCCATTTTGGATTTTTAGGCAGAGGGATGACATTGCCAGTATCTATGTCAAGCAATCTGCCAATCTTCATACATACAATTTGAGAGTAAGTGAATCCAGCCATCAGTGGCATTTCCTAGTTCAACAGCCAGTCCAGGGAACAGGAGGGGGAGGGCAATTTGATTTGCTCAACCATAATGGCAGCTGACTCTCCAACTAGACATGAAAAGCCAGTAGGAAATTGGGCAACTCAAAGTTACAGCATGTTGGTGTTAGAATGGGCGAAAAGCAGGCTAGAAAGGGTTAGGGGAAGACATTGAAAGAGGGATGTGGTCTTCAATTGACATAGCCTAGAGTGATTCCCATTCTTAACAATGCTTTGTCAGTGTTCAGCACAAGTTCTCGCTGGTAAGCCAACTTCTATGGATACTTCACTGACTTCCTACCTTCACCTGTGCGAGGCCTATTAACAGAATCGGATAATTTATGTAAATGTAAAATGCACCACCTGATTTCCCATGGACAAATCTCTTTCTTCCTCTGTCTGATAGCTCCATCTCTGAGAATCAGTGTAACATTGATAGGTAATCTGTGATCCTGCTAGTTACGGATGTGTCCCTCTTAGACACATCTTCCCCCTTCTCTGATCCCTGCAGCCAATATGTTTTCACTTCAGCTCTTCTATGCCGAGTTGTTCCGCTCTGATAATTCTGTGACAATTGCACCATATCTTCTCAGTTAACAGATGTTATCCATCTTTATCAAAAACAAATGTTCTGCTGTTAGGTGTGTTCTCTCTCTCTCTCTCTCTCATACTCACACACAAACAGACACACAAACACACACACACACACACACACACACACACACACACACACACACACACACTGACAGACATACACACTCACACACACTTACAAACATAGACATACACACACATATACACACACACACACACACACACACACTTACACACACAGACATATGCACACACACACACACACACACACTCACACACACTTACAAACATAGACATACACACACATACACACACACACACACAGACATACACATTCACTCACACACTTACAAACATAGGCATACACACACACTCACAAACACAGACAGACACGCACACACAGACATACAGACACACACTCACACATATACACACATGGGGACACACACACACACACATTCACAGACACACACACTTACACACACAGACAAACGCGAGCACGCACACACACGCATGCACACACACACACAGAAACACACATACATATGCACACACACTCACACACACAAACACACTCACACACACACACTCACACACACTGACAGACATACACACTCACTCATACACTTATAAACATAGGCCTACACACATGCCCACACACACACAGACATACACACACACCCACCCACATACACATACATATTCACACACACAGACACACACACACTGACAGACATACACACTCACTCATACACTTACAAACATGGACATACACACATACCCACACACACAGACATACACACAGACACACACACCCACATATCACACACACACGCGCACACACATGCACAAACACACTCACTCATACACTTACAAACATAGACATACACACATACACTCACAAACACAGACAGACAGACACAGACACACACACACACACACACACACACACACACACACACACACACACACACACATACAAACTCACTCATACACTTACAAACATAGACATACACAGATACACTCACAAACACAGACACATACACAGACACACACACACACACACACACACACACACACACACACACATACAAACTCACTCATACACTTACAAACATAGACATACACAGATACACTCACAAACACAGACACACACACAGACACAGACACACACACACACACACACACACACACACACACATACCTTGATAACAATTCTCACCCCTCTTCCTGATCTCCCCCAACTCTCTGACAGACGCTTCCTCTCTCAGCTGCCCCCTCCCCCACACCACAATGGATAGAATGGTCCATGGTCCCTTTCCCTCCCTACACCTCCAGTGACAGTGTCCCCTGATTTTACCTGGGTTGAGCTTGACTGCCAGAAAGTGGCTAAGGTCTGAGTTGGTGGAACACTGGAATTGATCAGCTGTTTAACCAGTTCGAGCCCGATTCCCTTGTTCGCCCCGGTAACGAGAACAGACTGAGCTTTCAGTGTCGTCATGGTCAGCTTGAACCAGCTAGAAGGCCAACAGCAGCTCTTCAAATAACAAAGGAGGAGGACACTGTCCAACACTTAGCTTCAGTGCCTCCTGCACTGACACCTAGTCCCGGTGTGTTAACAGTTCCAAGTCAACATTCCTCTCCAAGTACACTCCGCTCCCCACCCCCCCACGCCCCAGTCTACCCAGCTCTTTGATACTTTTCTATTGTACTAAGTTCCAGGTTTCAGAAAAGAAATAATGAATCAGTGGAAGATATATTTTAAAAAAAGGTAAGGTTGCCAATGCCCAACCAGACTATAGGTCTGCTCTCTCATAAGAGAGAGAGAGATGACTATTGATGGCTTAACCTAGGGGTCACCGTATCTCTGATGAGGCAAGAGACTGAGAGAAGGGTCATTCCTGGTAACCTCAGCCAGTGTGGGCATTGAACCCACACTGTTGTTATTGCTCTGTACTGCAAACCAGCCAACTGAGCTACCCAATCCCCTTCCAGAGACGTATACTGGAGAAAAATTGGTTATCAAAGCCGCCAGTAGCTACCCTGAGTGCTATCTATTGTTTTTACCACCCTGTACATGGGGGATATTCAAGCTCCAACCACATAAATTAAGGTAAAATTTAGTGAAATACGCTGGACACAAATTTTTACTGTTCCTTTGGCATGGACTCAATGGGTTGAATGGCCTGCTACCACACTGTAGGGTTTCTAAGATCCTAAGATTCTATTTCTCCCACACGCCTCCCCACCAAACTCCCATTGATACTGCCCCATTTTCCAGCATTGTTTCTTGTTTGATCCACAGAAGTGATGTTGAGCCATGAAATGTAACAGAATAACTAAAAGATACACCCGGAGCAGGTGTACTGAGAAATGGTGAAACAAAGGGGCAGAGTTTACCAGATGAAATTGTTGAAGTTGAACCTACGTTCCCCCCGCCCCAACCAAACTGTTCAGCAATGTTAGTTCACACCTTTGGAGCCGGTGGGATTTGAACATGGCCCTCCCAAACCAGGGGTACAAACACTACCACTACACCACAGGGTTGAGGTGAGCCATAAGACCATAAGACCATAAGACATAGGAGTGGAAGTATGGACATTTGGCCCATCAAGTCCACTCTGCCATTTAAATCGTGGCTGATGGGCATTTCAACTCCACTTCCCTGCACTCTCCCCATTGCCCTTGATTCCTTTTGAAATCAAGAATTTGTCGATCTCTGCCTTGAAGGCATCCAACGTCCCAGCCTCCACTGCACTCTGCAGCAATGAATTCCACAATCCCACCACTCTCTGGCTGAAGAAATGTCGTCTCATTTCAGTTTTAAATTTACCCCCTCTAATTTTAAGGCTGTGCCCACGGGCCCTAGTCTCCCTGCCTAACGGAAACAACTTCCTAGCATCCACCCCTTCTAAGCCATACATTGTCTTGTAAGTTTCTATTAGATCTCCCCTCGACCTTCTAAACTCTAATGAGTACAATCCCAGGATCCTTAGCCGTTCATCATACATTAAACCTACCATTCCGGGGATCATCCGTGTGAATCTCCGCTGGACACGCTCCAGGGCTAGTATTTCCTTCCTGAGGTGAGAGGAGAGCCATCCACTTCCCTCAGGAATGCTAAAGGATGTCACAGCATCAGGCAATGCCAGCCTGGACCCAGATAGCCGACTGAGTGAACACAGTGTCCCAGTTGAGAGGAAATGACCTGTAGACAGGGATTAGTGCCACCATCTCAGATTTCGAACAAATTGTCACATCCTCAAGTAGAAAAGTACAGGAGTGCAGTGAAAAGTTTCAATGTCGTCACACACGGTGCCATCTTTGGCACAAGCGCCTCAGTACAAAAACTTAAGAACAAGTAGAAAGAAAGTCTGCCGTTACACACTCGTATTATCCAGGCTGAATACCACTCTCACTATTGTATGATGGCTCTTCAGTCATGATTCTCACCTCCATCATTCTCCAAAACTACTCAGCCTATGCTTTCTATACGTTCACTGGTCACTTCATCATCTCTCCTGTTCCTTCATTATCATAAACAGCTCTTCCAACTATTTTAATCTCACTCTATTCCTCCTTTTATTAGATTGTTGGTGACTTACAAAAAAAGATACACTCCCTCAGCACCCATAGCTCCCCCATGCTATATTAGACCCTACTTTCTATGTGAGGCTGCTCTCTTTCCAGTATCCATTCTCTGTCCCGATCTGGCTCCAATCTGCACTTGAATTCACCACTTTTCCCAAAACAAAAGGATTGCCCATGATATCCCACCACCACTTTGATGTTTGCCACCTAATCACCCACAACTGACCATGGCCAACTCCCTAGGTTGAGACCAGACAATGGGCTTGACCAAGAGTGATAGCATCCCTTGCCTGACTATAGTTTTGCTTCACTTGTCTAAAGATTACAGCTCTTAGACTTTCAGATATGGCCATTTGGTTGATGCATGTACTGTGCTGCTGCACATTCTCTGGCATATGCTGTTACTGTGACATTGGTATGGCATGGTGTCTTATGGCAACACATCTACCTCCTTGATTGTTTATTGCTGGCAACTGTGACAAGCTTTCTGGTTTTGTGTGTTCACTGAGAAACAAGGCAGGGCAGAGATGCTCCAAGTGTCCCAATATGTGCAAAATTAATGAAGGCTAAGATAGCAAGCTATGAGCTCAGGCATGCCCTCTGTGCCAATATTCGAGATTGTTGTGTTGACGTTATGCAGCAAGAGGATTGCAATGTAAATATAAGTGAGCTCTGAAGTCCTGTGTGAAGTGCTGATGTCTTCTATATTAGACCAAGATCAGCCACATGATGTAGTGCAGCTGGTGTTTCTGCATTGCTGATTTTGGTGAGCAATTGGTGAAGTGGTCAATGCCCATGGAGTATGCCATGAAACATTGTGAATGGACCTGAACACGGAGGCCTGGAGGGGCATGTGGTGAGCTTTGTTTGTCATGTCTGGCTTTCAAGTCAGGAATTGGCACCAGCTAGTTTCTCACAAGTGCCTGGGAGAATTGTGAATGGCATAGGAATGGGCCAAAATTAGGTAATGATATACAAATGCAACCAAAGTTCTTCATCAATTACTAGCATTATTCTGATCTATTCGCTGAAAGCTTAAGCAGAAAATTAAACTTCTTTCTCATAATATCAACAGTTGCATTTTTTTCCATTATTGCCATATTAACATTAAATATCACAGTTATATGCTGAAGGGTAAAACATGAAAATGCATTGGTTTGAATCAGCCATGAGTGGGGTTGAGAAAAGGGGACAAAAACAGAAGTTTTTGGAAAAGTTCAGCAGGTCTGGCAGCATCTGTGAAGAGGAAAACAGAGTTAATGTTTCAGATCCAGCGACCCTTCCTCAGAACTTCCTGTGAAAAGGGGAGCCATGGCCCTCACTTCATCACTTGATCATAATAAAATATTCTTCTTCTAGGGCCTGCAATAATTTATTGCAGCAAATGTTGGCTTTTGCAATGCCATCCAAAAATGGATGACCTGTATCAATCCATTTTACCTAGAAGATTGCTTTACCCTTTAGCATTTCTTTCATACCAGTGAGATCAATCCACAAGGCTGTAAGTAATTGGAACAGGAGCAGGCCATTTAAACCCTGGAGCCTCCACTGTCATTGAAGAAGAATATGGCTAATCTGATATTCCTCACATCCACTTTCCTGCCTTTTCCCATTAGCCCTGATTGCCCTACTGAACAAGAATTTATTTCAGCCTTAAATATGCACAAAACTAATGGAAATGCAAGCTGAGGAGAACAAAGGGTGCAAAGATGTAAATAGGCCAAAACTGAGCAGGCAATAAGATGTTTCAGAGATAGTAGGAACTGCAGATGCTGGAGAATCCAAGATAACAAGGTAGAGAGCTCGATGAACACAGCAGGCCAAGCAGCATCAGAGGAGCAGGAAAGCTGACCTTTCGGGCCTAGACCCTTTTCTGAAGAAGGGACTGGGCCCGAAACGTCAGCTTTTCTGCTCCTCTGATGCTGCTTGGCCTGTTGTTGTCATCCAGCTCTACACCTTATTATTTCAGGCAATAAGATGGCTGATAGAAGATAAGTGTGAGGAAGTGTGAGGCTGTTTACTTTGCACAACAGAGCAGATTATTGTTTGAAAAAGCTGAGAAGTTTGCAAATGTTTATGGTCAGAGGGACTTGGGTATACCTGTAGTAGGAACACAAAGTTGGTCTGTAGGCACAATGCATGATGGCCTTTATTACAAGAGGATTGAAGTATAAATGTAAAGAATAAACTCTGTACTTAGACTATATTCTCCAGAGAAAAAGAGTAACGTTGGAAGCAGATTTAATAGAAAGGAGGCCCTGCACCAACTATTCCGCCCTTCCGGTTGCCATCCATTTTAATTCCCCCTCCCCCCACCCCGGCAACATGTCTATCCTTGGCCTCCTCCACTGTCAGAATGAGGCTAAATGTAAACTGGAGAAACAACACCTGATACTTCGCTTTTAGCTGTAAAAGGAACAGTGAGAAGAATACATTGAAATAAACAGCTGGTTTGTAATGCAGAGTGGCATAACAGCTTGGGTTCAATTCCTGCACCAGCTGGGGTCACCATTAAGGCCTCGCCTTCTCCATCTTGTCCCTCACCTATGGTGCATTAACTCTAAGTTTAAACCACCACCAGTCATTTCTCTCTCTCATTTCTCTCTCTCTCCGACAAGAGAGAGCAGCTCTATGCCTGGTAAGACTATGATGCTATTTTCTCCTTTAACACCCACCATCTGTTCTGCTTAGCATCTCTGTGGGACTGCTTTCATATAATTTTGATCTTAGAGAGTTGGCCATGGCTCAGCTGCCTCTGAACCAAAAGATCCTGGATTCAAGTTCCTTAACTCAAAGGCTGGAGTGTGATTATAGAACTAGCTATTGGAGGCATTGTCTTTCAGATATGATGTTATGTTTTCTTGAAGAGTGAACATAAATGATCCCACATACTAATTCACAGCAAATGAAATATTCTTGATGCCTTGCCCATTATTTATCCCTTAAACATCATCACAAAAACATCCTACTTGGTCATTGTCACATTGCTGTTTGCGGGAGTCTGCAATGTGCAAATTGTCTACTGCATTTCTGATATTACAGCAGTGATTATATTTCAAAAGCATTTCACTGGCTGTTAAAAAAGGGTACAGTATACAATAATTGTGCGATATTAAATGAATGCAATTTTCTTTTTCTTATCCAATCATAGCCAAAGCAAATTTTCTAGTCTCCAGTGGTTGCCACTTCAGCAGAAACTCAGCATATACACTTAGGCTGATCATAATACCCTTAATGTTGACCCGGTTTGAAGTCAAATTAATTCAGTACAACTCCTCCATTCTAGGCCCCACCTCCTCTGCATGCTTCAGTCTGTCCAGCAGGTGGCACTTCCATCAAGCTGTCAGCTGTTCTGATTTTGAGCCATTTCACAAATATCACTCCCAATGTCTAACTGATTAAAGTTTTGAAAATAACAAAGTATGGAGCTGGATGAACACAGCAGGCCAAGCAGCATCTTAAGAGCAGGAAAGCTGACATTTCAGAACTAGACCTTCTAGGCCCGAAACGTCAGCTTTTGTGCACCTGAGATGCTGCTTGACCTGCTGTGTTCATCCAGCTCCACACTTTGTTATCTCGGATTCTCCAGCATCTGCAGTTCCCATTATCTCTGATTAAAGATTTGAGTTGTTTTGCCAAAAATGTTGCCTCATCATCTGAGCATCAAGATACTGGATTGTGCACACAGTAGGTTGCTTTGAGGCTGGTCATTTGCTTTGTTTCTTACCAGATATTTGTCTTTTTTCAGCTGATCTATTTAATATTGGGCAACTTATCGTCTGCTATTTTTATTTTGGGGCCACTAACACTGTAGAGTTCACTGCCCCAGTGCCTCACACTGACTCCTCTCATGTACTGGCGGAGTTCTGTACCTGGTCTTTTCTTTGTTATTTGCATGGTTATGAGCTACAGGCAAATGGTGTGATCTCTGATTTTAGATTTTTAGACATTCAGATTTTAGAATTTATTATATGTATTCAAGTACAGAATTACAAGAGTACAGTGAAAAGTGTATTATGTCGCCAGACATAGTGGCCCCCTGCTTAGGTACCAAGATACCTAGGTACAAAAAGAGCTTAGGTACAACATACTAAGGGAAAGGACAATTAAAAAAAAGTTAAGAATTATTTCATCGAATATTAGAAAAATAAAGAAATAGGTTATAGTTTACATTAAAGTCTTTTGGAGTTTAAACTAGGAAAATAAAAGAATAGCTGAAAGCTCATCAGTCTTAGATGATTCTTCTGTTATCTCTCTCTCTCTCTCTCTCTCTCTCTCTCTCTCTCTGTTGTCTGTTCTCAACACTGCTACCACAGAGAGGAAAACTGTCACCTCTCTGATCTACCCTGGTGCCCTGGGAACATGCCCAGGCAGGATTCTCTCACAAGCCAAGCTGAAACACCACCACAAGCCATCAAGAGACCAGCTGATTGCTGCTAAGAGACCAGGCCAGGTCCCACCAAGCCACTGAAAGACCAGGTGGGAACACAAGCCATCAACGGGCCAGCTGGGACCCTCCACGAGCCATTGAGAGACCAGGCTGGGACCCTCCACAAGTCACTGAGAAATGAGGCTGGTACCCTCGACAAGCCGTTGAGAGATCAGGCTGCGATCCTCCATAAATGGTTGAGAGACCAGGCTGGGACACACCACAAGCCACTGAGAGATCAAGCTGGGACCCACCACAAGCCACTGAGAGACCAGGCTGGGACCCTCCATGAGCCATCAAGAGACCAGGCTGGGACCCTCCATGAGTCCTCAAGAGACCAGGCTGGGACCCTCCATGAGCCACTGCGAGACCAGGCTGGGAACCACCACAAGCCACTGAGAGACCAGGCTGGGACCCTCCATGAGCCATCAAGAGACCAGGCTGGGACCCTCCATGAGTCCTCAAGAGACCAGGCTGGGACCCTCCATGAGCCACTGCGAGACCAGGCTGGGAACCACCACAAGCCACTGAGACACCAGGCTGGGACCGTCCACGTGCCATCAGGAGGCCAGGCTAGGACCCTCCACGATCCCTCAAGAGACCAGGCTGGGGCCTTCCATGAGCAACTGCAATACCAAGCTGGGACCCTCACGAGCCGTTGAGAGACCAGGCTGGGATCTGCCATGCTGCCAACTCTGGGCATGGTGCACCAGAAATGCTGCTTGTCTGCTGTCAGTATTCATGGCCTCCGACAGTGTCTACTCGATCACTCAGCCACCTCCATGAGATTCACATCTGAGAATATTTAGTCCGCAATGCTTGCAGCTCCTAAACAAAGTAAAAAAGATTGTCAGCACATTCGAGTAAAACACCACAATCCAACACACATTATATTTAGCAAGTACCTACAGTAACACCACCCCCAAGTGTGAATGAAGGTGTAATAATTTACTAGGTTTCTTTTCCAAACTCTTAAAGTTGCTTTTTGGAGTGAACAAATGAGATGCAGGTTAACAGATGTGATACTGCCACTTTGCTTGTTAATTTAACAACGGTGGAGGCAGAAAGAAGTAGAATGGAGTGGAACACAGAACAAAGGCATTCAAATATTTAGAGATCAAAAGCAGTAGCACCAAATTTTACTAACATAAATATTACATTGCATTATTTAATTGTTAACATGACATTAGCTTGTCATAGAAATCCTGAACTTTATTGGTAGGAAAAGCTTAAATCATTTTAATAGGAACACATGATCTATTGGCCTATACTCCTCCAACAACAGGCTAAGCCAAGGTATAAAGGCCAGCAAAGAGGGTATGACAATGGTAGAATAGGTCAAAATAGACATTACAGCAAAAAAGAATGGTAGAGAAGCTAAACAAACTCAAGGATAATCTCCCAGCTCCAGGTGGATTACACTTCCAAATATTCAGCCAAACTAGGGAAGTGATAGTATAGGTAATGAAATACAGAAGAAAATCCACTGTCAACTTTATAAGATGGTTTGAAATAGCAGGCATTCTTTTTATCATTAAAGGCACCATTAATCCATACAGATCAAAAAAAAAGTCAGTGCCATTTTCTCAATATAAACACAAGGTAAATTGGCACAATGTAAATGGTCAGTCTCCAATTGCTAGGGCACCAACAAATGGAAGATTTTTCTCATCTTCAAAAATAGACATGGAATTAACATAAGGAGCTATTGATAAACTGCAGACATTAATTATAGGAATGATAACCTTCAACAAATGTTTTGGAAATCTGAGCTCAGGTCTGACCATTGCAGGTAGAGGAATTTAAATTGAATTGTTTAATAAATTTAGAATGAAAAGTTAATCTTATAAATAGTGATTACAATATACCCAGTTGTTGTAAAAAGCTGCCTGGTTGACAAGTACTTTTATTTAGGTGAGCAAATCTGCTCTTATCACCCAGTCTAGATACATGTGGCTCCAGATCCACAGCAACAGAGTTGACTCTTATCCTGTCATCTCAAATGGCCCAACAAGCCAGTCAGTTTTTGGACAGCTCACCACAACTTGTTCCAGGGCAATTCAGGATGGATAATAAATGCTGGCTTAAACAACAAAGAAGATTTCAACACTAATTAGAGGAACAATGATTATTTGACAAAAGCTTTGGAGGGTTTGAGTTGAGAGACTAGATAGGTGGGAATTTTTTTCACTAGGGAACAGGAGGTTAATTGGTGACTTTATAGAGGTTTTTAAAATCACGAGGGGTATAGATAAGGTGAATAGCAGATTTTTTTTCCATAGGGTAGGGGATTTCAAGACTGGGGAGCATATTTATAAGGCGAGAGGAGAAAGATTTTACAAATACAGGAGGGGCAATTTATTTTACACAGACAGTAGTTCGTGTATGGAATGAACTTCCAGAGGAAGTGGTAAATGTGGGTACAGTGTTTAAAAGGTGATTGGATAAGTACATGAGTAAGAAATATTTGCAGGGAGACGGGCCAGCAGAGGCAGGCGGGTGCTGGTTTAGTTTGGGATTATTGTCGGTATGTGCTAGTTGGACTGAAGAGTATGTTTCCATACTGTATGACTCTATGAGCATATGACTTAAATCTGACCTTAGATCTAACCAGTTAGAGGAATTTAAATTCAGTTAATTGATAAAATTAGAATAAAATGCTAGTCCTGCCTTTAGAAAGAGTGAAATGTGCAATGCAGGGGGTAGAATACTTTATCTCCCCTTCCAATTTCATTTTAATTTAGCCCCCTCTCCATCCCTCACACCTTTGTCGGTCTGGCTTGACAAGCTTTGCATGTAAATTAATCAGTTTGAAAATATGGTGATTTAATAAAGATGGTTAATATACAAAACAAACACAGGTGGTGATCTGGTGATGGAAGCAAAAAGCTCTCAGTAGTGTGTAAGAGCACTTCTGGACATTAACAAAAGCTAGCCTCATTAAAACTTGACTTACAAACTGAAAGGGAAAAGGTATGGTCATACCTATACAGCCATGCAGCCAGTTCAGTAAATTTAATCCAAGCATTATTTCAGTGAATTGGCATGTCATCTCGTCCATAACCAAAATGTCCTCAGATGTAATGCCCAGAACTGAACAGATCAAATGTCATTGAACCAGAGTTCTATGTAATCGCAACATAAATTGCATCCATTTTTAATCTAGCACCCGTCGGATAAAGATTAACATTTCTTCAACCATGTGAATTTTGTACCTGAGCATTTAATGTTTTGTCTACATTAATTTCTAAATCACTTTCTGCTTATACAAACTTCCAAGCTTCTCATCACTTGATAAGAACTCTGCTCTATCTCCCTACCTTTAGTTTCATGTGTCACAAAACAAAATTGTCAATAGTTGGAAAACCCATCTGGTTCACTGATGCCCTTCAGGAAAAGAATTGCCATCTGTACTTGCCATAGTCTATGTGACTGCAGACCCACATAATTAAGGTTCACTCTTAGCTGCCCTCTAGGTATTTATGATTGGGCAACAAGTGCTAGCTTAATGAGCAAGGCCAAAATCCTTTGAAAGAATACAAAGAAAAGAAGAAAATAACAAAGGGTACGGAGATGTGCAATCAATTCTTTGGACAAGCAGGTGAGGGACTTACAGATGCTCCTAGATTGGGAAATCATAAAAATCTTATTCCCGGAGCTGGGTTGCAGTAGCACAGAAGATTGACAAATAATATTTTTAAGTACCTTATAAATTTATGACCAAACTGGCGCCTTTTGTTCAAAGAGACTACATATTAAAAATTGATTATGTGTTTGTGAGAGATGCATGTATTGTGCACATAATAGCTGCCATTTAAAATAGTTGCTGCATTTGACACATCACATAGCATGGTGAAATAACTACGTGTTAGGTGGCAAGTAATTCATGGATGCACCATATATTTAGGATTCTAGATTATGCAACGGTAATGAATTTTTAATTTCTTTTAATTTGTAATTCATTAATCTCCCAGCACATTGGCTAAAAGGGATTCAGATTTTCATAAGCACTTTGTACTTTATGCATTACACTCTCTTTTTTACTCCCAACATTTGTGTTTGATGTTTATTTAAGTTGCTTTCTTTCTCACCCACAAAGGCAATAATTCTGCCATGTCTTTTTACCATCCTCCACCAGACAGTAATTCTCAAATTCCTGTCTGACAATCTAGAGAGTCCCAGTCTCTAAATTTCTATTAGCAGAAGGCCCACACTTTGACATGATCTTTTCAGTTGTTAATCATTGATGTTTTCTATGTTTCAAACACTGATCTTGCTCCCTTCTTTGACCATTTCTTTAATTGAAATTGGTGTGTCTTTCCTAGGACTCTCTTATCACTCATAGTCGTAATTTTTAAAAAGGGCAAATTTTGATATATTCCACCAGGAGCAAATAGGGCAGCAACAGGGTAAACATTGTAGTTACTGCTCTTCAGAATTTGTGTTCTGCACATGTGATCACTTGGGCTATTTGGGTGTTGACATTATCAAGGCAACTGGGATTGAAATGATTGTACGTTTATAGTTAAACTGTCCATCAAGATAAGGCTATGGAGCAGGAAGCTCTGAGTTGTACAGGACCAATGTCATATTGGAACCCAAACAAATGAACATGGAGCTCACAGACTTGTCAAAAGTGGAGGAGACACTCAACTACTTGATGATGTCATTATTCATGGAATGGGCATCATCAGCGATTAGCATTGCTGACTTGACTCAACAAGGAGAAATGCACATTTGAGGCAGCCTTGATTGACTTTCCAGTATTCAGAGTCATAATAGCTGGAGTAAAACGTAAACATGTACATCAAACCCATTCAGCCACTACCAATCCTATTTAACATGACACCGTTGGCATCGTTCTTCTGTACCACCAACTTTTGTCACTAATTCATTCCAAAGTGCAGTGATGGTGCAGCCTCTTCACAAGTGTCTGCACTAAGATGCACCATTGACACATTAAAAAAATGAAGATGCATCTGCACCCGTTCTCTCACATTTCAAGCACATATACAAATGCATGTCCTAACAGATGCATCATGTAATGTGATTGGAGCCATTCCCGAAGTACATTGAAAGAGACAAATGACCACTTACCTCAGAAGCTAAATGCAAATATTTTCCTAGAGAGTGGGAAGCACTTGCCTGTATCTACGTGTGAAAATTGGTATCGGCTTTCACGCTCCACATCAATTGCCACAACTGACTACATTGTTAATTATATCAGGATCTGGACATCAACAAATAGCCAGTTCCCGCACATCAGTATAACTTTCACACATTCACATAACCCAAGTTGATCACGCAGAGAAACAATTGCGACGTTGTTGTTCTAACAATAATCATCAGAAAGTTTTATATCTCAAATATAATGTCTGCACTTAGAGAAAACTGCCATATTTAACTTCAAGAAAGCTTGATGTATGTATTTTGTTGTCCAAAATAGTCTAATTTAAGTAAGTCAACTGATATGGAGATACAATGGGAAAGTGGAGTTGATTTAAGATCAGTCAAGATCTTAATAAATGATGGAGCAGGTTCTGAGTATGGTCAACTCCTGGTTCTGTTCCTTTGTTTAAACCTCAGAGAATGTGGGTTTCCCTAGCTGGGCCAGTATTTATTGCCCAATTGCCCTGGAGAAGTTTGTGGTGATGAGTTGTCTTCTTGAACCACTGCAGTCTGTGTGGCATAGTATAGAATGTTATTCGGGAAGGGTGATCCTGTACTTTTGAACCAATGAAAATGAAGGAACAATGATATATTGCCAAGCCAAAATGGTGAGTGTATCTTCTATCCTTGTCTATTTAAATATTAAAGTTTGTGATCTCAACTGTTGTCAGTTGTCAAGTCCCCAAGTCCTAACTGATGATTTCATTCAGGGGTCTTTAAAAGAAGTAACTGAGGATATAGGGGATGCATTGCTTTAATTTTCCAAACTTGTTAGATTCAGGGAGCTTGAGCTGTAGATAATGGGAAACCAGTGGATTTGTTGTGTTTAGATATCCAGAAGACATTTAGATAAGGTGCCAAATCAAAGTTTATTGTGAAAATTGAAAACTCATTGCATAGGGGCCAACACCTTGGCATTGATAGAACATTTGCTGATTGACAGGAAGCAGAGAATGGAATTAAATGGGTCTCTTTCAGGCTGGCAGAATGTAATCAGTGATTTGTCGCAATGGTTTATACAGGGGCCTCAGCTCTTTATGTAAGCGATTTGGATGAAGGGATTGATGGCGTCGTAGCTAAATTTGTTGATAACACAAAGGTGTATAGGAAAGTGAGCTGTGAAGAGGATATAGGGAACCTGCAAAGAGATCTAGAGTGGTTAAGAGAGTGGGTGAGATCTGGCAAATGAAGCACCATGTGGGAAAGTGTAAAATTGTCCATTTGCAGAAAGAATTTTAAAAAGTGTATTATCTAAATGGTGAGCTGTTGCAGACCTCTGAGAAACAGATGATCTGTGTGTCTTTATGCGTGAAACACAGATGAAATGCAGGTACAGCAAGTAATCATGAAAGTTAAAATTAGACGTTAGATGCCTTCAAGGCAGAGATCGACAAATTCTTGATTTCACAAGGAAGAGAGTGCAGGAAAGTGGAGTTGAAATGCCCATCAGCCATGATTTAAATAGCGGAGTGGACCTGATGGGCCGCATGGCCTTACTTCTACTCCTATGTCTTATGGTCTTATGGTCTAATAGAATTTGATGGTTTATTGTGAGGGGAATTGGATGCAAAAGGAGAGAGGTTATGCTTCAGTTATGTAAGGCATTGGCAAGATCTCATCTGGAGTACTGTGTTCAGGTCTGATCACTGTACTTACAGAATAATGATAATACAATGGAAACAGTCCAGAGAAAGTTTATTGGACTCATATCTGAATGAGCAGGTTGCCTTACAGGCTGAGCCTGTATCCTCTGCAATTTAACAGAATCAGAGGTGACTAAATTGACACGTGACTCGGTGAAGGTTGAAAGGATGTTTCCTTTTGTGGGAGAATCTAGAACTAGGAGTGATAATTAAAAATAAGGGAGCATCCATTTAAACAGAAATGGGACTTTTTTTCTCTCTTAGAGGTTTGAGAGTCTTTGGAATTCCTTTCTGTAAAAGGCTGTAGATGCAGAATCTTAAAGGACTTTTAGGTCAGTGGTAGATAGATTCTCGATTACAAAGGGGTGAAAGATTATCAGGAGAATAAGCAGGAATGTAGAGTTGAAGTTAAAAATCTGATCAGCCATGATCTTATTGAATGGTTGAGCAAGTTCAAAGGGGCTGAGTGGCCTTGTCTTGTTCCTTGTTCTTACGTTCACATGGATGGTGCTGTATAAGAAGCCTTGGTGAATTTTTGTAGCGCATCTTGTAGAAAGTACTCAGTGCTGCAGCAGTGGAGGAACTTATTGTTTGTGAATGTGATGTCAATCAAGCGGTCTGCTTTGTCCTGGATGGCGTCAAATTTCTTGATTGTTTTTGGAGTTGCATACATCCAGGCAAATGTGAGCATTCCATCACACCCCAGATGTGTACCTTTTAGGCAAAGGATAGGCTGTGGGGAGTCAGGAGCTGTGTTACTCACAGCAGTATTCCCAGCCTCTGACCTCTTCTTACAGCCATAGTATTTATACAGCTGATCTAGTTTGATTTCTGGTTACTGGTGACCCTTGAATGTTGATAGTGGGGGATTAAGTGATAGTAATGCTAATGGCCAATGGAAAATGGTTAGATTCTTTTGTTAGATATGGTCATTTCCTTTACTTACTCACTGTTACTCACTGCAGGATTTCTAGCATCTGACTTGCTGTTGCAGCCATAGCTCTCATCCAGTTCAATTTCTAGTCAATGATATTGGACATTGATTATAGGGGTCTCAGTGATGGTGCTATTATTGAATATCAAGGGGCAATGGTTAGAAACTTTCATGTCAGAGATAGTCATTATCTGGCACTGTGTGGCATGAATGTTACTTGCCACTTGTCAGCCCAAGCCTCTCGCATCACTCAACTGTTATCTCCTTTGGAGGCTTTCCACTGAAGTGTTAAAGGAGTTGCAAGGTCTATCAACTCTGATAGTTCCTTGCTGCACTTCTTCTTTATGATTTAGCCTTAATCTATGCATCTGTTACTTTCCTTCCTACCCTGATCCCGTTCTGCTCGTCTACTGCAAAGGTTCACTTCTGCCATCCTGACAGTGGCCTTCATCCCACCCCGTGCGGAAGTAAAGAATACACCTGACGAAGTATACAACACTGCAAACAGTCTTCAGACACAATACCCCGAGGCTCTGTTCATCATAGCCAGTGACACCAACCAGGCCAACCTCAAGAATGTGCTATCAAAATACCATCAACACAACTCCTGTCCCACCAGAGGTTCGAACGTCTTTGATCATTGCTGTACAATAATCAAAGATGCCTGCAATTCCATCCCCCACCTGCACTTTAGAAAATCAGATCAAAATACTGTGCTTCTCCTACTGGCTTACAAGCAGAAACTGAAACGTGAGAATCCAGGACAGAAAGTAGTTCAGCATTAGTCTGAGGCAACAGAAGGGCTTCTACCAGATTACTTAGAGTCAGTGGACTGGTCCATTTACAAGAACACAGTGGCCAACATAAACAAGTGTGCCACTACCATCACAGACTTCATCATTTACTGTATAGAAGACTGTGTGCCAAAGAATTTAATCCGAATGTTCTCCAACTGAAACCATGGATGAGCTGGGAGATCCACTCCCTACTGAAGTCAGGTCTGAGGCCTACAAATCAGGCACCCCTTAACTATACAGGAATTCCAGGTATGACCCTCGTAAGGCCATCAGAGATGCCAAGCGCAATACCAAACTAAACTTGAGACCTAGACCAGCCACGGCCACCCATCATTTGTGGAAAGGCTTACACAACACGGGCAACAGTACACCCCTATCCGCTGAGTTCAATGCATTCTAATGCTGGCTTTAAACAGTAAGTCAGTGAAATGATGTCACTTATCCCAACAGCCTCAGACGTACTTGCATCCATGGTTACCGCCACAGACGTTAGATTGGCCTTCTTGAGTGAACCCACAAAAAGCAACTGGCCTGGATGGAGTCCCCAGCCATACACTCACAGCCTGTGAAGACCAGTGGGCAGGAGTATTCACAGACATCTTTAGCCTCTCCCTACGATGATACGAAGCCCCCACCTTCATCCTGCTGTCAAAGAAAAATTGTGCAGTGTGCCCCAATAACTACTGCCCAGTGGCATAGTTATGAAGTGCTTTGAGAGGTTAGTCATGGCTCACATCATCATCTTCAGCCTGCCAAATTGCCTTTGTCTTTTGCAATTCGCCTAAAGGTACAAGTCCACACCAGACACCATCTCCCTGTCCCTACACACATCCCTAGAACGTCTGGATAACAAGACCTCTCAAATCTTAATTCTGGTCTCTCCCTCTCTGCTTCTTCTCTGCGCTCTGTTCTGCTACATGTTACACTTTATATTGTACTATCTGCCTGTATAACACACAAAACAACACTTTTCACTCTATTTCAGTATATTTGACAACAATAAATCAATCAATCAAGCATTCAATCACTATAAGGGCATATATGAGAACACCAGGGAGAAGCCATTGTTGGAATGTAATGATAAAGAGATGGGAAGTAAACAATCTCCCTCATTGTAATTGTTGAAAGGCAGTTTTCCCAATTGAGGGAAAAGTTATGTAATCGTTTCAGCATGAACTAATAATTCAGTGAAAGCCTTTGAAATCAATACCGCATGCATGAGTTATGCAGGTAATTTGCTTCTCTTTTCAATAAAGTTTAGTCAAATTCAATTCTAATGGTCACAATGAAATGACTGGCACACTAACTTTTATCCGTATTACTGTCACTTGAATGCATGAACCACTTTGGGACCGAGTTCATCTTTTATTTGCTTGTGCTTTTGAGATACCATAATGCTGACTTAGGCACCAAATTCTATCCATCTATACTGGAAATGCAACATTTTAGCAGCAAAAGTAAAAAAGAATGTCTAGTTCGGTGAAGTTACAGTTCTTAGCAAATTTTGCTTTCCTTCAAACAGCAAGAGCATGAGCCATCTTCCATCACAAATAAATACCTGTAAACGATTGCTCACTTTCTGTGTCAGAATTCACACAAGCATCAGACTAGTTCAGACTCTCAGCTATTTGTAAATTGAATGGTTATGTTCGGCTATCCACAGAAAATTTCCCAGACTAGACGATAATGACTCTTCCTTCACCATTATTTAGTTAGCATCAGCTCCCAATAACAGAAATTTCTGAGCCTTAAAATATTCGGCAGAAGTACTTTCTATCCCTTTAATTAGCAAGTATTACCTCAATTTACATCCAACAAATCTGCCTAAGCCTGGCTTATGTAAATGAGGAATGAGGAGGTATTTATTGACACAAAATAGTGAAGTAGAATTTTTAAAATCTCTCAAAGAAGAATTGATTAAGGGAAACATTTAAGACTTGGTATAAGATCAACTGAATTGATTTATCTAAATTATGTATTTGGAGAGCAGAGATAAATCAACGTTATATATAAATATATATCATATGTGTATAACAGAGAATAGGAGTATTTTACACCTACGTATTTACAAATAGGATGTTTATCATGGATTACAAGTCAAACCAGGAGAGTTTTCAGCAAAGAACATCATAGAACTTCTGACAGTGGGCTTAATTACATTGCTTGAAGATAATGTGAATAGAAAAGGAAAATGATGTGTCTGAATCTATCAATTCTGATTTTATTGTCACATGATCCATGTGTCATATGCTACAAAACCAGTGGATGGCAGGACTGCACCACATAGCTGTGCCATATGCTGTCTGATTGTCGTTGACACTTAATTTCGTATTGATCAAAGAAATATAGTTAGACAGCGCCTGAGGTACTGTGAGCAGATCTGGATACTATACCTCTAAGGATGTTCTGAAGAAAGGTAATTAGATCCTGAAATAACTGCACAGAGGCTGGTATCCTGTCACCAAGTCACCCTTTATTTACTTGTGCACAGTACACTGGCTGTGCCAGGCCACTTTGGAGTCAGTCCCTGAGGTGGGGACATTCTGAATCCCCTGTTTTTAGTGGATGGCCAGGGCTGCCTGTTGGCACAGGTTAATAACTCCAATCAAGGATCTCATAGTCAATAAGACCCACCTAGTTCCAATCACTACAGAAACAAAACATTAACTTGCTTCCTCTCCAATGATGCTGCCAGACATGCTGAGTTTTTCCAAAGATTTCTGTTTTTGTTTCTGATTGTTGTCATAGTTTTTATCTCCAAGATGTATTGGCCTCAGAGAGATTGAAATGTAGATTTACCATGTCTGGATTTCAGGAATTAAATCATGAGGAGAGAGTATGCAGACTAGGGTAAATAAAAATAGGCAGCTCTGGAAATATGTGGCAGGTCTGGCAGCATCCGTGAAGAGAGAAATAGAATTGACGTTCAGATCTGGCCAGGTTTTATTTCAGAATGCTGGTATCACATTGTTTCACTTTTTAGACCAAGTAGAAAGGTACTCAATGGAATTCAGAGGTTATGAGGAGATTTCATTAAAGTTTGCTGGAACAAAATGTATAGATTAGATTAGGTTAGATTCCCTACAGTGTGGAAACAGGTCCTTTGGCCCAACACCGCCCTCTGGAGCATCCCACCCTGGCCCATCCCCCTATAACCCACACACCCCTGAACACTACGGGCAATTTAGCATGGCCAATCCACCAAGCCTGCACATCTTTGGACTGTGGGAGGAAACCGGAGCACCCGGAGGAAACCCATGCAGACACGGGGAGAATGTGTAAACTCCATACAGACAGTTACCCGAGGCTGGAATCAAACCCGGGTCCCTGGTAGTGTGAGGTTGCAGTGAGAGATGGAGAAAAATAACTTCTTTTGGGTTGAGGAGCCAAAAAATTGAACCAGAACGATAGGCCTGTGACCAGTGATGTTCCACAGGGATCAGTGGTGGGTCCAGTTTTTTTTGTCTCTTATATAAATGATTTGAATGAGAATGTAGGAGGCTTGATTAGTAAGTTTGCAGATGAAACCAAAATTGGTGGTTTGTGGGCAGTGAAGAAGGTTACCTAAAATTATAAAGAGATCTTAATCAATTGGTTCAATAGGCTGATGAGTGGCAGATGGGGTTTAATTTGGATAAATGTTAGGTATTGTATTTTGGTAATACAAATAAGGACGTGACTTATACAATTAATGGTAGGGCCCTGGGTAGTGTTGTAGAACAGAGATACCTATGGGTTAAGGTAATAATTCTTTGATAATTGTTTCACAGTTAGACAGGGTGGTTATGAAGGCATTAACAATGCTTGCCTTCATTGTTCAGACCATTGAGTACATGACTTAGGACGCCATGTTGAAGTTGTTCAAGATGTTGGTGAGGCCTCTTTTGGAGTACTACATGCAGTTCTGGTCACCCTGTTGTAGACGGTTCAGAAAATATTTACCAAGATGTTGTGTGGACTGGAGGGTTTGAGATATGAAAAATAGACTGGAATGACTGGGACATTTTCACTAGAGCATAGGAAGTTGAGGGGTGACCTTGCAGAGATTTACAACATCATGGGGAGCATAGATAAGGTGAATGACAAGGGTCTTTTCCCTCAGGTGGGTGAGTTTAAATTGAGGGGGCATATTTTTATGATGAGAGGAGAAAGATTTATAAAGGAGATGAGGAGCAACATTTTTACACAGAGAGTAGTTCGATTTTGGGAATGAACTGCCACAGGAAATGGTGAGTGCAGGTACAGTTACACCGTTTAAAAAAAATTTGGATAAGTCCATGAAGAGGAAAGTTTCGGAGGGATGTGGGCCAAGTGCAGGCAGGTGGGACTAATTCCATTTGGGATCATGTTCAGCATGGACTGTTTGGACCAGAGAGTCTGTTTCCATGCTGTATGACTCTATAACTCCATAACTTACAGAAATGACACTAGGAAATAAAGGATGACAGACATTTGCAAATCTCTTGAGCAACTGACAATTGATGGTAAATTATTGTTAATTTTTGATCAGGGTAGTTGGATTTTTGTTTGTCAAAGATATTAAGGAATATGGAGGGAGAGTGGATACACAGTGCAGGTTAGCCATAATGTCATTAAATGGCAGAGACGGCTCAAGGAGATAACTAGCCTTCAACAGTACCTTCCAAACCTACTAAGACTGCCTTCTCAAGGGAAATTAGAGATGGAAAATTAATTCTAGTCCAGCCAGCAATGACCACATGCCTAGCTTCTTACTGCCCCAGTGTTATTCCTGGAAGATAAGACAAGATTGATTGGTTATAAATATCGCACCTTACTACAATCTTAACGACTGAAAATGAAAAGTAGAGAATAGACTTTTCAAATGCTAATCCCTGCCAAAAAACAGGACTATTAACATATCAGGAACTCATTGAAAACTTCACTGTGCTTTGCTGAGTTTCATCAACTGAGCTATGGCACTAACATTCCACCTCCAAGATCCTCCAGTAATCAGGGATGGCAAGTCTGGTGATACACTGGCCCTGCCAAATGAAAGATTTCTAGTTAAAGTGATCATGATATGATTTACAAAAGGTCAATTGAACATGGATCTTTGCATTTGCAGCAGTAGCAGGAATACAGAGGAGACCTGGGAAGTTTGTTCTCTGGGTCTCTTGTGTTTAACTGGACGACCTGCTGGTGGATCTGAGGGGCAATACCAGAAGTTCTCCAGTACCAGAGAAAGAAAGCAGCCAATCCAAGCAAGTCTGTGTGAAGTGGAAGCGGCCAAGCAAGCCAACAGCAGACATGTGCCCCTCCAACTTGAAGACAGGCTTGAGGATCTCTAGAGGGCATGTCAGGTGAATGGCATAACACTTCCAAGTGCCAAGCACAACAGAGTGCCTTTCCCAGTATTCTCTTACACAGCATTACTCAGACAAGCACACCCTGCAGGTTCACTCATAGCATTCTCTGCAGGCATGTTATACTCCCATCTGAGCAGTCAGCATTCACACTCATCGTCAATCTAATACCTTCTAGAATCCATGTCTCACAATCACTCAGCAGAAAAAAAAATGTCTTTCCCTGCAAGCCCACAAGCCATTTCAAACACTCACATTTCTGGTCTTGTGGTAGATTGGAGTGCACAATCTCAGAAAAAGGCAGGGGCCTTGAACTGTTGAAGCAACCCTACAGTGACAGGCACTGTGACAACACTGTACCTAACTAGCCCTGGAAAGAATTGCCAACAATAACTTGGCCTGAAACCTTCACCCACTGAGGCCTGCTGTGTTCCTTCAGCTCCACACTATGTTGACTCTGACTCCAGCATCTGCAGTTCTTGCCATCTTCGGGAGATGACCCTCTGCTTGAAGGCACATGTTGAGGATCTTGTTTCCTTGGATATGAATCTCTGTGCACCTTTCTTCTGTGTTGTGGAACAGCATCTGGCTGAGAAATCTGCTGCTGCTGCTGATATTGATGATTTCAATGTTGCTGCTCCTTTTATCCTCAGCAGTGGAGAAGGGCAGAGATCTATAAGCTGCTCCCATGACATGGCAAAGGCTGGCCACAGGAGGATGTAGGTGAAGGTGAATTAGGTGCAAGGTAGCTGAAGTAGCTTCCAAGAAATTGACAATCACTTTCCAAACAATTAAAACACTCTGCGAGGAGTAGTGCTATGTGTAGTAACCTCTCACCTGAAACTGACAGCAGCCCTTTGTTTTTACAGCTTGAAGACTTTTCAGCCTGTCAGGTCCATTAAAGTAGCACTCCCAGCTGTGCACTCACCTTGGTCATCTTTGGAAATTTTATCCAAACCCCATGTTTAATAAATTACCTTAAACTAACACCCCTGCTCAACAATATCTACATTACAGAATTCCAATTAACTAATCTAAACCATGTGCCTGCCTTTACTGTATGATACATCTTATAATTGAAAGACATTAATTCTATCACTTCATATTATAATCTTATAATATTCTACACTAAGACCCAAAGGGCATGTGTTGTCATAAGGAAATGATCCTGAACAGGTTAATGCTGGAGACTAATGGACAGGCAGGGACGGTGGCTCAGTGGTTAGCACTGATGTCTCACAGACCCAGGGACCTGAGTTTGATTCCAGCCTTGGACGCCTTTATGTGTGGAATTTATACATTCTCCCTGTGTCTGCGTGGGTTTCCTCCCACAGTGCAAAGATGTGCAGGCTAGGTGCACATCTAAGTTGCCCTCTGTAGTGTCCAGGGATGTGTGGGATAGGATGGGGCCGTAACTGGAGCTGGGTCTGGATGTGATGCTCTTTGGAGGGTCAGTGCAGGCTCTGGGGATGGAATGATTTCTTTCCGTATGATTCTATGACTGCATTAAATTGCTGAATCGGATGATGTCATAGGGACTTAGAAAAAGGGGGAAATGTCATAGGATCTTATAGCGTTAAAGAAATAATCTCCACAGATCTTCCAATGGTTGCGGCAAGTCTGACTATCGCGCCTGATTACTGAATACAATAAGCTACATCTTGTTAAAGACCAGAGCTTCTTCTTGTTAACACTCACTGATAAGTTTTCTGTACTACAGTAAACCAAGCAGTTCCTTCAACCCAGTCAAGGAAAGGGTATAGTGGCAGCAAATTAACTGAAGCACAAACTGGTAGTTATTGGTTTCACAGCAATACGACATGATGGCAGCGTTGGTCGTCATCGCTTAACACCATAAAATAACAAATGACGAGAATTACAGTGGACCAAGGAGCAACACTGGACATTTACTGGATTTTAAGACTTGATGACTTTAAGAAATATTCATACAATATAACCATACAGCGGTTAGTTGTGACAGCTGAACAGTCAAATTGCTTTCAGAAAAAGTCATTGAGATCAACTTGGGAGAACTGGCACTTAGTAGTAAAGCCTCTGAATTCAGACCTCTGAGGAGAAGCACAGAAGCAAGTGTCTGTGCAAGTGTGGAAGTTAGTCACTCCTGACAGTTATACCTCCCACTGGGAGGTGAAAGTCTACAGAAATAGCCCCAATTAGAGTTCCAACAGAAAGCTAATAGTTTTTGGACCTCTGTGATTAACGTTAAAAATCTCTGGTGAACAAGGGGAAACATTTAAATTCACAGTTTACACAGTACAAGGTTAAAAAGGTGTACTTACAGGCCACAATGTGCTTTGCTGCCATGGCAAGCAGATGACCCAAGGCATGGCCACAGTGGGAAAGCCAAGTTCCAGCGTGTAACTTAAACATAGTCAAAGTATTGGTAACATTGTAGAGCCAGAATTAAGGCAACAAAAGGCCAATTTAAATCCTAAACAGGCAGGGCCCAACAGAAGAAGTTAGTAAGATAATTACTGAGGCTGCGATAAGCGTGGGAGGCCTATACTTTAAAGGCTGATTCAGGCAGTAAGGATTTACAGGGCCACAGAAACCTGCCTCTCTTTGGGAAAGTCATAAACAAGGCTCGAAATTGAGAGGGTTGAAAAGCAGGAGATCATCCAGTTTGCCTGTAGGAGCGCAGGAAAATGCCATTTTGCTTGTGAAAAATTTGTAAACCTTCATTTTCACGGTTGAAAATATGGTAAAAAAGAAATCAAAATGCAATTCAGAGAAAGAGCCTTGCTTAATTGAAGAAGTAAGAATTTACTTGGAAAGAGATTAAAGCACCATCAACGCACTGCAAAATTAAAAGCAATTAAAGCCTGGAATGAACGTGACTTGAAAAGCTAGAGGTTCGAAAATCTGTAAAGTAAGCTGAATAAGTTATCATACTTGGAAGAAATATCAGGAGAAATAATACGTGCTGTCAGATTTATTTTCAGGTAATGACCACGTAGAATATAAGATTGAACAGCTTGGACAAAAAAAGGTTAAGCCACATAATTACTTGCAAGTTACACATGATATAACAGGATGAACAAGTGCATACACTATTACATTCATTCAATGACCAGCGGCTGATAGGTCACAGCTCAGTAAGACATAAAAGAAGGCATGGATACTCCAATGAAGTTCTACAAACTTTTGCTAACTTATTTGATCTAAGAGCAAACAAAATTCTTGAAAGAGTAAGATTTACTAGAACAATACAGCAGCCAGGTGAATCTGTAGAAAGTTTTAATAATATGCATTACAAATGTGGGAAACTGCGACTATACAGCTTTGAAGTAAGAATTCATAACAGACAGCATTGTTGTTGGAGTTATTGATGAACTTTTATCAGATTTATTACAGTTCAAAGAAGACTTGACTTTGGTGAAAGCTATTCATATTATGCTGGAAGCAGAAAGTAAGAAAAGTCACCAAGAAATCCTGAGAGAATCCATTCAGTTTGTAAGGTATAAGAAACTTATGACAAATGATCACATTGAGTGGGCCTGCAGAGTTTGACAGAATCTGATACTATCAATGGAGTCACAATAATTGTATGGAGTGTGTATTCCCAATGCAGCAGATATCTTGTCATTGTGAAAAATGGCAGTCATGATTCATCTGTGTACCTACAGATGCATCAAAACCCACGTGCAAGGAACACACACAATGCTCAATTCTTCCTAGTTGTAACCTATTGCTTATGTCATTGTCAAAGTGACTAATCTAATCATATCAGATGACAAGATTGTGCATTTTGGAGAAATGAAGTTTCACTCAGTAGGAATATAACCAATATTTAAGATTATGGAATGTGAACAGGCTTGGATAAACAGTCTCACAATTCCCCTCTACCAAATTCCTGGTAAATACTGTGTAGTATTAGGCCTCGGGCTCACACACACTGGGCTGTAGGAAGGTTTTAGTTTGAAGCAAGATTAAATTAAATTGATTGTCAGACAATGTCACTGAGCAATTTTTTTGTTTCTCCATAAGTGCATTTGTTTCTCCAGCTATTGGTGGTGTTGCCTATAAATGTAGCCATAATTTCAGCCAGATATAGGAGTAAGTGTCTCAGTTTTATCAGATCACTTATCAATGGTGAAGAAATAAAAGTTACAGGCTGCAGAGATGAAAATACATGATCCAATAGAATTTTATTTTAATTAAGGGTATGCTCCAAGTGACACAAAGGTGTGAGATAGTAGACAGTGCGCATGTAATTCAAAATCAAGAAACCTCACTGTTGAGCATGAATATAATGTCCCGACTTCAAATTCTGAAATTAAAAAAAAAACAGTTTACCTAGTTACAATGTACAACAAACAGGTTAAGAGAGAGATAGCTGTGCTGACTCTATCCAAAGATTAGCTAGTCAGTGAATAACTGGTCCGGGAAACCACCCTCTTACCCCTCCTCCATAACCCTAAACCTAGTTTTTCAAACCTGCCCCTCTCCTCTTCCACAGAAGTCTGCGTACCAGGCCCCATCATCTTCTCTCCTTTGGGGACGGCCTGCAGTCCCAACAGTGCTCACCACTCAAACCTGATGCTGCTGGAATTCTAAAGCAACCAGTTGATCGGGCAGGTCAGACAGCAGCAGCTCTCTGTGGATGGATTTTCTCCCCACCCAGGGAATGAGAAGTCTCGATCTTAGACAATTTACACTGCTTCCAGGGTAAAATGACCACAGGGCTGCTGGCTTTCTGATTGACAAGCTGCCCATCAACTTTTTAATTAAGGGGTTAATAGGGAATGTGATGCCCCATAAAATCAATCCCTCAGTCCTGAATTTCTTCAGCAACAATGAAGAACCACATTGCAGCAATATTTCCCATGATCATTCATGATCAACAATGGTTTTATGCTGGAACCTTGTGACAAACAAATTTTGTTGCTGATTCTCACTGCTCCTGATTTGGATTTGCTGAAACCCTGGGTAACCTATTAACATAGCAATGTTTACAGGCACTGAATATGTAAGTATTGTAAGCTCCCTCACCCTAGATTGCCGTAACTGAAGCATTTCAACCCTGGATCAGGACCAAAACCTTTTCTGAAAATTCATAGCAAATTTTGGTCAGTTTTCATCTTTTTTCCCCACTGGATTTTGATTGCACTTGCTTTGCTTTTGAATATGTTATAATGGGATCAGAATTTGTAGCATTGAAAAGGAAAATGCTTCCAAGCCAAGGCTGCACTTCCTCAAAGAGACTTAATGAAAGATTGATACCTTCAAACTAGTTCTGATAAAATCAGTAAGATAATAAGCTCCATAAAGAAGAAAGGTAAAATTTTCCTTACACCATCTTTTGGACTCCTAAAGACTCATCATGAATTTGCTCTCACCTTACATTCATTTTTACATCCCAGCCAATGAAATTTGATGGAAAATGTTGGCATATGTAACTGTCTGCAAGAATAGCATAAATTTAGGAACAGATTTTGGCGCAACCAGATCAAGAAAATTCCAGGCTTTTCAGTTGGATCATCATGACATCCTCATGTAAAGAAAGGCAGGTTATAAATAAATATGTTGTTTTTAGGGAACTCAGTACTTGGTTCTTCACAAAACCTTATATTCATATCACCATAGCAACCAAACAGATTTTAAAATACAGAAAAAATCCACTTACAATCCAGCTGCAAGAGCAGAGGGTAAGTTTGGATGTAGAAACACCTACAGCCTAGTTAAATTCATTCTTTCAGAACATTATTTCCACAGCATTCCCATGACAATATCAGCTGTTTCTGAAATAAGCCACCCCCATCTTTGCTAGGAACCAACCCTTGTTTTTTGACTTGGAATGTGGAAAGAAATATTTCCGAACTCTTGGCCTTAATTTGCCATTTGAAACAGTGTCCTCTTATCCTCCTTGTTATTCTGAATAGCTCCTTATGTTACAGGGACTAGATCCACTTGATGCCTAAGAAAGACACTTTATGGCCTCAAGACAACCTCTAAAGATTTAGACAGTTTGGCAATTTAATCCAGTGTCCAATATGTTGCCACTTAACACTTTTCAGACACACCGAGCATGGGGCCAGCTAAACCACTCAGCTTTCTTCAATTCTCCCTCTTTAAAGTTCTAAAGCAACTTCTGAGTACAGGTACCATTATTACTCTGGTCTGGTATCATCAGCAACTATTTCATTCCAACGCAGAAGCTGTGATTCAACATTCCTTCTGTATTTCAGATCCCAGGAGGAGTCCCAAATTGGATATTTGAGCCATCTGTTAAATATCTTTGAATCCACCCTTATGACATAACTATGAGCCTCCATAAAAATGACTTTTCTATAGCTAAAATTTAGGAGGACTTAAAAGCTTTGCTTAGCTAACTAACCCACACATTCACAGCCAAATGGAAAATCAGAATAACAAAGGAATCTGTGCTGCGTTTAGCTCCTGCTCACATGTTGAAATTATATAATTAATAACAATTCTTCCCCAGGAGCCATTATGCATTGTGTAAGGATTTCTGTACCCTACCATTGAGCAATTGTTCCTCCTTCCCATGAGTGTTCTTGGAGAATTTCCTTTTTTGAAAAAGGGCTCATATGTAATTTGTAATACATTTATCTTTAATCTTACTGATATCATTTATTGCACATGATCCATCTATAGGTTCTAGAGAGCAGATCACTTGTCTGGGCGCTAAGTAATTCATTTTGTTCTCCCCAGTTTCCTGTGGCCAATCATTGAATCTTGATGCAGTGCTGAATTCAAACTAGTTCCTTATTTCTAGGTGTGCATGATAACAGCAATATTAAAGAGCCTATGGGTTGGGATTTGGGAAGGTTGTTTACATATGGGTATCGATAAAGTAAACTCAGTTACTTTCTTACCTCCCAGTTGGGAAGCATTTGTTGAATGTTCTTGAGTCTGAACTTGGGAGGTATTGACACTCAAAACATCAGGCTAGTTGGTGCCACAGTTGATTTAGACAGGGCCTCTGATAAGGAATACCATGACCATGGGTAGCAGCAGCAGACTGCTGTGGAGAAATCTACAGGTCATCAGAAGAGAGGATGGAGCATTCATGAGGAACTACCCAGATAGCAAGATGCATGGACAGAGATTCAACTTCCATAATCTCATGGAACAGCTCCAGGGGCTGGGGTTGCCTCATCAGATAGTGGCAGGGATCTGAAATCTCTTGGAGTAAGACCTGTGCCCTGCTGAACCTGGTGACCTTATGTTACCAATGGCATCGCCCTTAACATTTTGTCTCCAGATGCATTTAGGTACTACTAATGACCTCACAATCAGTTGCACATAAATGCCTAAAGTAGGTGACTCATGATTGTTTGCAGAGCATACAATTAAATAAATTTCCCCTGTTATGATAATGGACAGGAAATGTGGCCACTCTGATTTGTGTGTCTGACTGACTTTTTACAGGTAAAAGGTGCTTCATTCTCATGCAACCTAAACATCTCCAGATCCATCAGGGATATCATCAACCACAAAAAATTTCTTTTTACCGAAGTTCAGAAAAAATGCTTTCTGCTGGGTGCATCAGATGACCCTGGAAGACAGCATGATCTTTGTATCCTCTGGCTAACATGCTGGCTAACCTCTCTGAATCTGCATGCACACTTTAGGACTGGCTAGTTGGAGGCAAAAGATACATCTTTAAACTTGAAGACATGGGAGAGGAATCCCACCAATGAAACTCAGAAGCAGTCATACGTACATCAGATGTATCTTGACAAAGGCATGCTTAAGATAGGTTCAGGTGCCCACCAGGCCTGTAGCCACCTTTCCAAATTTGCCAGGGAGGGTCTCCAGAATTATTATGTTGTGCTACTCTCTGAATAAACTATGCAACAACAAGGGTTTAATCTGCTGGAAGAACAAGACATTCATTATTAGAATAGATTAGATTCCCTACAATGTCGAAACAGGCCCTTTGGCCCAACAAGTCCACACAGCCCTTTGAAGCATCCCACTCAGACCCATCCCCCTATAACCCACACACCCCTGAGCACTACAGGCAATTGAGCATGGCCAATCCACCTAGCCTGCACATCTTTGGACTGTGGGAGGAAACCGGAGCACCCGGAGGAAACCCATGCAGACACGGGGAGAATGTACAAGCTCCACACAGATAGTCGCCTGAGGTGGGAATCGAACCCGGGTCCCTGGTGCTGTGAGGCTGCAGCGCTAACCACTGAGCGACCGGATTCATCTCTCATCCTTAATGGATGATTGCAATTAATATCAGGAGGTGGAGGGTGAAGATGGTTAACTGAATGCTCACATTGCAGCCCAGGATTCCTTTAAAAAGATATGGTTCCATTATTCACTACCACGAGAATAATTTGAGAATTGCATTCAGCCCTGACCAAACTCCAAAATGCTACAGACAGAAAACTGTCCTGTAAACAACTGTTCATCCTTTACACAGCCTTGCATTGTTCAGTCAGTTCATACCTTCCCATTCATCAATATGCAATTGAAAAGTCAAGTTGCAGCATTGAAAATCAGGATGTGAAACAGTGAAAAGTGGAACAAACTAATTATGTACTTTTTTTCTCATAAATAATGCTGCAGTACAACAAAACGTTATTCTTACTTTTCCAACCACACCTCCATGTGTAACTCTTGTGGCGTCAGCGAAGGTAGTGGCAGGCTGGTCACATTGTGGGATTCTGACATTCTCTGTCAACTCAGTGTATTGTGGCCCACAAGGATCCTGTCAAGGACTGATTTGCCTGTGAAAACAGTCTTAACCATAATGAGAGGAGACATGCTTTTGGGTATTAAATGTGGGATTTGGCAGTGGGTGAGAATTGGCAGTGATTTAAGTTGGGGTGTTGCTTCTTTACGCCCTTTTGCCATCCTTTCTCTCCTGGGTCAATGGCATTTTACTCCTACCTCTTTTTGGAGGAACAGCTGAGAGCAAAGGGGTGACACACTGTAAGGCCATGGATAGGGTTCATCATCTCATTGAAGGTGGCATCCATTGTCCGCATGGCTACAGTCAATGCCTGTACACACTCTTGATTTTTACAGGTCCACAGGACTGGCCAAACTCCTGATAGAAGATGTTACCCACACAATGTCTTGCGGCACTAACCCCTTCATTCTTGATGTTAATTCCTCCATTCCCTTTGCAATCACGGATGGTTGTATGGAAATCCTACCAATGTCTCACAGATTCTCTGCTGCCCTCAAACTGACTTTCTTCTCATCATTAGCCCCGGGATATAGAACCTCTCACTGGCTAAGCAGGGCTTGGAGAGAACATGATCTCCAATACAGACTCCCCACAACACTCCCTGTCACTAGCATCTGCCTGTGCTCACTTGTGAACTGTGAGTCACCAAAGGAATTCACAAGTAACTTCCCAACTGGACTCAATGAGCATGACTATCTGCACTGGCACATGATAAGATTGGGTATACTCAGAGTGAAGCAGATCTTCTGTGGATTTGTCATCTGGAAGCTCCACCAACAGCTGATCACATGAAGGTCTTAGGGAGAGAAAAGATAAATGATTAGTGCTGGCAAAATAAGAATATTACAAGTTCTCACTATGAAAATAATCATATCTCATTCACTGCTGAAATCAGATCAACATGACGGAGAGCTATATATCTAACATAGATGACAGACATGTAATTTCTGCTAAATATCTGTTAGGTCTCAATCTATTTATCTGCAAGGAATGGGATTTTTAAATGCCATTCACCTCCATCACCTACTTTACAATTACCAAATGTTGAAATGGCACATGCCAATGCGCCAAGACCTCTTCTAACTCGCACAGTCGATACTGCACCACTCCACTATTACTCACTCTTGCTTCAAAGATTAAAACCCATGATCCTAAGTTGACCAGAAGAAGCTGGAAACAGTAGATACCAAACCTCTTTGAAGACTTGTGATAAAAACTGAGTTCACCTTTCAGACTGAAAGCGTCCAGAATTCCTTCAGAACCTGAGGACCACAATGGAAAAGTTTTATTGGCATGGGTGCAGAACAAGAGAGACTGTTCAGAGTCAGGTACTGATCAACATTCAGTGCAGCTAAAGTGCAGAGATAGTAGGAACTGCCGATGCTGGAGAATCTGAGACAACACGGTGTGAAGCTGGATGAACACAGCAGGCCAAGCAGCATCAGAGGAGCAAGAAAACTTGACGTTTCGGGTCGAGACCCTTTGTTCTGAAGAAGGGTCTTGACCCAAAACGTCAGCTTTCCTGCTCCTCTGATGCTGCTTGGCCTGCTGTGTTCATCCAGCTTCACACCGTGTTATCTCAGATAAAGTGCAGGTTTGTTTGCTGGGGAAATGACAGCAGTTAATTAGAAACTAACGTTAGTCCTCTGAAAAAACCTTCAAATCAATTGTGAATGAGAGAGAGACAGAGGCTGGCCCACAACAAGTATTCTCGGCCTGTCAAATGCTTCATTCCTAAGGCATAATGAGAAATAAGAAGGAAGCAACATTCAGAGATGTTGTAAAATGGCATATACTCAGATAATTATTTTAATCAACAATGCTTCTGGAATAGACCTGCTATAGACAAACATGATAACCAGTTCATGGGTTATGGAATAAGTTTTTATGTATTTAACTTAAATTTGCATACACATTACTTTCAGAGCTGGTTTAAGTGTGCATTGCAATTGTTTTCTGTTTTGTTTTCATTTGCCCTGCATCCTGTTTTCTAGCAGTGATAAACCTATGAAAAGTGTCTCCATTTATTGTACATCAGGTGAGAAGTGTAAATTTGAAATGGGAAAGAAGGGTAAAGCTCAATAGCCTCCAGAAACGAGTGCAGAGATTTAAATATGCAATTACCCAATCTCCACACCCAGCCCCCACACTCCCTGCAAGTCTTTTCCAGTAGATAGGCATTGTGCTGCTGATTCAGTTACCTGATTATAGAGGCCATGGCAGCGTCATTGGAGGTCAGTGTGTCGCATGTGGGCAGGAGGAGAGAGGTCTTCTCCTTACAGTGGAGCAGGCAGTCCACTAGAGAGACATTCTGAGCAGAAGGGTTGCGACACAGTCAATGCCAGTAATGCAACTGTGAGAAACCGGACAATTCTGGGAGAAGTTCAATGATCTCAAAAAATAATCAAGATCACTTTCAAATGCCATATCTCACCAATTGCATTCATTAGCCTTACATACCCATCAATTCATCAAGAGCACCATCAACCCCCACCGCTGTTACTGAACTACCTCCAATTTCCATTAGACTCATCATTTCTACTCAACTTTGCTCTTGAGCACTTGTCAATCATGAGTGCTTTACAGCCACATCTCATACCTTCTATAATTTTATATGAAGTGCATGTATAATTGCATTTATGTGGTGGGCAGTAGCTGGAGATTTTGTTTGTTTTCCTATAAATAGTAACAGTTTTAACCTATATCACCAAGTTTTGAATGTGTATGTTCTTAATATATGTCTCTGTAAATCAATGTGTGGAAAACCTAACCTCAAATTCTATCCTTCACCAAATGGCGATTTAAAAGTCGAACACCTTGGACTTAACATGCAGGTACTGCAAGCAGTTAAGAAGACAAATTGTATGTTGGCCTTTATTGCATGGAGATTGGAGTCCAGAATGAAGAAGTCTTGCTAAAATTGTAGAGCTTGGTATGATTGCATCTAAAGCACTCTGTGCATTTCTGATCTCCACGTTTACAAAAAGATGTACTTAAATTGGAGGCAGTAAGCAAAGGTTCACTAAATTGGTCTCTGGCAAGGGAGAATTGTCATTTGATGAGAGACTGAGTAAATTTATCCTGTTTTCTTTGGTGTGTAGAGAAAAAGAGGCAATCTTTTTGAGATTACAAGGTTCAGATGGGACTTGAAAGAGTAATATGCAGAGATTTTTTCCACTGTGAAATTTAAAACATCGGTTAGGGGGCTGATTGTACAGTGTTGAAAGAGGAGAAATTCTTTCAATCAAAGGGCTGTGAACTAATGGAATTCTGGGGCACAGAGCGTGTGAATGCTCCATCATTGAATACATTTACAGCTGGAATAGAGGACATAGGGATTGGAAGGTTCAATTGAAGACCAAGATTAGTCATGATCGTACTGAATGCTGAAACAGAGATAAAAATAGGAAAAAGAGGAAGGATAGATTATGAAGAAACAGTAACATTCATTCTGACCCTCCCTCGGAGACACCAACTCAGAGACTGAACACATTTTGCAGCAAGGGGCCATCAACAGTTTGTTTGTCAGGTATCCCAGTTCCCTATTATTAGCATTCCACAGACCCCTGTAATATATACAAGTCATAGAGTTATAGAGATTCTACGACACAGAAAGAGGCCCTTCAGCTCACCGTGCCTGCACCGTCATTGAGCATCTATCTATTTTGATTACATTTTCCAACACTTGCCTGTGGCCCTTTATGCTCATGTAAATACTTCTGGACGGTTCCCGCCTCTACCATTTTTTTAGACATTGAGTTCCAGTTATGTACCACCTTCTGGGTGAAAAAGTTTTTGCACAAATCCCTTCTAAATCTTCTGCTCTTTACCTTAAAATCATAGTTCCTAGTCACTAACCCTTTTACTAAGGGAAAATGTTTCTTCCTATTTACCCAATCTATGCTATTTCTAACATTGTAGGCCTCAATCAGGTTTTCCCTCATAGCCATCTCTGAGGAAAACAATCCCAGCCCAACCCTAGTCTTTCTTCATAACTGAATCATTCTAGCCCAGGCAACATCCTGGTGAATGTCTTTTGCACCCTCTCTAGTGCAACCACATTCTTCTTGTGTGATAACCAGATTAACTGTGGCTCAACTAACCCTATATGCTGCACCATCACAATACAGCCTCCTTGCTCTTGTATTTAATGCCTTAACTAATAAAGCAAATTTTCTTTTTTTCTGTATGAATAGTAATTATGCAACTGAACTTATATAACTAATATTGTTTTTGTTGGACTTAAGAGTCATAGAGTCATAGAAATGTGCAGCACAGAAACAGGCCCGTCAGCCCAACTCACCCATGTTGACCAGATATGCTAAATGAATCTAGTCCCATTTGCTAGCATTTAGCCAATATCCCTCTAAACCCATCCTAATCGAAAACCCATGCAGGTGCCTTTTAAATGTTGTAATTGTACCAGCCTCCAACACTTCCTATAGCAGTTCATTCCACATACACACTACCCTGTGCAAAAAAAGCTACCCCGCAAGTCCCTTTTAAACCTCTACCTGCTCACCTTAAAACTATACCCTCCCATTTTGGACTCCCCTATCCTGGGGAAAAGACCTTGACTGTTCACCCTATCCATGTCCCTCATGATTTTATAAACCTCTTTAAGGTCACCCGTCAGCCTCTGACACTCCAGCAAAAATACACGCAGCCTATTCAGCTTGTCCCGATTGCTCAAACCCTCCAATCCTGGCAACAAACTAATAAATCTTTTCTGAACTCTTTCAAGTTTGAAATATCTTTCCTATAGCAAGGAGGCCAGAATTGAACACAATATTCCAAAAGTGGCCTAACCAATGTCCTCTACAGTCACAAAATGACCTCCCAACTTCTACACTCAATACACCGACTAATAAAGGCAAGTGTACCAAACACCTTCTTCATTACTCTGTCTACCCACAACTCCAACTTGCTATGAAACTTGTTTCTGATGAGCAATATTCCTATCAAGACTTGGCAGTATCTCTGACAAGTATCTTTTCAGGTCAGCTCAGCATTGATCTAATGTGGCAGCAGCAGGAATTAAAAATCATGTGATAAATCTGGACTGAAAGCTGGTTTCATTAATGATGATCACGAAACCAGCAGATCAGCGCAAAAGCCTTCTGGTTTGTTAATTTCTTTCTAGGAAGGAAATCTGCCATCCTTCCCTAGTCTGATCTACATGAAAACTGGGAACTTATTTAATGCTGTTAACCCTTAACTGCCCTTTGAAGTGGTCTAGCAAGCAGTTCAGTTGTGTTAAACCACTAAGGGGAGCATTAGGAATGTAGCTAAAACACATTGACTGCAGTGATTCAAGAAGACAATTTGTCACCATATTCTCAAGAGCAGTAAGGGATGGCCTATAAATGCCATGCAATCAAATGTTGTGGCATGCAAGTCCATGGGAGGGAAATGTAAAGCAAGAGTCAGATTTATGTATTGCATGTGGAAAATTTATATTGGGGTATGGAGTGTAGACCAGGAATAGGCAGCATTGATCAGAGGTGTAACATCTATGTTCAGGTTCATGAATATATACATTGAGGTGGGGAATGAATATCAAAACATTTAATGTATATCAACATCGGCAGTAGTGTTTATATAGGATTGACTCTGGCATTAAATGCCGAAGTGAAAAGTTGCAATGTGTAGACTAGACGGGGAACATTGCTGAGGGTTAATTTATGTCTTTTAACAATAATTTCATTTCTCCAGTAAAACATATCACGGGTATATAATGGTGGCCGCTCAGTTGTTATCTTCACAGCTGAGTTAATACATCAGTTAAAATAGCACAATGACTTTCTGGAGGTTATTCAGCCCACATTGGAAACTTATAATTATGATTTTCACATTTATTTATGATTTACATCTTAAAACCATCGCTTGCCCTGCTTATTAGTTCAGCAACTTCTACAGTTATTACTTTCCTTTGTCAAGAATGTCCAGTTATCAGTCAATGTATATTTTTTAGGCAATAATGATCACATGGCATGGTCCAAATCTGATTCATAACTTCCTGACACAGATTCTATATAAGAAGAGGCATGCAGTGTACATTTTAAAGCCTGTTTATAGAAAACCATTCCTATTTTCAATTTGTATCTGGATTGTTTGTTCGGACAGTAAATATAATATTTGCCCAGCCAATGATCACCACGAAACTAAATGAGCTTGTAGTTCAACATTTTGACTAGGTGATGCTGTTGCTTCAGACATATCTCTGGGTAACTTTTCAGCACAATATCATTTGTCATTTCACAGCCAAAAACAAGAGATGTCAGAGTCTGGATAACTGACATTTCTCTACTGTCTAACTGGCATCAAAGGAGTTCTTCCATTTCACACAGGACAGTTAGAGCTTGGAGGGATCCTGTGGACTGCTATGGTACATTTTACACTAGTACAGAACATTGTATATTGTCACAGAACCACACTACTCATGCAGAAGCCTAAATTCTAGAAGAGGACATTGCATGCGGGCACAGAAAATCTAACACTGTTGTAGAGTCATATCACATGACATCTATCATCATTTCTAATTTGCTAATTCCTACTTTCTAATAGAATGCCAGTGCAAAACATTAAACTCTGGCCAAATATCCCTTACTCTAGAAGCGATCTTTGTATGTTGGCACAGGTCCCAATAAACATACTTGCAAAGGACATCACATACATGCCCAAGAACATGCTCACAGTTCCAACTAATAGAAAATTGACCAATCAAATCTGTAATACTCTAACAGAGGTATTGGAATATCTTGCACGAACAGACCACATTGGTTCAAGAAAAGGTATGGCTCCAGTTTCTCAGGGGCTTCAAAGGATGGGCAATAAATCCTGTCTTTGCGAGTAACATGCATAACTCATGAATGAAAAAAGTCTCATGACAATCAGGTAGACTTCCACCAGATATTAGAACCAACTATTTTCTTGTCAGTCCAATGCAATATAAGATATCATCTATTTTCCAGTTGTTCAAAAGCAGGTAGGAATCAATTTATTTGGATTGATATTTGGATAAGCATGTGTCTATCCTAGACTGCCATTGTCATGTAACCTGTACTATGAGAAATGCATCCTGGTGGCATGCATCTTCAACTTCCGCATCAAGTAAGACTTCATGTTGAACACATTTCTGTTATTGGACAATCAAAGCATGGCGTCAGAACAGGAACTGAGGTAAGTGTCCAGATTTGAAATAAAGGAAGAACTGAAGTGAATGTCCAGAGCCAAAATAAAAAAAATTACCAAACTACGAGATGCCACTGAGAAAGAAACAAAAAATCACAATGAAAACACTGCTGAAGAGAAGGAAGCATGTCCAGTGTAGGGAAGCCAGTGTTCTCACAGCAAAATGCTGAATTACTTTGCATACAAGTGTATGGCAAAAAATAGACTCAACAAATAGGCACCAATGGTCACTGAAGAAATACCAGCTGAAGGTTCTGATGAATCATTACGTATTATTCAACAAATTGGTTCAGTCAAGTCGATAGGTGAGACTTAGCTCATGACTTATTGGAATAAGGATGACAGAAAAAGAAATTCTGGTCAACATCTCGTCAACATAAGATATCAGATAGACTAAATAGACATCAAAGGCTTCTTTAAATACATAAAAAGGAAGAGAATGGCCAAAGATGATGCTAGCCCCTTAGTCATTGAGGCTAGGGAAATAATAACGAGGAAACAGGAAATGGAAAGTTAGTTGCATAAATATTTTATATCACTCTTATAGAGAGAACGCTAATAGCATCCCAAAAATACTAAATAATCAAAGAACAAAAGGGGGAGAGAAAATGAATACATTAATTGTCTTTAGAGAAAATGTTCTTGGAAAACCAATGGGGCTAAAGGCTGACAAGTCCCCTGGATCTGATTGATTGTATTCATGGAGTCTCAATGGTTAGCACTGCTGTCTCAAAGTACCAGGGGCACAAATTCAATTCCAGCATTAAGTGACTGTCAGTGTGGAATTCGTTTGTTCTCCCTGTGTCTGCAGATTTCTCCATTCGGCCATGTTAAATTGTCTGTTGTACTTAAGGGTATGCAGGCTAGTAGGATTAGCCATGGTAAATGTGAGGTTACAGAGATCAGGTTGGGGGCTAGGATTAAGTGGGATGCTTTTTGGAGGGTAGGTGAAGACTTGATGGGCTGAATGGCCTCTTTCTACATTTCAGGTATTCTATGATATTACAGGAAGTGACTACAAATATAGTCGATGCACTGATAGCATTATTTCAAGAATCCTTGTATTGGAGGAAAGTCAAAGAGAATTGGAAAACTGCCAATGCAACACACTTGTTCCAAAAGAGATAGAGACAAAAAACAGTAGGCCAGTTAGCTTAACATCTGCTATTGGGAAAATATAAGAGTCTAATGTAAAGGATGTAATAGCAGAGCATTTAGAAACACATATTATAATCAGATTCAGTGTGGCTTCAAGCAGGGAAATAAAACTCTGACAAAGAGAAGCAGTGGATGCAATATATTTTGACTTCCAAAATGTTTTTGATAAAGTATTACTTATTAGACTATCTAATAAGGTAGGAGCCTATGGTGGGGGGTAGATTGGATTGACTATCTAATAGAACTCAGGGTGTTGGAATAAAATGGCCATTCTCAAGATGGTGACCTGTAACTAGTGGAATGCCATGGGGATCAGTGCTTGAGCCATATTATTTATCATATAATTATCCTAGATGGCTAAGTTTATGGATGTCAAAAGCATTATTGGGAAGGTAAGTAGTGAAGATAATGTAAAGAGTCTACAAAGGGGTAAAGCAGGTTAAGTAATTGGGTAGAACATTGGCAATTGGAATATTATTGGGGGAATGCAAAGTTGTGCACTTTGGTAGGAAGAATAAAAAAGTTAAATAGTATTTAAAATTAAAGAGACTGCAGAAAGCTGCAGAACACTAGAATTCTGGAGTCCGAATCACAAAAGCTAATATCCACATTCAGCAGGTAACAGGGAAGGCAAATAGAAAGTTGTTCTTTATTTCAAAGGGAATGCAGCATATAACTAAGGGAGTCTTGTTAAAATATTTAAGGCACAAGTCAGACCAAAGCTGGAATACTCTCGACAGTTTTGATTCCCTTATCTAAGGAAATATAAGTTGGTATTGGAAACCGTCCAGGGAATGTTCACAAGGTTGGTCCTGGATCTAGAGGGACTTTCTTATGACAAGAGATTGAGAAGGTTGAACCTGAACTCATTGGAGTTCGGAAAAATTAAAGTCAAACCACATTGAAACATTATCAGAGATAATGGGAACTGCAGATGCTGGAGAATTCCAAGATAATAAAATGTGAGGCTGGATGAACACAGCAGGCCAAGCAGCATCTCAGGAGCACAAAAGCTGACGTTTCGGGCCTAGACCCTAGGCCCGAAACGTCAGCTTTTCTGCTCCTGAGATGCTGCTTGGCCTGCTGTGTTCATCCAGCCTCACATTTTATTATCCCACATTGAAACATATTGGGTTCTTAAGGCGCTTGACAGGATAGAGGCTGAGGATTTTTTCCCTATGGGGAAAGTCTAGAAAAAGAGGGGATAATCTCAGAGTAAGGTGTTGCCGATTTATGACAGTGATAAGAAGGAATTTCTTCATTCACAAGGTAGAGAATCTGTGGAATTCTTTACCACAGAGGGTTGTTAAGCGTATTCAACGTTGACACACGCAGATTTTTAGTCAGTAAGGGAATCAAGATTATAGGAAGAAGGTGGAAAAGCAGAGTTGAGGATTATCAGATCAGCCATGATCTCATTGAATGGCGGAGAAGACTTTGATTGCCAAATAACCTACTGCTGTCTTCTATGCTGACTTCTATGTCTTCTGGTCGTGAAATACATCACCTGCACAGATCTGTGTAAAGTGTCTCAACATTTGTGATCGAAAAAAAGTGTCTATGATGTACCATACATGTACAGAGAGGATAGTTTACTCTGTAAGTCCATTAAATAAGACAGACAAGTTTTTGAACATCCAGATCATAGACAGCAAGCAAATATTACTAATCTTAGCCAAAGCAAATCTAAAGCTTTTAAGTGGTAACCCTTAATGTCCCGAAATGAAATTGCAACATGTTGCAGCATGCCGAATGTTTGACTACTTTCCAGTCATAGGATTAGGACATCTTCTGGGAAAATATCTTCTCGAAATAGATGAGAATCAGGGTTAATTCAACATCTGCTGAGGGAAGTTCCAGATACCCTCTAGACCACCTTGAAAAACAAGACAGAAGAAAAAAGGAGCAATTAAGAAAGTTACAGCTTCTTCAAAATGGATTAGCAATGCAGTAACAATGAAGCAACCTGGAAAACTTAGCATATGTATTTACCCAAAGGATCAAATTAAAGCTCTGAGGGAGTTCACTACCCCAAGCCAATCATCAAAGGAATTTTGCCACAATTTGCAAAGGTAAAAATCTTCACTATCATAAATGTAAAAGATATTTACTGGCAAGTGAAAGAAGATGAAAATATCAACATTGTGATTATATTCATGACATTCTTAAGGAGATACGGATAGTTATGCATACCATTTGGCATTTTCACTGCTGTAGAGGGATATAAATGAGGTAGTTAGTGTAATTTCCAATAATGGAAGCAATTGTGGATCATCTGTCAATTTAGGGATCTAGAGATACAATAGAATCAGCCTTTGTTGACCAAAATGTAGTGTTTCTGGTTGACAGAGCTTTCCAGGGTTAACCTAAAGTTGAACAAGAAAGAAAAGCACAATGAAAGCTACCCAAGATCAAGTACACAGGTCTTGTACTGACAACAAAAGGTTTTTGCATGGATCGCAAAAAAGCGAGAGCTTACACAGCAACCAACAAATGTATAAGCCATGTGACAATTTGTTGGATTCATCAACAATTTGGTAAAGTTCTTGTCCAATTTGTCGGAGGAGTGTGAATCATTACTCCAACTCATGGTCAAGGAAATGCAGTGGTTTCAAAGCAGACAACTAGAAACAACATTGATCAAGATCACGAAACTATGTGCCAGTGCTGAAATAAAATCCCAACAGTCACAGAGGACCATAGGGCTGCTCTCTCATCAGAGGGAGATGACTGTTGGTGAATGTAATCTGAGTGTCACCTCTTCTCAGGCAAGAAGTGAGGTTGGAAAGGCAGGACCTCATGGTAACTTCAGTCAGTACCGAAACACTATGGTGTAAATGACCCTGCAGTGTGGTGTCAAGGTAGGACTTGGAGAAATTCTAATGCACAAGGTCAACCAGTTGCTTTTGTATCCAAAACATTAACACAAACACTACTTCAAATCAAGCTAACTGTCCAACAAGACACAAGTCACCAACTGTTACAAGAAGTATTGATAACAGGGTGGCCAGAGATTATACCCATTGCTATTTGAGAACATTAGGCAGATAGAGATGAATTAACAGCTCAAGGTGGCAAAGTGTACATAAGAAATTGAGCATTTATCTCAAAGTATTTGATTAGATTCCCTACAGTGTGGAAACAGGCCCTTTGGCCCAACAATTCCACACCGCCCCTTGAAGCATCCCACCCAGACCCATCCCCCTATAACCCACACACTCCTGAACACTACGGGCAATTTAGCATGGCCAATCCACCTAGCCTGCACATCTTTGGACAATGGGAGGAAACCGGAGTACCCGGAGGAAACCCATGCAGACACAGGAAGAATGTGCAAACTCCACACAGACAGTTGCCCAAGGCTGGAATTAAACGTGGGTCCCTGGCGTTGTGAGGCTGCAGTGCTAACCACTGAGCCACCGTGCTGGCCGTTCGGACAAGAGATGTTAAATTGCATCCGTGCAAGCCATCAAGTAATTGAATCAAATTTAAGGAAGGCAAGAGATGAGCTCTACTGGCCAAATATGAAATGAAGGACCATAACAGCCACAGCAAGATGTGGTGAGCAAGCTATACAGCCAATAATGACACATGACATTCCAAACAGACCATGGATGAAGCTGGGACCAAGCTCTTCACACTTGCAGAAATTTGCTATAGTGGATTCTAATCCAAATATTGGCAAGTAGATCCGTTGACTTGACTAACTACCACTGCGATTGTCAAATAACTAGAAGCTGTTATCGCATTCCCACATGATTATGAGTAACAATGGCCCTTGGTTCATGAGTGAAGAATTCAGAAGCTTCATGAAATAATGAGAAATTTAACATCACACATCATCTTCATACTATCCCCAATCAATTGGAAAGGCTGAAGCAACAGTAAAAACTGCCATAAAGAAATTGACCAAACCCAGCAGAGATCTGTATAAGGTAATCCCCCAGTGGAGAAACACACCTACTGAAGGCATGGAAGGTAGTCTAGTGCAAGGATTAATGCCTTGCACACACACTGACTACTCTTCCAACAGCTAAAAAGCTTGTTTTTTTTTTAAACAAATCAAGGTGAAACACAGAAATCCAGATTTCATTTCAACAAGAGCTCTAAACCGTTGCGAGAGTTGAGAATTATAGAGCCAGTCATGGTGCAAACATTCAATGATCTCAAGAAAAGCCAGCTCACATGACATCTTGAGCACTGAGTAGAGTGGTTGTCACCTCAATTGTGCTTAGAAAAAGCAAATGACCAATTATACCCTCAAAGCTGCAGGCACATATGTCCAACAACAGAAGCTGTTTCTCAACTGCTTAGTTGATCAGGAAGAAGTGAAAGCAATACCGACACACATCACACACTAAACACTGGACCCAGAGGTCCACACCAACCCTGCAATAAGAATAGAACAACAAATGACACAGGAATGACAAACCCTGATGAAACATCATCCAAATGAACATCCAACGTCAACAACATGCACACAGATCATTAAGAGGCTAGTATGGGTGAAGGACTTATGTGTGCAATGTATAAACAGAAGCTGATGGAAATAACAAACTGTGAAGTCATGACAACTGTAGTGTAATATGTTGGCAAGGTGGGTAACTAAAAATGTGCATGATGATGCATGCCATTTTTAAAAATAAAAAGTGAATGCATGTTCTGAAATACAGTACAAATAGACATGTGATATCTGTGGCACCCTCCCTGTAGGCAAACATCTTAAGGTTCACTTTAATAAAGTCCTTGCGTTGAACGCACTGCTGTGTTGTTTGCTTATAGCACAACTAATCTCAGAGATAGCTTCACTTGTTTTCATGTTTGAGATTTATACAGTTGGCACACGGGGACAATGACAGGAACTGCAACCTTAATTATAAATATTTCTTGTTCTAACAGCTTGTAGTGTCTTGAATTGTATCAACCTCTTTCCTGCTACTGTTACCATAAGCATAAAGTAAGGAGAACAGTCAGGAAGAATGTTTCTCACTCTGTTCCAATGCTGAAAGGAAATATCATTTATGAATCTTTCATTGTGCTTTTCATAGAGTGCAAAATAATGGAATGTACATTGATCTATTTGCAACAGTTTATATTAATTGTTGCTTTATTTAAATTTATGTTTTCAGGTTTTAGTTTATCACTGTATTAGTTCTTAGCCATGGTTCAGGGAGAGGTCTCCTAACTCTTGGTTAGAAGGTTACAGATTCAGGTTCTGCTCTACAAATCTGAGCACAAAATGTAGGCTGACATCCCAAAGTCATCTTTCAGATGACGTGTTAAACTGAGGCCTCCTTTCCTACCTCAAATGGGTTCTGAAGATTCTAGAGTTCCAACAAAGAACAGGGATTGCTCACTGGCATCCTGACATAGAAACAGGATGCCTCCAGGTTGTCAACTACAGCAGTTGGATGTCATCTATGGCTCAGTTGGAGGGATACTTAGTTTTTATTTAGAAGTTTGTGAGATGAAATCCTGCCTTAGAACTTTGGCACAAAAATCAAAAGGTAGTACTTAAAGCTTATCACAGAATTGCCAAAGTGCAAACATTGGCCCATTGAATTTCTGAATATTTTGACTTAGTATCATTCTCCTGCCTCTTTTCCATGACCATGCATATTGTTACTACTTAAATAATCATTCTTTAGTCTTTTCAATCCTTAATTGAACCTGCCTCCACCACACTTCCAGGCAGGACATTGCAGGCTCTAACTACTCACTGTGTGGAAAAGTTTCTCTCATCTCACATTTGCATCTTTTACAAATCACGTTAACACTGTGCCCTCTATTTCATGTTCCCCTTCCAAGATTTCACAGAATTTTACATCAATTTTAAATCGGCAGATGACCTCAAATTTGGGAGTTGATACGAGTAAAGGCTGCAACAAATTGCTGGAAAATATTAATAAACTTGTAATACATAACAATCCAGTTTCCAGAATCCATTGCTTTTGGAATAATTAAAGCTAAGGCAGTGGTGGGAAAGTTAACTCAGTTATGGACTACCAGGTGAAATACAATCAGAAAACCATTTAACTTTATGTCTAAAATTTGTTCAGGACGCAATAAACAACTTGGGCATAAAATAGCTGAAGCTATTGCCTATCGTCCACAAACATGGGAAGTTTTGAAAACATGTCAGTAGAGTCTCAAGACAATCAATGACGCATATTGTTCTAAATACCATCAGATTTGGGACAAAGGATTAGATTTCCTAATATTTGCTTCTGGAGATTCCACAAATGAATATACTAGGCTTAGTTCATGATATTTGATCTTTGGACATGAGATAAGAGATCAGTAAAATTGATTAAGATGATTTTCAAGAAATAAGGCTAATACTTAATGTTGGATTGCCTGCACACATTACTACTGAATGTTTGTGGTTGTTGTTCCAATCAAGTGGGCTGTTTTGTTCAGATGGTGGCAAGTTTCTTCAGTGCTATTAGAACGGCACCTATCCATGTGGGGAACATTTCATCACAGTCCTCAAATGTGCCTTATAGATGGTAGACAGGCTTCAGGTGAGTTTCTCACTGCAGTATTCCTAACTCTGACCTCTTTTTGAAGCCAATGTATTTGTATGGCTAGTTTAGTTCAGTTTATGGCCAATGGTAACCCCCAGGATGTTGATAATGAGAGATTCAGTGATGGTGACACCATTGAATGTCAAAGGATGGTTGTTAGATTGTTTCTTATTGGAGATGTTCATTATCTGGCATTTATATTGAGTGAATGTTACGTGTCACTTGTCAGCCCAAGTCTGGAGATCATCCAGGTCTTGTTGCATTTACACAGGCAGCTTCAGTATCTGAGGAGTCGCGAATGGTGCTGAACATCATGCAATCATCAGCAAACATCCCCACTTCTGACCTTATGATGGAGGAAAGGTCATTGATGCACTAGCTGAAGATAGTTAAGCCCAGGACGCCACCCTGAGCAACTCCTATCAAGCTGAAATAACTGACTTGCCACAACCATCTGCCTATGTGCCAGGTATGACTCCAACAAACAGATAACTTTCCCCTGATTCCCATTGAGGCAAGTTGTGTTAGGAATCCTTGATGTTAGGGTTGGTTAAATGCAGTCTGACATCAAGGGCAGTCACTCTCACCTCAACTCTGGAACGCAGCTGTTTTGTCCAAGCTTGAACCAAAGCTGTAATGAGATCAGGAGCTGAGTGGCCCTGGCAGAACCCAATATGGGCATCCCTGAGTGGGTTATTTTGGAGCAGGTCCTATTTGTTAGCACTCTTGATGACGCCTTCCATCACTTTACCGATGATCAAGGGTAGACTCTTGGCGCAGTAATTGGCTGGGTTCAGTTTGTCCTTTTTTTGTGAACAGGATATGCCTAGCCAATTTCCGCATTGTTGGGTAGATTCCAGAGTTGTAGCTGTACCAAAAAACTTTGGTAGAGGAAACAGAAAGTTTTGTATTACTATTGCTAAAATGTCTTCAGGGCCCATTGCCTTTGCAATGTCTGGTGCTTCCAAACACTTTTTGATATCATGTGAAGTGAATCAATTTGGCTGAAGACTGGCATCTTTGATGCTGGGGACCTGTGGGCAAGGCAGAGATGGCTCATCCAGTCAGTGCTTTGACTGGAGATTGGAGCAAGTGCTTCAGCCTTATCACTGATGTGATGGGCTCCCCCATCACTGAAAATGGGAATGTTTGTGGAGCGTCCTCATCCAATCAGTTGTTAAATTGCCTACCACCATTTACAATGGATTATAGCACGGCTGCAAACTTAGGTCTGATCCCATGGCGCGAGATCATTCAGCTCTGCCTATCATTTGTTTCTTATACTGCTTGTAGTCCTGTTTTATGGCTTCACCAGGTTGAGTATGCCTGGTGCTGCTCCTGGGACGCCCTCTTGCATTGTTCACTGAACCTTTACCTTTTACCATTTAATATCTCACCTTCCTCAAATCCACACATTTTAGGCTAGTAAAATTACTCCAATGATTCTGCTTTCTTTTTTCCTAACCCTATTCCGTTGCTGAGTCAATGCAAACTACTTTTGAAGTTTGAACATATTAACAATTTGATGTAGTTATTTATTTCCAAACATTTTTTTTCTGCATCCTGATCAGATATTCTATAGTGCTTCTTTCACCTTCCTCTTTAACAGAAGATATCTATTAACCATTGCTTTCCATTTCCATATTCTCAAATTCATAATGATTGCATCCCTCTCAAAATGATCTTACACATCATGACTCTCCTGTTTATTTGTTATAGCTTTTTTTTTAAAGAGCTGCTCCCCCATCAGCCAACATAACTTCACTGGAAAAGTAGCCAAAATCCTACTTACACATGTCGCCAAGATTAACTCCAGAGACTATATTCAGAGCAGAAGATTCAGATGCAAAGCTTTTCATTGGACATTCCATTTAATGTTGGAGCACAACACCATTCTGGCATTTCGCTTGTTACCTTGGATCAGGCATTGCAAAATCATCCATCTGGAAAAAGGCAGATGATTTACATTTTCTAATTAACTCATCAAACATCTCTATCTTGAAACTCTTTGTATTTATCCATGTTCAGTATGAACCCAATTAGGTTATGGTCATTATTCTGCAGTGTTCTCCATTTTTCAGATCCCTTGTTATCTCACCTTATTATTCACTATTAATCTAGCACGGTGTCTCCTCTTGTTCCACATGCAGCATACTGATTAGCAAAACCATTCAGCTGGGGGACAATAGTTAGCACTTGCCTCTGAGTCTGAATTTTTGAGATTGCATTCCATTCCAGAAACTTGAACACAAAAACTTAGGCTGACACTCCACTGCAATGTTGAAGAAGTACTGCACTATCAGAGGCACAGTCCTTTGGATGAAATTTTAAATCACCACACCTTCTGTTGTCTCAGGTGAGTGTTAACAAATCCACGTGCTGTTTTGGAAGGAGAGTAGGCTGGTGCCTTAGTCAATATTTATCTCTCAATCAACATCACTTGCAGATAAAAGAGATGATTTGGTTAATTCCACATTGCTGTTGGAGGGAGCTTGCTGTGCGCAAATCAGTAGCATAATTTTCTACGTTACAACAGTGACTATACTTTAATGATTGTAAGATGTTTTGGAAACATACTAAGTTTGTGAAAGATGTAATGCAAGTTTTCTTTCAGTTCTGCAAGTGTCTTGAAACTTTTTTTGGTGACATATATTGTCTTAGCCAGTGTTACTCAGAATTATTAAAATCTTCCATTATTTAAACTATACCACCATTTCAAGGCAAACTGGGCTGCTTACAAGTCTCAGGACTGATATATTTCTCATTATAATGTCAATTAATCTCCATTAGTAACATGTTATTTGCAAAGATTACAGTTACATTTATCACCATGATTAGCTTTATGGTTAGGATTAGAAGTAGGGATAAAGTTAGAACTAGAAGTTTAAAGTTAAATTGAGAGTTAGAAGCTTCATCACCAACTGTGTCAAATTACTACTGTGGTGCGGGAACATGGTTTTGTACACAGATACATAGCCTAAAGTTTCAGTGTGGGACTGAAGAAGTGCTGCATTGTCCGTGATTTCAACATTTCAGTAAGTTGTTAAACCAAGTTCCATCAGTCTGCTTGAGCAGATGTAAAAGAAAGAGAAAATCAGATGTAGAGATAAACGGAGAGAACATAAATTTGATATTATCAAAGTGTTACTCTTACATTAGTCACGTGATGAAGATTCAACTCCCATCAGTTCTCACTGTTTAGCCGCTGAAATTAATTTCTATGCTGTAGTTAACACAATTTAATAAGGAGCAATATGATTTACAGTAACAAGTTTAGAATCAAACACAAATATCTGAAAAATATATCTTCACTGCAACATCAAAAACCACTTGCTTAAAATATTACATGTTGCAGGAACACTTTTTTTCAGAACATTACATATAGGCTGGGCATTATTCAACTCCCCTCATTCATTCATTAAATCAAGTCAGTCACATTTTCCTCACCATGAGTCATTCTTTAGTTGTTGCTGATCTGACATATGTCACTGATCTGACTGTTAGTTGTATAGGCAAGGTAATAGTTTTGCAGACCATCATTATTTTACAAGAATTTTCAACACAGTGTTGACAGCAGTTCAATACTAGTGAATTTTCAGGCATCCTGGTCTCAAATGAAGGATGTTCTGCTATTATTGATGTTCAGTTGTTTCTGTGTGACACCTAGACCCAGGTTTCTTGGTACCAAAACCAAAAAAATCAAAGTAACAAGTAGCAGCAGGCAACTGGAACTACACATGCAGTTTGTAAGTTTGGCATCAGTAGTTGTTACCAGGATAGAAAGGCTTGGAGAAGCTATCGAGGGCCAACAGGAAATTTACACTATTCTCAGAGCTGAATGAATGAACTAATAACCTTAGCTTAGAAAGTCAATGTTGGCAGTTTGTTTAAACATTGTTAACACATAGGTCAGGTGACTGTACTGTTTGACAGGCCTAGAGGAAGAAAAATGAGAAAGCAGACATTAATAAAAATGCTACTGACAGAATTTGGTTCAGTTAATTTTATCTGTGTTGAATTAACTTTTGCTAATTTCATTCCTGTTAATTTCACGCTGTGATTTAATTTCATTATGTGTTAATGTCCAACCAATTAATTCCAAGTGGTAACTGCAGTGTAGTAGAACTGGAAACAATCGAGATCTAAGTACTTCTGTTCTATCTGATATTGCAGATGAATTTGATATTCCTTAATTTCTAACCAGTTATTCAGAACACAATTGTTCTTCAAGAAACTTCCATTCTCCTGATTACAGATAGCAATGAGCATATTCAAAGTCATCCAACAATTGGTTTTCCAACCTACTAAGTAAAGGGTTAACACCAATTTTATATCTAAGTCACTGTAGTTGGTGTCACTTAAATAAGAGCCCACATTTTGGAGTCATGGAGTTGTGTTGTTAGTATGCCAATTCACTTTATTTTACAGCAAATGCATATCTGAATCAGATGATTGTAAGTCTAAGTCCCAAGCCAGAACGTGAGTACACAATCTATGTTGTTACTTCAGTATTGAGAATTGTTGCAGAAAAGTGTGTGAATCTATGGTGCCCCTTCAAAATAATTCACAATGGAACAACTCCTACCTTAACTTGGGACATTCCCACTGCCATACCTGGATCAGTTCCAAACGCTGCAACTCGGCATGTTATCACTCTTCTGGTCTCCCTGATACAGAAAAGAGGTTGTGAAACTTGAAATGATTCAGAAAAGATTTACAAGGATGCTGCTGGGGTTGGAGGGGTTGAGCTATAGGGAGAGGCTGAATAGGCTGCGGCTATTTTCCCAGAAGCATCAGAGGCTGAGGGGTGACTTTCATAAAATCATGAAGGGCACGGGTAGGGTGAACAGCCAAAGTTTTTTTCCCCAGGGTAGAGGAGTCCAAAACTAGAGGACATAGGTTTTGGTGAAAAGGCGAAAGATATAAAAAGGGCCTTACGGGCAACCTTTTTCCACACAGGGTGGTGTGTATGTGGAATGAGCTGGCAGAACAGTTGGTGGAGGCAGGTACAATGACAAGGGTTAAAAGTCATCTGGACAGGTAGATGAATAGGAAGGGTTTAGAGGGATAAAGGCCAAAAGCAGGCAAATGGAACTAAAAGATATCTAGTCAGCATGGCCATGTTGGACTGAAAGGTCTGTTTTCGTGTTGTACTATTGTATGGCTCTATCTTTCAATGCAGTTAATAAGTTGCTCAGGTTGATACAGCACATGTCATCATTGGGAAAAAGCAAGGAAGTTCAAAACATTCTTCCCTCCGCCAACATGACCAAAAAAAGGGGGTTAGCCATTCATTTACTGCTCTTGGGGGCATACTCTGGGGCAATTGACATCTATATTTGCCTAACAACCTGATAAATACACAGCTGTTGGCAATGAAATTCACTGGCATGTTTGAAAGATGTCATATCAATGTAACTCACATCTTCTGGATTTTCATTTCCCTGCATGTTTATTCTATGAGGGTTTAAAGTTGCAGGTGACAGATGTATGAAAAATAATTCTCTACTTAATTCCTATGGTATCATTTCACAGTAGATGTTATTTTCAATTCAAGAGATATTCAAGTAATTTACATTCAGCTTCAACACAAGTAGTAGAGGAAGGCTGTGAATGCAAAGAAATGTTTTAGTCTTTTTTGGGATTGTGGATCCATATTACAACTTTACAGTTTTTGGGCAGGATGAGTAAATGTCTCCTTTTCAGTAAATGTGACATTACCAAAACATTCATGATAAAGGTGACATCTATTTGAAGCCTGGTATGGTAAACAACTGCACCTCCTAGTCACGAACCATTTCAACTCCCCCTCCCATTCCTCAGAGGGCATGTCCATCCTGGGCCTCCTGCAGTGCCACAACGATGCCACCCAAAGGTTGCAGGAACAGCAACTCATATTCCACTTGGGAACCCTGCAACCCAATGGTATCAATGTGGACTTCACAAGCTGCCGCATTCCAAAACCAGCCTGGCTTGTCTCTGCCTCCCTAACTTGTCCTTCCTCCCACCTATCCCCTCCTCGCACCTAAAGCCTCACCCCACTCTTCTACCTACTAACCTCATCCCGCCCTCTTTACCTGTCCATCATCCCTGGCCTGATCTATCTCCTCCCTAGCTCCCCACCTACACTCGCCTTTACTGGCTCCATCCCTGCCTCTTTGATCTGTCTGTCTCCTCTCCATCTATCTTCTCCTCTATCCATCTTCCATCTGCCTCCCCCTTTCTCACTGTTTATTTTGGAACCCCCTTTCCCTCCCCCATTTCTGAAGAAAGGTCTAGGCCCGAAACGTCAGCCTTCCTGCTCCTCTGATGCTGCTTAGCCTGCTGTGTTCATCCAGCTCTACACCTTGTTATCTCAAATTCTCCAGCATCTGCAGTTCCTACTATCTCTTACCATTCAATCACTTTGCTATATGTTGTGTCAAATTGTCTTACTGTTCTGTTCTTAAAAACAATCTCATGATGACTTCAAGTGGTATTGGTAGTTTGATTTAGTGCTGTATTCATTTCACTTTGTGCCATTAATTTTATGTTGTGTATTTTAAAATTCGAGATAATATGGCATTGCTGAAATCTCACTTTTAAACTTACTGCTTTGTCCCAATATTGCTTTGTACTTTGGTTTTCATATTTTGCTCAGTGAAATATTGGTCTCTCTGTTGGTGTCTTACTTTTGTACAGTTCTGTTAATTTTGAGTTTGATGTCATATGTCATCTCGACTGTAGGTTGTCAATCTCATTGTAGGTTCTGTTAATTTCCTTCTTAATCCATTTCAATCTCATGATGGTGTTGCAATAATAATCTATACTAGTTGTATGGAACTGCCCTCAGATATATGTCTCCATTGTTGGCCAATGCATCTCCAGCATTGTTCTCCCTTTATCCTCTTGACCTTTTGGAGGAATTTTGGTTTAGTATGTAGGGCCCCTACCTCAAAACCAGAAAATCAGGATACAAGTCTCACTCTAGGATTTATTGGCCAAGACAGCCATTTCATGATGTGGTTCAAAAGGTTGGTAATCAGCCATCTAATCCTTTCAATTCCTCCCAAAGGGGAAAGAGATATGTGTGAAGATATTAAATAAAGCTGCTCCATTATTTGTTGATTCAAGCAATGATTCATCCTTGCTTCCTTTTCTCATCCGCATGCTGCCCACCAGAATCATCATTGCAAACGTGGACCAGCTTCTATCGTGAACACTAGCAATAAATTGCACCATCTCTTTATTCTATCAAAGTATGATGGAATACTCAGCAAATACCTTGTGACACTGAAGAAATGCCATATCATTCCAGAAGTCTGTTTGTTTGATTTCCCTGCCACTGGACCATGCACTGTGAGCAAAGCATGTACAAGACATGCACATCTTACTTGGGGACCATATTGCGCTCTAAAACCACTTTTATTATGAAGAATCAAGACCAGAAACAATATGAAAGTGCTATCAATCACCTACCACTCAACAAATAATTTTGACAATAGTGCTGTCAGCCACCTGGGTCTTATTTTGTAAAAGTACTTCCCTACTTTACAGTTCAGCCTTAAAAATATTAAACTCACTTCTTTGGCCTCAACTTCAGTCACCTCCTTTAGGTGCTGCTCATTTTCATCCTGTCTGTCTCTCAAAGTACCAATAATATCCAGCAAAGCTGACATGTGACCCACAGCAATTTGGTCCACTCTTAACTCCACCCTGAAATGGTCTGGCAAGCTATTTACTTCCATCAGACCAGAGCATGAAAGCTGCATAACAATAAAACTGGATGGATGCCCCAGAAATGATTTAGGCGTACTCTAACTGACTGGTCCTGCAAAGTCCTCCTCATTAACATCTGGGGACCTGTGCTAAAATTAGGAAATTTGTCCCACAGGCTAGTCAAGCAACTGACTGTCATTTTCATACTCACCAAATACAGCAACCACTCCTTAATAGCATTACTATCACTGAATATGCCACCATCATTTTTATGTGTGTTATCTTTGACCGAAACCTAGCTGGACAAGTCACAAGGAATGCTGAGGTTATAAGAACAGGTCAGAGGCTGGGAATTCTTCAGCAATTAACTCATTGCCCAAGTCTTTAAAACCTTTCGACCATCTATAAGGGAGAAGTCCGACGTGTGGTTAAATACTCACCACATGCTAGGGTATGTGAAATTCAAACAACAATTCCAAGGCCAAACAGTCTGCTTGATCTATGCCCCTTCCACAATCTTAAATATTTATCCTCCCCACCACCAATGCAGAATGGCATCAGTGTTGACCATCTACAAGGTGAAATGTGCAACATGTTAAGGCTCTTTCAACAGCAACTTCTAAACATATGACCTTTACCAGGGGAAGAATAAGGATAGATGATGATTTGGAATCTGCAAACTCCCCTCATCATCCTGACTTGAGACCATATCATCATTCCCTTACTGGCACCTGGTCAAATTCCTGAAACTCATTCCTTATCAGGACTGTTGATCTTCCAGTAGTACATAGGCTGCAAAAATGTGGCTCACTATCATTTTCTCAATGGTAATAAGAGATGGGCAACAACGCCTACATTCAGCCATGTCATGCTTACATCCCATGAATGAATAAGAAAAATAAACTCCTCAACCTCCTTCTAATCCTTCTATTAATAATTTTAAGTCAGTGCCACTGGTTATTGCCTCCCTGCTAAAGGAAATAAATCATTCTTATCCATTTTGTTGAGACACATTATAATTTTATACATATCAATTATATTTCCCCACCCCTCTCTGTCTGTAGAAAATAACAACGTCTTGTATTAATAGTGCCTTTATTTTAGTGAAATGTTCTAAAACGTTGCATTAGAAACAATGCCTTTGATCTGATTTGATTTATTTGTTATCATGTGTATTTATGACCAGGACTTGTTGTTTGGTGTTACCATTCTCTGGTGTCTCTTAAAGCACAGAACATAAACCAAAACACAGAATATAAAGCCAGAAAAATAAAAGATTTAAGTTCATCTTATAGTCTTATCTCATTAATGCTCAGTGGTCTTTGGAACAGCTCCTGTTTCTAGTTCAGTATTGGCCCTGGATTTGGACTCCTCCACCCCAATGACGTGAGTCCATGCTGCCAAACCGACAACACAGCTGTAACCGTGCTTCACTTTGCCATTGCTGCTGGAACAAAGGGTTGTCTTGCTCCAGCCCCATCTTTTCTTCACTCAGTGCCACCAGCATGAGTTCACACTGGGCCAACCTTGCTGATGCAGCTGCCACCAGTGCTGCAGGGTCCTGCACTGCGACCAAACTTGCCGCTGTTGCCAACTCTGCAGTCAGGGGCCCAGGCCTAGCTATGGACCTGCAGCCTCACTCAACCTGCGAGTCTGGACCAGGGGAATAAGCCTTGGACCTGGTCCTCGCTTGCCAGGAAACACTCAAGGAGATATTAGGTGCGATAGTAGATTTTAAGGAGTGTCTTAAAAGAAGCAAGTGAGGTAGAGAGTAATAGGGAGAGAATTTTAGAACTTGGGGTTTGGGTAACTGAAGGCTCAGCCTCTGGAAGAAAAATTATAATTGGGAATGTGCAAGTGACTAGAATTAAAGAAGCACAGATATCTCATAGGTTTGTGAGGTTGGAGGGAATTATGGAGATGGAGGGAGGGGATACAGTGATTAAGAAGAGGTTATGGAGGGATGTGAAAATAAGGCCAATAACTTTAAGGTGAAGACATTGCTAGAGTGGGAGCCGATAAAGTACAGTGGTAATAGAGGATTGGAACTTGTTCAACTTAAGATTTGACAGCAGAGTTTTAGATTAGTTCAGGAGCCAGCCAGAGTACATATGCATATATACTTGTCCTGCTATTGAGGAATCTGTTGACATAAACCCCAATGTCTCTCAGAGATAGAAGGAGCTGCCGATGCTGGAGAATCTGAGATAACAAGGTGTAGAGCTGGATGAACACAGCAGGCCAAGCAACATTAGAAGAGCAGGAAAACTGATGTTTTGGGCCTAGACCCTTCTTCAGAAATTTCTGAAGAAGGGTCTCGACCTGAAACATCAGCTTTCGATGCTGCTTGGTCTGCTGTGTTCATCCAGTTCTACACCTTGTTACTCCAATGTCTCTCACTTCCTTTATTTTACTGATCCATCTGTAATGAGCCCTCAGGAAGCCAACTCCAAACTGCCCTCCAGGCACATTACTCTTAGCTTCCTGTTACAAAACCAATTTTAGATCTAACTTGGGAACAAAAATAAAGTAGCTGGAAAAGCTCAGCAGGTCTGGCAGCATCTGTGGCCGAGGAAACAGAGTTAAAGTTTCAGGTCCAGTGACACTTCCTCAGAACTGATCGTGGCTGAGAAAACATCAGATTATATGCAGAAAATCGGCAGGTGGGTGGGGTAAGGAGTAAACAATAGGATAGGGCCCAAAGACGGAGAAAGACAGTTGGATAGACGAAGGAGTTGTTAACGATCAGGCTGGGAGGGTGAGTAAATGTTAATGGGATTGTTAATTGTTATTTTTTTCCTGAAACATTAATTCTGTTTTCTCTTCCACAGATGCTGCCAGACCTGCTGAGCTTTTCCAGCAACTTTGTTTTTGCTCCTGATCTAAGCATCAGCAGCTCTTTTGGTTTTTATTTAGATCTAACTTGTCATTTGCCTGTGGATTATGTGAGATTATGATTATCTGACCATTCTGCCATGTGGAATCTGACAAAACATAATGCCGACACCCATACGGATTGTACCAAATATGGGATATTCATTGACATTCTTTTGCCTCTTCAAAAAATTCAATCATGTTAGTCATACATGATCTTCCTTAATAATCTATTCTCAATATCCTTGATTGATTCATGCATCTCCAAATGATCACTATTATTATCTCTCAAAGTCTCTTTCCAATAATTTACTTGCCAATGAGGATAAGGTGACTGCTATTTAATTACTCAACTTATTTTGGCCAAAATCATATTTTAGCATAGCTTATTAAAATCATCTTTTTCCAGTTCAAAACATTTTCTCTTGTTTTGTCATTATCCTTTGCCATAGCTATTCTAATCGATCTGAGTTATGATCAATACAACCAAAATGTTCTTCCACTGATATACCTTCTGCCTGCCCACATTCACGTCCCAAAACTATCCTTCTTTTGCTAAGTTTGCAATATACTGGCTAAACAAGTTTTTTAAAAAATGTGTTTTAAGGATTTTGTTTCCTTAGTGCCTTACAAATTATATGTATCCCAGTGATATACCTTAGGATTGCTGCCCTGTTAGTCCTACACCGCAACAATTCAGCTACATGTTTGCTATTCTATTCTCCCTCTGACTGTTTGCGTGTCTATCATGACTAAATGGGTTGTGATTTGATTGCTCCAATTCTCCTTCTTCAAATCAACTCATTTAATTAATCTGATGTCCCTTCTAGCACATCATTCCTCTGCACATCTAAAATTATTTCCTTAGCACATATTATAACCATATTTTTATTTTTATCCTCCTCTTAACCTATTTGAAAATCTAGTATTCAGGAATGTTGAACTGCCATTCTGTCGACCCTGAACACATGCTTCAGTAATAGCTGCAATATCAGTGGTGTAGTGGTAATCATTACTGGATCAGTAATCCAGAGTTCCAGACTAAAATTCTGATAAGCGGACACAAATTCTTATGGTAACTGATGGATTTTAGTTCAGTTGGTTAAATATGGAATCAAACCTCGGTTAAGTAAGGATCATTATGAACTATCGTCGATTGCCATAAACACCAGCTGATAAGGGAAATCTCTTTTTTTACCTGGTGTGGCCTCATGTGATTCCAAATCCACAATACAAGTGATACTTGAGATCACACCCACAGTCTTAGTGAGACAATTCATGTGTTTTCTTTTTCTCAGCCTTCGCTTCATTGGCCTTCCATATTGGTTTACCAGTTTTCTGTCTTCTGTTTACAAAAAAAACTAAGAATGTAAGAACACGGAGCAAGAGTAGGTAATTCAGCCCCTTCAGCTTGATGTGCCATTCTATACCATCATGGTTGATCTCATTTTGGCCTCAATTCCACTTCCCTGTCCGCTCACCATAACCCTTCAATCCATTACCAATTAAAAATCTGTCTATTTCTTTTGTGAGTTGACTCAATGTCCAACATGTACCACATTTTGGGTACTTCCAAATTTGCTTCTTGTTTTTTTCTGAATCCATGCACAAGTCTCACCCCATCAAAGCTCAGTGAAACTCTTCCTATAGATACTAGCAAACTGGTCTGACAAGATGGAAATTGCAAGAACTGCAGATGCTGAAGTCAGAGTCAATAGAGCTGGAGGAACACAATAGGTCAGGCAGCATCAGAAGAATGACCTTCGAACTCCTCTGATGGTGCCTGAAATGTTGTGTTCCTCCAGCTCCACACTGTATTTGTCAGACAAGATGTTGATTTCAGCCCCTTTTCAGAACAGGCTCTGTATCCCTCGCAATGCCCCAGGAATCTAAAGCTACCCTTCTGCACCACCTCCATAGCCACACACTGCCCACCAATTTCTGTACTCACTAACATGTTACACCCAGATTCACCTGCAAATCTCGGGGTTCGAGATTTGGAAAATTTTTGAGGTCCTATTTTTTAATTCCTTTCCCAGCTCTTTAGGATCTATCTAGAGGGCTTCATCCCTCCTGCCACCCATCTCACTGGTACTGAAATATCGTCCTCTGGCTTTTTTTAACCCACATCCGATCAAAAATATTTTCTTACTTCATGTGTAGTATTCCTTTTAATGTTAATTTCACATTTCATTATAATTTTCACTTTACGTTAGTTTTTCAATGTACTGTGCTTTCGTGTTTTGTCAGTTCCATTGCTAATTTCACGAGTTGTGTAAATTTCACTTTGTGTTAATTTCGTCATGTGTTGTACTTATTTCCACTATTAATCTCATTGTGTGTTAATTTTCGTGTTTCACTGTCAATTCTGCCATGTGTCGCGTTAATTGCGCTGTTAATTCCATTGTGTGTGGTGTTAATTTTACAATGTGTTGTGGTTATTTTCAACGTGTGCTAATGTCACTGTGAGCTCCGTGTGAATCCCTGTATCCTTCTATAAGTTGCAGCGTCCTGTGTCAGTTTTGGATGTCGGGGGAGAGCGGTGGATGTAATAATTTTTTCCCCCTCCCTGGTTTCATCCTCCTGTGAGCTGATAGGAGCCCCGCCCCGACATGCGCTCTGCCGGCAGTTGGCGGTGTTCGGAGCCGCCTCTCTCGCCTGGTGAGTGGGGGAGAGAAGCCGCAGAGCTTGGCATCGCCATCGTCCTCCTCCTCCTGCTGCTGTGAGTGTGCACAGAGACATTCGGAGCCGAGATGAAGGATCGTACCCAGGAGCTTCGGGCTGTGAGTATCCACAAACTGAGGAGGGGATGGGGGATGCTGTGTGTGTGTTTCTTTCTAACGGGGCTTGGGGAGGTGCCCTGGCTGCGGGGCTTTTTGACGAGCTGCTGCAGTCCGGGGGAGAGCATCCGGTTTGATATCGCCCTCGATACATCGTGTTGCAACGACGTGTTCCTGGGCACAGGAGCTAGTGTGGAGCCCAAGACCCGGGGGGTGGGGAAGGGATGATGGGGGACCAGCTCTGAACTTTAGCCGCATCCCTTGCAGATCACAGGATTGAGACTGGTCTGCCCCAAGGACCGTGAAGCTTCACCTGATCTGTGTGTGTGTGTGTGTGATATATACCGTGCCTGCAGCCTCACTCACAGCAGAGGTCCCTGTGCTCTGGCGTTCGCAGGGGCTCCGCTCGCACAGGAGCTGTAGGTAAAGCCGCCCCGTAACTGTGATTGATCCCTCTCGCTTCTGAACCGAGGCATCGGGTGAATACTGAACAGCCCCCATTTCCTCAATCTCATCTCCAACCCACCCCCCCCCCGCCCCGACTGAAACCTGCTGGCGAGTGATGCAGTTTAATCAGATTGACGCTCTGTCCGGAACTACCAGCCTACCTCCCTTCCCAAAACCAACCCCCTTCTTCACCGCCACCCCCCCCCCCCCCCCATTACATCGGGACAGTCAGAATCGGCCATCCCCCACCCAGTGACCAGCTCTGTGGAGCATTTCGAAGACGTGATTCTCGTTCAAGAGAATGGAGCACCAGTCGGGGGGATTTGTCATGTCGCCACCCACACGGCTTTCACCTGGTGACTTCACCCTCTCTGTCAGTCAGCCTCTGTGACCTGTGAAATCACGTTGATTTCTACGTGTTTGTTTTGGAAAGTCAGTCACAGAAGATGACTCTTCTATTGCTGTATTATCTTTTTAGTTCTCCCCTTTTCGGAAAAACATTCAGTTCTTCAGTTTGAGCCCCTCTGTTTCCCCAGAACCTTGTCTCCTCTCTTGCTAGTGCTCCTGTCCAGAATGTAGATGGTCGCTACGTGTGTGGGTGATGGGCTACTTAACAGTGGGCTCCTTCCATGAATAGCAAGTGGAAGTGCAGATTTAAAAATAAAATCCACTTCATTCACAGGGAACACAGTTTGGCATTGGAGTAGCTGTGATGTGGAGCAGCCATGCACTGTCTAGCTGGTATGGTTTCTCTGACATCCATCAACCACTGGCATGGTGCTACCTTTGAAAGGGACTCCATAACTTGGATAAAATAGAATGTCAGTTGGTACCAATAGAGTTTAGGGGATCTTGTGGACAGGCCACTCGTTCACTTGTTGCGTTAGTGAGTATCAATAGGGGATGGTCCCCAGCTGCAGCTAGTGACCGACCAGTGGCAATAACACCAGCTTCAGTGTTGGGTCACCATAATGTACTGCACAGGTGGCTGCCAGGACCTTTGCAGGAAAGAGTAAACTGTAAGGCAAAAACACATTTCTCGGGCTGTTTGAAGTGCGCGAGAGTTAGCCAAGGATGCAGATGGCATCCAAATCAATGGTGTCGATTGGCTCAATGGTCATCCTCCATTACTATATCTGTGAGGAAATCACTTCAGAGTAGGATATGTGGGTAAACATAACAGGAGAAGTTGCAAAGTCATATCCCCTCAAGACTTACTGCGCTGTGCATTGTCACCAAATAAAATTTTACCACTTGGAATATGCTGTCTAGTCTGTTATTCTTTTGTTACAAACTGTCACCGACAGATAATCAAACATATTTGGTTCTTAGGCAAAACTAAACGGGTAAAGGAACCAACAGATTGTGGATTGTAAATCTGTCAATGGGAAATGATACTGAATAATTACAGAGTAGATAAGTTATGGGAAATGAATTGTCCTTTGCAGCAGTGACTCATCAACTGCTATTGGCTCCTGTTGACCTCCTGTCTTTCCTTGCCATTGGCAGCAATATGAAGCATACTGTTCAGTTTTGCCCGCTGTAATGACATATTGTGGTCCCCGTTCAGAAATACAAACAACTGAACTGGAAACATACAGCATCTGTGGAGAGAGAATCAGAGTTAATGTTTCAAGTGGCTGACTTTTCATTAGGACAATTCTCAGAAAACGCCAATGACCTGAAAAGTTAACTCTGTTTCACATTGCAGAGATACTGCATGGTCTGCTGGATGTTTCCATGTTTTTGTTTGATTTCAGGTTTCCAGTTCTGCAGTATTTTGCTTTAGCAAACGTGCACATTGATTTTTGCAACCCCTGTGGTGAGGCTCTTGCACACTTTTGAGCATTGTTGCATCTGATGTTTACCAGGGTACAGAATTCTGTAACTAGAATTCTGTAGTACTAGAATTCTAGCCGCCGTTGACAATATCGCTGAGGACTCAGCCTTCCGTGTTTGATAGTTTAATTCTGATCCAAAAATGTGTACTCCTTACCATAGGCACCGTGTTATGGTAACTTATAAAACTTAATTTCTGTTCTACTCTATGTGTGATCCACATGCAATAATCTGTCTTCTGCACATGGCATGCACGATTAATATGTTGTTGAAATACTTTCCCTTCCTATTTAGGAATGTATTTGAGCTGTTACTGTGAACATACCTGGTTACTTGGGCACAGTTAATGTGCCTTTAAATAAACTAGCAGTGTGATCAAATTGTAGCTACGTCTGCTGAAGTGAATATGGGCAGGTGAATCATGAAACAGACTTCAGTTACTGACTGCATGTGCATTAGAATGGCGTCGTGACTGCTTCCTATTGTACGGGTGCATCAGTGTTTCTTGTATTATAACAATCGAAGCCAGTGATGACCTTTTTCAGTGTTGCTGGTAATGTAGTGTGAATGGTTCACTGTTCTAGCATGTTGTGAAGCAAATGGAACATGTTATTCATACTTTTCACTGTGGATCTTGAACCTGCTCTGACATTGTTCCTTCATGAGAATCAGGATGTCTTGTGTTTTATCTAAGGGGTGGTTTATTCTGAACGTGAAAGCCCTTAGAGAAACATTTCAAGCAGGGTTATCTTATTTTTCTCAGACTGGTGTAAAGCCTTCTGGTGTAGAACCCTACCCACATTTCTCCCAAGTAATGTCTCACTCCTCTTAATAAATAACATAATTAATTTATTTTCTTGGGCATCACCCCCTTAGCAGTATACCCTAGCTATGTGGCAGTGATGCCCCAACCAACTCGCAGCCACTTCTCGTGCTGTATAAAATGGTGTTTGTTTTTTTCAAGTCTGTTTCTTACATCCATTTCTGACAAGTGCAGCATTAAAAGATACAACGTCTTGTCTCCTTTTAGAAATGTCTGTGTTGTAAAACAAAATCATAATTTGTGTTCTCACACTTAAAAACAGCCATGAAAGTGATTGGTTCACTAATGTCCCTTTGAGAAGGAAAACTGCTGTCTTACAGACCTAGCCTGCATGTGATTCCAGGCACATGTTCCAGTGTTAATGTCCTTTGGGCAACTTGATGATGGGGCTGAGTTACTGCCTCAGTAATACTAACCTTTGAATAAAACCTATGAATAATCAGAGAGTCAGAATGGCAGTGATTATGTATGTTCATTATGTACCAGCAGTGACAAAGGACCTTAAATGTATTACATTAGAATTCGGCTCTTTATTCAGAGGGAAAATTGTCAACAATCATTTAAAAACTATTGCCAACAAAGAACAAACATGAAGTAATTGGTTCTACAGACAGTAAATGCTGCTGGTTGGGATGCTGCCAGTCCCTTGTGATGTGTGAAGCAGGTGTTGCAGTTACTATTGGGTGCTTTATGTAATGTGGTTTATTGTTTAGCTTTCTGAAAATGTTTTCATCATGAGAAATGTCTTAAGAGTGAGCAGATTTGTGGTGATGGTAAAACTGGAATGTGACTATTTAAATCTGAAATCATTTTTTGGGAAGCACAAATGTTGAATCAAAATGAAGGTAAAGCAGTATCTGCATTATTGTTCTGACATGCAATGGGAAATTCTGGCATGCAATGCTCAGACAAATATCTTACCAATTGGAGAGAGAACATAAAAAGTAGATGCAAGAGTAGGCCATTCAGCCATCTGAGCTTGCTCTTCCATTCTACAGTCTTGGCTGATATTCCATCTCAAATGCACCTGCTTGCATTGTCACTGTCTCTTAATTTCTGTAGTATTCAAAAATCTATGGAACTCTGTCCTACGTTTACTTAATAATCATGCTTCCACAGATATCTGGGGAAAAGAATTCTAAAGGTGCACAAAATCATTGAGTAGAGGACTTTCTATTTTCAGTCTTAAATGGATAGCTGACAAATTTGGAGACTGTGACCTCTTGTTCTAAACTTCCCAACCTGGGGAAATAGCCCTTTTGGCAAGAATCCTATTAAACCCTTTCATGGGTTTTCATGTTTCAGTGAGATCACTGCTCTTTCTTCAAAATTCTAGCAAATGGAGACCTAGCATACTCCGTCTCTATTCACCAACCATCCCTTCATCCCAGGAATGAGGGCTGAATTTTATTTTAGGCTTCCTTTTGTGATTTATCAAGAACTATTTTCTGATGTTCACATGTTAAGTTTTGGTTTTCAGTCTTCCTCGGTCTCACTGTCATTATGTGATGCAGTTACGTTATAACAACACTTTTTGTGTTTGCTTTCAAAGATGGACCCCTTGGACTATAGAAGCACAATTGGAAGAATTTAACAATATTTCTAATAAGCATCATGGGTAAAAATTAAAACCTCAACACACAAAAAGAGCATTAATTTCCTACCTGTAGCATTATTTAAATTGGATAAAACAACATGCATAAGGTAGCAACAATTTACTTCTTAATAAAAATTATCACATACTTCTATACTCAAATCAATCATGCTAAACATACTTTCTGCAAACTGGTGGTGTCACAGCAAAACAGTTGCATAATTGTCTCTAACAAAGTCACTGCACCTCAGATAATTCATAGTGTGTAAGATGTTTTGAGATGTGACAACAGCATAGAGCCATACAGCGTTGAAACAGCCTCTTCAGTCAACCAGACCATCCTGAACATAATCCCAAAGTAAACTAGTCTCAGCTGCCTGCAATGTTCATTCCAATATCATCCATTATATTTCTTCCCCGTATAGTATCTCCTGAAGTCCCGCAGCTTGAATCTGAAGATTCTACAATAATTTGCTTAGAATTCATTACCTCAATTTGCCTCTTCCCAATTAGCTTGTTTGAAAAGTAAAGAACCGTTACACCCTCTGACCAGCCTGCCTCTCCCCTTTCAGTCTTGTGCCAACTGTTGTACCTGCTCACTTCCCCTTTTACAGTGCCTGTTCTTCTTTGCAATCCCTCAGTCCCCACTTTGACCCTTTCCTTCTTCCCACTTTGCAGCCTTACTTTCTCTCCAAATCCCTGGCCATGTGCTCACCTGCCTTGCTGTCTGGACTTGCACCTTGGCTTCACTGGTCTTGTACGCCTACTGCACTCATTGACCCAGCAGCCTTGTTTTCCATTCCCCCAGAGACCTCTCTCGCCTTGTTGTTCCAATCACAAGCAGCTTCTCCTTGCATTTGCTGGATTTATGCGCATGAGAGGACTAGCCTGTGATTGGAAGAACTGCTACAATATTTGATGCCCTTTCAGATCACAGTGATTTTAGCAATTTGGTCACCCCGTAAGTGAATTTTTGCAAGAGTTCCCAGTGGGATTTCTGGGTGAATTCACATCACACATTTGAGTTTTGAGCATTGCCAGAAATTAGTAAACTTAAATCTCTCTCTTTCCAAGAGCCTTCACAATTTTACCAGGAAATCCTTATTCTCACATTCCTCACCTTTGCAATAAAAGGTAACATAGCGTTTTTCTGAAGAAGGGCCCAGACCCAGGATGTCAGCTTTCCTGCTCCTCTGATGCTGCCTGGCCAGCTCTACATCTTTTTATCTCTGCTGTTTTTGCATATTAGTTTTGTGTGTTTCAAATAGAAGGGAATCCAGGTCTCCGAGACCTGGTTTTTTCCAAGTCTGTCCCCATAATTTTTTTTCTGCTTTTTCCTTCTAAAATAAATAATTCCAGATTTTTCACATGTTACTCCAACTGTCATGTTCTTACCCACTCATGCAGGTTATGTATTTCTCTTTGCAGCTTCTTTCTCCCTCTCCAGTGATTACCTTCCCATTTAGTCTTGACAGGAAACTTGGATGCATTGCATGTGATTCTCCCTCACCTAAATCATTCATACCATTTGTAAATAACTGAAGCCCAAACCCTGATCTTACAACAGCCTATAATTACAGCTAGCCAACTTAAAAATGACCTGCTTTCTGCTTTCTATACTTTAAACAATCTTCAGTCCGCGATCATGTACTACCACCAACCCCATGAACCCTAATTTAGAATAATATTCGCTTGTGTGGCAATTTATCAATGGTTTTTAAAAATACAACTTGACTTCTCCATTATTAAGGTTACCCCCTTATCCACCTGACTGGTTACTTCCTCAAAAGACTCAGCAGATTTGATTTTTCTTCCATAAGCCTTTATTGATTTTGCTTAATTATAAATTTTCATGTGTCCTGTGCCAAGTCCCAGATAATAGATTTTTGCCTCTTCCTTACAACTGATGTAAAAGGGAATGAGATTTAAACATCAGCTTTTGTGGGCTCACATTAGAGAACTCACTCTCTCCGTTATTCAGTGATTCTTGTTACAAAATTCTATCTAATAGAATTGCATTGTGAATCTGTCGCTCAACAACACTTCCCACTGTGAATGGGGAGGGAGATGATGGAATTTTATCACTGATTATAGAATGTGCCACCAGACAAAGGAACTGAATGTGCCCACTCCCTGCCAACTTCATTTACCATAGATAATGATGACCTGTTCAGTAACAGCAGATAAGCTGTCAACACACTCTGATACTTAACCCTGTATTTGCTGGACTTTTATTTTAAGTGATAACTCTGGTCACATTTGGTTTGAAGTAAGAAACAGCTTAGAGGAAGAATGATTGCTGACATCAAGGTTTGACAAATGACAAAAACAAGAGTTACTAGGCCAGTTCTTCGAACAGTGCAATCAAGTCTTTCTTCATGTTTTTAATGGCTCCAGAGGTGAATTTTTGTGGCTTGGTGCCTTGAGTGAGATGCTGTGTATTTTTGCCAAATGAACAACATTGACTCATTTGCAATATTTTCCTGTGTCGTTATCGAAAATGGATATGCCATCCCATGGAGGAATGTAAATATATTGGATTCTGTCCTAAATATCATGGAGAGAGGCGTGGTGTCATATTTTTTATTTAAAAGGGAGAAGTCTAACAATGGCTAACACCATCCAACTGGAGAATATTTCTATGCATTTTTGACTGTGCACGCCTATTTATCTCACTGCCGATCTGTGTTCTTCACTGTTAGATTTTTTTGTTGATGCTGCTTCAGTTCTTGAACAGTTAACAGAGGCTTTCTTGTAACAAGTTGTGCTCCAAACCAAGGCTGCCATCGGATATGTTTCGCCATTTAGTTGAATACAAAAACCCGTAGCTCAGTGTTAACTCTTCAGGGACAAAATTCAATTCGGTAAATTTGGAACTTGTTTATTTAATTGCATTATAACCAGAAGCAAATCGCTAGTGAGCTTTCATTGTTTGGAGAATTGAAATGATCTGACACAATTAGAGGAAGCAGTGAAGATTGGGTGCTGCTGAGCCATGTTTCAATACATTTAATTGAAACAGACGGTCACACAACAAGCATCAATGATGAGGTTCCACACCCAATCATGCAACCATATGGAGGCTCAACAAAAAAGCTGTACACAGCTTCAAAGGGCATCAGGAAATACTCTAAACTTGTTGGATGCTTTCTTAATAGAGTGTCATTGGCTTGGGATGAAGAAGAGACCCTATCTATTCTTGTGGAGAATAGTTTAAAGCATAGAAACATTTAAGCTCTGCTTGCACTCTAGACTACATTTTCTGAATTCATACGTGCACTTACATAGACCGGGGGCATTCTGGCGAAGTTTGCCGATGATACGAAGATAGGTGGACAGGCAGGTAGTACTGATGAGTTGGGGAGGCTGCAGAAAGATTTAGACAGTTGAGGAGCGTGGTCCAGGAAATGGCTGATGAAATTCAGTGTGAGTAAATGTGAGGTTTTGCACTTTGGAAAAAAGAATACAGGCATGGACTATTTTCCAAATGGTGAGAAAATTCGTAAAGCAGAAGTACAAAGGGATCTGGGAGTGTTGGTCCAGGATTCTCTAAAGGTTAACTTGCAGGTAGAGTCCGTGATTAAGAAAGCGAATGTCATGTTATCGTTTATCTCAAGAGGGTTGGAATATAAAACGAGCGATGTGCTTCTGAGGCTTTATAAATCTGTAGTTAGGCCCCATGTAGAATGCTGTGTCCAATTTTGGGCCCCACACCTCAGGAGGGACATACTAGCCCTGGAGCGTGTCCAGCGGAGATTCTCACGGATGATCCCTGGAATGGTAGGTTTGACGTATGATGAACGGCTAAGGATCCTGGGATTGTACTCATTAGAGTTTAGAAGGTTGAGGGGAGATCTAATAGAAACTTACAAGATAATGTATGGCTTAGAAGGGGTGGATGCTAGGATGTTGTTTCTGTTAGGTGGGGAGACTAGGACCCGTGGGCACGGCCTTAAAATTAGAGGGGGTAAATTTAAAACTGAAATGAGATGACATTTCTTCAGCTAGAGAGTGGTGGGCTTGTGGAATTCATTGCCACGGAGTGCAGTGGAGGCCGGGACGTTGGATGCCTTCAAGGCAGAGATCGACAAATTCTTGATCTCAGAAGGAATCAAGGGCAATGGGGAGAGTGCAGGGAAGTGGAGTTGAAATGCCCATCAGCCATGATTTAAATGGCGGAGTGGACTTGATGGGCCATATGGCCATACTTCAACTCCTATGCCTTATGGTCTTACTTTGGCAGTTGGTCAGCTCAGTTGGATGGATGGCTGTTTTGTGATGCAGAGTAAAACAAACACAGGTTCTCATGCCAGCTGAGGTCACCGTAAAGGTCCCACTTTGTGAACCATGCCCCTTGCCGGAGGTCTTGTCACCCTGAGGTTAAACTCACCATCAAGCACCTCTGTCTTTCTAAAAGAGAGAGCAGATTATGGCAACTTTCACTCCTCAGTTGCAAAGTCATAAGGACCCTCCTCCCTTTCATTAGCAAGGAATTTACGATCAAGGAGTTTAAGATCTTTGTAGGGAATTAGAAAACTATTCTTTTTGATGTGCTTATGATTTTTTTTAGTTTTATTTCAAAAATAAGCTATATTCGTAAAATATCTTTATATTGTCAGATACTTTAGAGACTTTTAAGCAACTCTTGGATAGGCACATGACAGATAGTAAAATGTGGGGTATGCAGGGCAGATTGATCATAGTAGGATAACAGGTTGACACAACATCATAGGCCAAAGGGCCTGTACTGTTCTATGTTCCATATAAATATGTAGTCATTAGAGCAGTTCAATTCTGTACAGTCTTTATGTATGAAGAACAAACAAACCCAAGGCATTTCTTATAAAAATATAGTCTTATCTATGTGCACATGCAGCACTGGAAGGGTCTGATAACCAAATGAACCCCATTGCACTTTGGCAGAAAGACCTTAGACAGTGGTCTTTCCCCAAGCTGCCCCAAGCTTTAGTACATCCCTCCGCACGTAGTCCTGGACCTTAGAATGTGCCAGCCTGCAATAATCGGTCTCGGTCAATTCTTTGCACTGGAAAACCAACAGGCTTTGGACAGGTTAAAGAGTGTTTTTCACCGAGATGATGGTCATCCAGGCACAGTTGATGTTTTGTCTCAGTGTGTGTCCCAGGAACAGACTGCAGAGCACAGAGATCTGCACCAAAGAGCTGCTTAGGACAAATCTTAACAAAAAAATCACTACATCTCTCTCTCTCTCTCAACTTCCTTTACAAAGGCACATTCCAGCAGGAGATATGTAACAGTTTCTGTGATAAGACTATAGATTAAACTGTTTTGGTTGAAGCACTCCTCATCAAATAGTTAAAAGACCATGCCCTTCCCTATTAAATTGTAATGTATAAATTTTAGGATACAAATGTGCGGCTTGCAAGGGGTGACTTAATATTGCTTTGAAGATAATAAGGAACATGGGCATGCAATGTCTCAGTGAAAGGTTTGTCTGGCTTTGTGTCCTCCCATCAAAATGAGCCATTCGGCCAGTCCGCTCTGCTACAATTGTGGAAGTTACAACCAACACCCACCTCCAGCCTCAATCTTCACATTGTTTTGTGGACCCACTGGAACGACCCTTTGTCCCCAGTTTATGGACTACTATAACAAGGCATTGAAATGGAAATTGCTTTTTCGTTTATAGGAACAGAAATTGACATGTGTATTGACTGCGCTGCTATTCAGAGAGTCTGACGTTAATACATCACTCTGCCAGCACAGTTTAACAAATTAACTGCAGCATTTTGGAACAAGCTCTTGCAATGCAGAGTCTTATTGTGGCTGGGATCAGTAAGTTCAATTAGAGACTTGTTTACTGTCTGCATTATCTGTACCCTGTCTGAATCTCTTTATTGCCCCTATCATAGCACAGGACTAGGTAAACACCAAATCAGGATTTATCACTTAATCCTGATTTAATGCAGTAAGCCTTTTTTGCTTTCTATATGCTGTAATCACATTTTTCTCGTCTCAGATTCACAGGAATGAGAAAACCGAATGCCTCAAAATAAGTAGCCCTCAGAATAAACAGCCCCAAACTCATTACAACGTTGATTAAGCACATAGGAAATTTGGATCTATCCTTCCCCTCAGCAATTGCAGGAAAGGTACAGAATTACAGAAGTATAAAAAGAAATATGCTATAACTCAAACTCAGAAGATCCTCTCAAAGATATGATTGTGAAAGTCCAGAATTTCACTTCAGCCTATCCTCATGTCCTTTGAATAAGATTGCCAAATTAATCCTAATTGGAGGAAAATATTAAGGAGTTTGTCATCTGAACTAGCAGTCTCCCACATTGTACACTGCTGCATATATTGACCCTTCCATCTGGATTCAATCTTACCATGTAGCTCAGCATGAAAAGAACAATTTCATCGAATCATAGTGATACAGAACAGAATGAGACCACTTGATCCATCAAATTGATGCCAGTCCTTTTGAATGCGCTATCTGATTAATTCCAGTGCAGTAGCCTGCTCTTTCCCCAAGCCCCAAAACTTTTCCTTCTTAATTTTTCTCAAATCTACTTTAAAAAGCTATTATTATATTTTCTTTCAACACCACCATCCATGCAGACATTGAATTTGTAATTTGCTGTTTCTCTGGTCTCTCCACATGAGTGAAATCTTTCTCAAATGTTGCAATTCTAACAAACTTTTTCTGTACCCTTTCTAAAGCCTTGATATATTTCCTAAAATGTGATACCCACAACTGACTAGAATGCTCCACTCCAGCAAAGTTCTAACCAGTGTTTCGTAAAAGTTTAGCATAACTTGCTTTCTTCTAAATTTTCTATCCATATATGTCTATTAAGGCTCGGACCTAGTGTATCTGTTTACAGCTTCTCAACATGGCCTGCCATCTTCAAAGATTTCCCCACTTCTTTATGTTCCTGCCCTTTAACAAATTGTATCAGACTAGGTCACTGCAAGTATTTAAAGAGAAGGTAGATAAATAATGAAATATCGGGAGTTGGGAGTTACATGGAGTTAGCACTGAAGAAGACATGATGTTATTGAATGATAGTGCAGGCTTGAAGGATTAAATGGGATATTCCTGCCTTTATTATCAAGCTTTTAGTCTGTATTTCCTCTTGTTCCTGGCACTAAAATTGTTTGTTTCACATCTTCTCTGCATTAAATCTTTCATGCTGTGCACATGTCCATTTTACCAGTGCCCTGTCTCCTCTTGAAGTCTTTTACAGTTCTTCACAATATCTTTTACATTTTCAAGTCTGTATTATCTGAAAATCTTAATGTTATCCCCTTCCTGCCTATGCCTTGGTCATTAATATGTTCTGAAAACAGCAGTGTTCCTAAAACTGACATGGGGAAGCATCACCTCCAGACTGCAATACAGCTACTACCCTCTGCATTTTGTTGCTGAGCCAATGTTGTATCATATAGTCACTATCCCTTTAATGTCATGATCTTCAGTTTAGAACCCGAGATTATTATGTGCTACTTTATCAAACACCTTTTTTAAAATTTCATGTGTACAAAATCAACTGCATGAATCCACTTCATCCAAGAACTTGACCGTATTTGTCAAGTATGAGTTACCTTTAACAAACCTATCAAGGCTTTTGCTTATTTATGTATATTTTCAAAGTCTCATTAAACTCGTGTAATATTATTGGCTGTAAAATTTTCCTGACCATTCACTTAGGCTCATCACCTTTAGTTGTGAAACTTAACCCCTTACTTTTATGAACAGATATCTAATAGTTTTGCAATCCTCCAGGCCCCTCAGACTGCTCCAATACCTAGATGTGGTTAGCACCTGTGTGATTTACACTCATTCCTCAACAAGTTAGGATACATCCCTAACAAAGAGGAATACCTTTCTACTTTTAGTGCTGAAAACCTTTCGAGTACCTCCTGTTCAGTTTTTTGACTTCCTCCTCCTTTTACTGTGACAACAGCAGTGTCGTCTTCAATAGACACAGATACAAAGATCTCATTTATTATCTCAGCCATGCCTTCTTCCTGCATTAGAAGACTCAGTTTTGACCCCTATTCAGCCCATTCTTCCAATGACTGTCCTTTTATAATTCTGCTTGTAAAGTTGTTTTGGGAGTTTGGTTTTTTTAATGCTGTCTGGTAATCTGTAATGCTTTGTCGTGCTTATTTGCTTTTTCCTCCCAACATTTTGAATTCACCTTGGATTTTCTGCTGAATTACCAACCTGGACTTTTAGCGCAAGGTTGCTTTTCTTGTTTTATTTTATCTACTATATTATTAGTCAGCCGGGCACTTCTAGTTTGGGATGCCCTTATTTTTCACCTCATGGGAATGTGTCTAGACTATAGAATCACAGTAACTCCTCTTTGAAGGCCTCCTTTCACTCCATTACTGTTTTACTATCTACATCTGCCTTTAAAGAGCAGGTTTAACTCAAATATCAAATGTCATGAAGCACTTCTGAGGCATAAGGGAAAATAAACATTTTGCCAGATCTTAGGACGATCACTGAAATCTTGTCACAAAGATTTTATTTTAGGACAAATAGCTGCAGGAAGGAGGACTGACATTTGTAAATAATGTGAATGATTATGAGGCTGGAGATATACAAATGGGGAGTTAGAATGGCAGTAATATAAGGCTTAAATGTTCTGGAACAGAATGTTGACTATCGGAACTTAGTTTCCTCCATGGGACACAAGGTGAACTGTTCGGCAGTACTAGACACAGTGGTCTAAAAAGAGCTACCACCCATCCACGCAGGCCAAGAAGTTTTGGAATAAGGAGCCTTCCATGTGTTGTAAGGAAGGAGGTGAGAATTGGTAAATTTTAGCAGCCAGGATCCTAGGGAAATTGCTAATTTAATGGTTGCCGATTGATTGAACTTTATTCCATTTATCAATCCATCAAGAATTAGACTTAGAAACCATTTGACTTTTGAACAGAAAGACCAATGGAAATGGGAAAGGGAGCCACAATTAGATTGATGGGTCACATAAGACATCAGGCAACTAAGTGAGGTGGGTTGTGGGGGCACTGAGCTAAGAGTAAATTGGAGTTGCAAAACCAATAATGTGGACTGAGAGTACATTGCATTGCAGACAGTGAGTAGATTCAGTGGTAGGGAAGATACAAAGCAAGAAACAGCTAAGGTTGAGACACTTGAGTAAAAAAAGGTATGAGGTGAATAGTCCTCCTTTTCATGGCCCACGAGCAGTGCTGCAAATGCATCATCGTAACGCACCTCTGCCAAAATCAGAAGTGAGCACATTGGAGTCAGATTCAGGTGGCCTTTACAATGTTTGAATTTCTTACATTCCCTATCCCTCCTATTCTGTGGGTTTAAAAGTTTCCTCTTGAATTTTGAAATGAAAAAGGCACAAATTGAGGATTTGGGTGACAGATAAATTAAGATGGTGTCAAAGCAGCCAAAGTGTGAGATAAAATTTGACAATGCAGTGAAAAGGATTCTCAGGGGTGAACATACAGAATGCTGAGGGTGTGAGCTGTCTCATTCAGCCTTGTAACTATATGTTTACTGCAGGGTCCCAAGCACAGACAGTGATAACGTGAACTTGAGCTCTAGTTTATCCTTATTCCTGAGGCATCAAAGATTTGGTCTGTTTTATCACCTAAAATGTCCCAGTACTCCACTTAAGAAATTGTTACCAACTGCGATTATTAGTGCAGGGGAGAAGGACTTGAGTGTCCCAAACATATCCTTGAGAAAGGATCAAATGTAACTTGTTAGCACTTCTGCACTTGTGAACAGCCATCTACACCATTGGATTTTCTGTCCTTTTGCCCATGCTCTCCTTTTATAGGTGTTGCCAGCTGTGGACGAATCTATACCTGGACATTTCACCACTAGGCTTGACCCATTCTCCAGCTATTAATCAGCGAACACATCCATCTTTTTGATGCAATTGGAATACAGAGAGACTCGTTACCCAATTTAGTGATGTTTATCTACTCCACAAAGAAACTTCTGCTCCCCCCATTTTCAATATTTTCGTAGAGAAGAATATTCAATGAAAATGATACATTTCTTTAATGTTCTGATGATTCTTCTTTCTGAGTTGCTCACAACAATGTCCTGGAGATTGCTTTTCAACTCCTTGGGACTGTAAGGCATCCCTAAACATTCTGAGACAATCCTAGAGTGTTGGCAACCATATTCCCTTTGTTTTCCCCCTCAATGTTTAAATCATACTTCATGTACCTGGGCCCACACTGCTTTGCAATCCATTTCAGTGTGTCTCACACTCTTTATGACAGTCACTCTATGTCCTAGCCCCTTCTTTCTCTCGTATCTCTAGATTGGTCTTATTCGTTGTTGTCTAATGTTTCACAATTTATTCATTTCCATATATATAGAGCCCACAGCCATGTGGGTGTTCCCTCCTTATTATTGATTTTTCTGGATTTTCATACAAATTTGGTTTTTACCAGTAAAATATTTTTCTTACAAACAGTGCACAGTGTACCTGGCAAATGGTGTTTGGATATTAGACCCAAGCCTAGTTGTGAAAACATCTGTTGTTATTCAGTCTATAATCTTTTATTTCTGTACACACCTACATTATGCCATTATGTGAGAACTGTTTCTTGTGTGCCTATTATTCTCTATTGTTATTCAGACCCGCACATGGCACTTTCCATCAATGCAGTCATGTTTCTGTGAGCAAAATTACATTCATTATACATATCTTCTAAGCATATTAGTCAGAATAATTAGAGTAAATTCTTGCTGTATTTTTAATTATACAAAATGAGATGGTTCTGCTATGGTGTCATTTGGGGCAGTGCTTGTTGAAGAACAGCAGGTAGGGTTGAATAATTGACAGGTAAGAAAATAAGTAATTTTTAAACAAGATATTTCAGACGCCTTTACTCTACTGTCCAGTGCAATCGCATTTTCCCGTGCATGGTTCTGTTCATGTCTATCTAGATGGCAAGCTGTACATCACATTGTCCCCCCAACACCACTGGGATCCACTCTTGGCTGCCTCCTCTTCCTTCTCTGGTTTGGCAACCTCACAGCCCTGTAGGGCAAGCAGGTCGAGGAGTAAGGGTTAGTGGTCCAGGTATATGCTGATAACCCCTGCTCCCCCCCTCTAATAGCTACCTCGGCTGGATCACTACCACTGTGCCATTAGACACTCTGTCCAATATCTAGGATGAGTCCCAACAACTTTAGCTCAATATTCCACTGATTTAAACTTCTTGGACTGACACAATCCAGCTCTGTAACGGTTCTTTATCATCTTGGCACCCTTAACCCAGATCATATACTTTGATCTTTGTATTCTTGTCAACCTCTGCTGATTAAACTGTAAGAGCTGCCCACTCTAACCTTCTCCACGCTAGATTCCCATTCCCCATAAATCTCCTACAATATTACCAATAAACAAACTTTATCTTTTCCCTTTGAGCTGAGAAAAGGATCAAAAAACATCAACATTGGACACTCCTGCTAAGCAATGGTTAAAAGACCTGCAGTGTCTAAAAGCTTTCCTTATTCCATATATGTGCTATTGGAGGTTGCCTGCCATGTCCCTTCAGGAAGAAAAAATGTAAATTTACAGTTTGAGACCATGTCAATTGACGTTTTCAAGGCTATCATTTAGTATTAGCTTTCAGTAAGGATAGCAAGGGAGATGGATCGAGAGCATATAAATGGAGTTTGGGTACCGATCAACAATCTTGTTGAATGTTGGGATGAGATCCAGGGACTGAATGACCAACTATTGCTGCTCCCCTCTGTGAATAATCAAAGCAATAATATTTGTCATTTGTCATATATGTTAACCAGGACTCATAAACACATTATTCAGTAACTGTTTGAAATGACCAGCAAGTGACATGGATATCATTTACATTGTAGAGGACTTCTTAAGCATCAGCCACCACCAGACTGTACTCTTCTTACAATTCCATCACATTTGATAATTATATTATGAAATCTTTTACATCAACCAACAGGACTGAGAATTAATGGGAAGCTATTTTTAAAAAAAAAGACATTGACCCAGTTAGAGATTCAGTTTAAAATGTTTCACACAGAGATTTATATGACGGAAAACAAGAGAGATCTCAGTGAATAAATTAATATTCTGCAGTTCTATAAAATTCCTTCTAGAGATCAGAGAGTATTAAACTGAGTTCCTGTGGAAACTGTGATGCGTGGGGTGGAGTTTTCATAGGGAAAATGTCTGAAAGCGGCAGATTGCCGGCACAATTCTCTTTGCTTTCCTCTTCTTTCCTAATTGTGAAATGTAACCCAGCAGGGACCTAACTAATTAGACACTGGAGGCTTCTTTAAGAGTCAGGCAGACCTTCCATGAAACTGAAGGAATTGAACAAAGTGGTATTGCAAGTCAGTTCAACACAAATGTGCAAATGATGAAAAAAAGAAACTCCTTGCAATTTTTTGTTCTTATTTAGAAAAATATTTCAGGGACAGAAAGTAGTTGCTCTAGACATGCCGTGTGTGCCCTATAATTTTGTGTGAGAGAGTTGACGGTAGACATGATTGTGTTTGCTTGTAGACTCAGTGTCATGCACTAGGTCAATTGATCTGATCTGGGTGAAAGCAGGTGGAGGCTAACAACCTACAGTAGCAGTTGGATCACATGACAATCTAACTCATCAAATCTCCGGCATTGCAGGTGATTGGAAAGTGCACGAAAGTGACAATTATATAGCTCAGTCAGTTCAGGACAGAATCTTATCATGCAGTGGTATTGTACATACATCTGAACCTAAAGGCCCAGTTCACGTTCCATCTGCGTCAGAGGTGTGTAAGTAACATTTCTAAATGGGCTGACTTAAAAACACCTCCACACCTATAGGTCAACTTGATCCTGGTACATTGAATTGCTCCTTCGAGTGATTTCAGGGTTTTATGAAACAAAGGATCAGAGATAATAGTTGTTATTGAGGTTAAATCTACAATTTTAAGAACAGGAAACATTGGGCAAAAATTCAGGATAATAAAACAATGTGTTACACCCAAGGTGTGTGGTGATTAGTTCAACTTTGAACTAAAGATTCCAACTGGAGTCCAACTGTTGGTGGCTATGAGCTTTCTCCATTTTACAGAAGTTATTGATGTGTCTGGGTTTTCAAGTCTGGAGTGTTGCATCTGTAATTGTATTGAAATAAGTTACTAATTGGATATATTTTGGCATTGATTTAAAATGAACACCACCTGCTAAAGGATTTGAAGGTATGTTATGCTCAGCTATGCAAGGGAATCAGGACAGAGTCACACGTCAAGAAAAATAAGACACTGTAGATGCTGAAGTTCTGAAATAAATCTAGAAAATGTTAGGAAAATCTCTGGCAGTGAGGCAGCATCTATGGAACAAGAACCAGAGTTAATATTGCTAGTTCAATGTGACTCCTCTTTAGAACCTGGTGGTTCAATGCCAGACACTCAGCAGAATCTTACGTGGGCCTGAACAAACTGATTATCTCAGGAAATGAAGCGAGGGCTATTTTGATGTTGGCAACAACTTCCTGTACCTTTTAACTATGTTTTGAGTGTCGAGGTGAGATACGCACTAGACAGCAGCGAGTTGCCTACTAAAGATGGTTTCTCGTTAATGACCTTATTAACTGCACATCTTGCCTCACTTAATGTGCAGCTTTTATTCTACCATCCATTGTGAGCAAACTAGATGTTGAGAATTCTCGCTGTGGAGGTCAAAGTGGGTATTTGGCCACTTTAGCTCACCTCACTCCAAAGAGCCACCATGTTAGTTAATTGGCACAACATCTCAGAGCACAGTCTTTGGGCACTGGTCACATGAACCCCACATCCACAAACATTGGTATCTGGCAAGTTCCAGCTTCTAATAAGCCTATGGCACATCTCCGATCCATTTACAGGACACTTCTGTATTTTAGTGCTGTACCTTGCATTTTAATGGCAGCCATTATTATAATGCTGCAGCAAGGACACTTAGCACTCAGACACATGCATCAAGCTCATGGACTCGGCCAGTCTGTATCTCTGGGCTATTTGGTTGCTCACTTTCATTTTTTTTTGAGTCTAAGGCATCCTTGCCTTGAATTTTAACATCTTGCCCCACAGCCAGAGAAAGCAGGCCAACACAACTGCGATTTAGTCCAGGCATAGACACAACACCAAGAAGTTGACAGCTGTCCTCAGTTAAGTCAGGGGGGATAGCTTTCAGTGATGGAGTCCAAGCGCAGTAAGTGGATGGCTTCCTCTGATACCAGTCCAGGGCTTGGACCTGGTCTGTCAGCTGCATTAGACATAGTTAGGATCCTCTCCTCAAAGGATGATGATCTGAATGTCAGACAGCCCACTACCAGTCTTGATCGTTTCTGCCCTGTTGTGGTCTGTTTTCCTCTTGGGATGAGAGAGAGGCAGGGTTACAGAAGATGAAGGTGAGTAGCAAGGCTGTTACTTTGGTTGTAGGTCTGGAAGATCATATGAACTCCCTGCAAGGCAAGTCCCTTATCCAGCTCTAGCTTAATAACAGCTGCGGTGGGATAAGGCCCTTTTAAAGGGAATAATCGTCCGCTCCGTGGGCAGCGGGGCAGGAATACGTCCACAATGCTTTCCATCACAGACATTGGGATGGAGGCAGGAGGGTGATGGGATCTCACCTGATACCCTGTTGCCTGCATAAGGTCCTTGCCACCACCGAACATATCACACGAGAGGGCACAAGATTCCACCCTATATTTGTGTTGTTGATTGATTTTATTTAGTGATGTTCATTGTTTAATAGCAGTCTTGTGGCTATGTATCAGTCTAATTTCAGTTCGCCAATCGGTCTCAGTGGTTGATATCAGTTAGTGACTCTGCTTATGTTTCAACAGGTTGATTTCAGTGACTTGGTTAAAATGCCTAATTCTGTGCTATGTCTGTTTGCAGCAGAGTTTACCAGTGGCTGTTTAATTGAGGTAGAGGTCAACAGCTGCCATCAAATGAGCTGTGAATGCTGTTATTAGAACATCAGCCATATTCTCAATCAGATCAGCCTTTCAGTATCTACGTTCTGATTGATTTCGACTCCAAATGCAAGCCGGCCAACTTGCCCCTGCTTCAGATTAATTAGCAGGCTGTCCTAAATCAGAGCAACTGATAATTTAATGGATGATCCAATTAACCTCTAATCTTTATAGACTGTACTATTTCTGTTTCTATTGTAGCTTATTGCAGATAGTATGATGCAGAGAGACCAAGGGCTACAGTCACATATTCATCACTCTGATTCCATGGGAGTTTCACAGTTTTATTGGTTGACAAAGCAGCATTATCTTTACTTTCCTCTAGTTCCTGTCATTAATGCATCTTATTGTTTCAGTTACATTTTGCACTGATTCCAACACAATTATGAAACTCCATTTTATCTCTGCTGAGCCCAGTCCACGATCTGCATGCAAAAAAGTGCGGCAGGCTGGTGGAAGGATGTGGATGTGGGACCGAATTCTCAAACAAGGCTGGCTTTCGACAAACATTCTGTCTCACTCTTTTTACAAAACTGGAAAATTCAAGTGCTGATAGTAAAATCGGTGGTCTGTTAAAGGGATTTTTTTAAAGTCAACATTTTTAGATTTTACTCCCTTGTGATGGTAATCTCCCTCATGTTAATACTAATACTACTAATTCATTGCACATTCATGTGCTTGTCTAAAAGTCCTGAAATGTCCTTATTGTATCTACTTCCAATTCAGAATAGATTAACTCTGTTTCATTTAAAACAATGAAATACATTAAAAGCTATGAAGCAGACACCACAGCAAATCCGCTGGTATAATAAACAAAGAAATTGCAGTTGTCCCATGAACTTTGATTTAAGACTGTTGATCATGTGTTCTATCTGTAGGTAAGCTTGGTTGCTGACAGTTCAAGCGTGGTGAACCTTATCAGCAGTATGTTTTTCACTGCTGTTCTTCATGTCATAATATTGTTCATGATCTAATAATGAATTGCTCATCAAAGATTGACTAACTGTCTGGGTTGGTATATTTTAAAACAGATAAACACATTGCAATTTATGAAGCAGGAGTTACAGCAAACTACCTAACATGTATGTATCCAGCTTTCCAACACACAACAGACTTACAAACAGGCAGAGTCGTGCTATTGCATGCACAAATGCATTGAGTTCTGAGTAAGGGTCACTGGACCTGAAACATTGACTCTCATTTCTCTTCACAGATGCTATTATACCTGCTGAACTTTTCCAACAACTTCTGTTTTTGTTGTTGTTGTTGACATTGAATCCTTCACCATCTCAAGGAGATACACATACAGTAATCTGGACTGCACACAGTTGTGTCAGTTGCCCGTTGTCCCAGGAACAGAGTCATAAAGTGGTCCAAAGCAAGATGGAGTGCTAGCATCCTGTTTCCAATGGCAGTACCTGTGATAATTACAGACAGTAGTGCCCCAGAGAACAGCATGCAGATGGTGTAAAGAGCTTGGGGACAGAATGGAGACCTGGCGCTGCACATCCCAGCAAAGAAAGCTGGTGTTCAGAGACCAAGGGTAGGGCAGAAAGATATAATTAGAGAGGGAAAAAGACAGTTCTGCTTTGGAAGGAGAGGTGGTATTCAGTTTTGAAACAATGGCAGCCGCCTTGAAATCAGCCTTAAAAAGAGGGTTGATTTGAAATTTCTAGCCATGTTGGCCTCCCTCTATTTGCTTACGTGTGGCCTTCAAGAGTATATTTTGCTTTTCTGTTCCCAAAATGGGTACTCCAAGACGCTGATGTGGATACCCACCTGCCTGATGTAAATGGCCTGACCTTGAAAACTCGCAGCTCTACTACTAATGTGATGTGATTCCTGCTGCATTGCAGTTGCAAAAGTAGAGCTAAATTACAGGTATTCAGGGACCATATGTTATAGTACTTTTACCGATAATTCGGGTCCCTTCACCTTGTCTGCATCTGTAACTCCTATTCACCATCCTGGGATTGACTTTTGATTGCGTCAGCTGCAATCTTGGCAGTGTTCTAAATCTTCAAATCTGTGCACAAAGCATTGTTGCTGAGATGTCAAGCATTCTGTCAATATTTAGTGCTCATGCCTATTAATGTGGCATTGATCAACAATCCAGTTCTCAAAACAGAACCACTGCACCAAGAACGAGAGAGCCAACCCAAGTGCCTGAGGCTAAAAAGGAAGATCCTGCACTCATTTTTTGCCCCACTTTTGTATTTTACTTGTAATTGCAGGTAAAGTGGTCGATTTATCTGTGTTCTTTCCCAGTAATTAAACTTGGGAAATACATGATTGTGATTTTTGTTGTAATTCTACAGTCCCACAGTCTTTATGATTAAATGACATGAAGCAGAACCTCTGAATCAAGCCTGACGTTACACCTGTCAGTGTCCACACTGAAACTAAAACCATAGTTTACAGGAACTCCTCAGTGTTTCACATTAATAACTGGTGAGGTGGAATGAATCATAATCTGCACTTGAATTTCAGGAATCAACAGGAAAAACCTCACTCACACTCACACTCACACTCACACTCACACTCACACTCACACTCACACTCACACTCACACTCACACTCACACTCACACTCACACTCACACTCACACTCACACTCACACTCACACTCACACTCACACTCACACTCTCTCACTCTCTCACACACACCACCCTATTCAATAAGGGAACCTATAATGACATAAGTCCGTCCCCCTTACTCCATTGGTCTCAATCAGTTACGGATGAAAAACCCCCGAAGAGTGGCATTAAATAAAATTCTGTTAATGATTCAAGTGAAATGTAAAACGGTGGTGTTTAGATCATCCGGGTTTATTTGGATGTCATTGCCCGGTTTAGTGGGTGAATTTGCAATCTGGACTATGTGTGACTATTAGTCTTTATTCTTTCACAGGCAAAGGACAGCGATGATGATGATGAAGTCAGCGTTAATGTGGACAGAGACCACTTCATGGATGAGTTCTTTGAACAGGTGAGATTATTATGAGTGGATGCAGAAGGATAAGCAGATTGGAGTGGCATGGTAACAGCAGGATTTAAGATGAGCTGTAGGTACATTCCAAACATCTATCGAGATAACAATGATACAGAAATATGGCCGTGGACTATGAACCTAAAGTGTGACATGTCAGATTGTTATTAAAGATATATAGTTAACATGCAAAAAGAGTACCAGAACAAAGGATGTGATTACACGTCGCAGGAGATCCTGCAGTGCAGTGCAATCTAGTAAGTATCTATGACTCAAGGACCTTCAGCTCAGAGTCAGTGAGGTTGATAAGCTACATGCACTGTAATGCATGGCGGAGGGCAGTATTTGCTTGGCTGCTTTATTCCAGAAGACAACCACATTGTTTACTACAGGAGCTGGCAATTTGGTCAGTAGTCGGGGACAGGAGGACTTGACCATGAGTAAGGGGCATGTCAGGGCTTTAAGAAGGTGGAGCAGCCTTTGCAATAATCCAACAGATTTGAGTTGTTTGCAGCCTATATGGACAAAAATAGGTACTGAGTGGATGATCAAACTGACCATAGCATTTTAATAGAGGAAGTCATTCAAATGATGAGAATGGTTGATGTGGCTGCAGGATACCAGGATGATCCTGGTCAAAAACATCTGCAGTAAATGTTTACAGCTTGAGCAGCTTTGGCTCAAAGTTCGTGAGCTGGATGCTGAACTACAGACACTTTGACACATCAGGGAAGGGGAACATGACCTGAATATTTTGTACCAGGAGGCAGTCACATCTGTTTGGATAGGGCCTTCTGAATTGGCCAGGTGGGATAGGAGGTTGTGAATTTGAGTGGTGCTGTTAAGGAACCCACAAGGCAGGAGTATCAGTTTTTGAAATTGTCAAGAAGGTTTGGGGTTCTTTGTACTTGTTTGGATGAGAGTAAGGCTGCGGGGTAGATGAGCTAACTGACCATGGCATTGTGGTACAGAAACTCATTCAAGTGAGGAGAGCCAAAAGGAATGTAGTGACAGTAAGGGGAAGTGTCATGAGGGGAATTGACACTGTTCTCTGCAGCCAAGAATCGGAGTTCAGAAGGTCATGTTGACTACTTGATGACAGGCTTCATGACATCTGCTCTGAACTGAAACTTGGAGTCGATGGGAAAGATCCAGTTGTCATGGCCCTTTATAGTTACTAGTGAAGTAGGCGGGACAAGGAAAGAGGTTTCGCTTAGACAGAATGAAGACTCAGGCCCCAAGATGAAGATCAGAACCTCAAGCCTAATCATCTGTTAACTGACCCACATACAACTGGAAGAGGAAACATAAGATTAGTGAACTGAATTTGTGGCATAAAGACTGGTATGGGTGACATCAGTTTAAGTTTATGGAGCACTGGCATCAGTACAGAAGAAACAGTCAGGAAACATACAATAGGACAGTCTGCACGTGAACTGTGCTGGGGCCAGTATTCTAGCAAATACTACAATTAAGAAAGTAGAAAGGGCGTTAAACTTAGCAATGCTGCTGAGAGATGAAACTTGGATAGATGTAGCAAATCAATAGGTAGAAATAGGTCAGGAGGGCAAGATAATAATACGGGAAGAAAAGGTAGGAGAAGAGCAGAAGGAGAGGGTTTTATTTCCTCTAAGGATACACCAACAGTCAAGACTAGATGTTAACAAAGAAAACCCAAAGACAAAACTGCAAACTTTGTAATTAAATGTGGTTGGAAAAAAAGTCACTAGTAGAGGTGGCCTCTCGGCGTGTGAACCATAAACACAGTGTTACACAAAGTATACAAAAGAGAATATTGTGTACTTTGACAAAATGATTGTTATAGTAGTAAATAGTTTTAGGGTTAGGGTTAAAAAGATAAGGATAAAAAGTGGAAAAAAATCAGCGGTGGAAATGATAGCCTGGATGTGAAGTTCATAGATTGCTTTATTAGAAGAGTATATTCTGGAACAACCAGAGAGCAGGTTGTTTGAGACATGGTATTTTGTAATGCAACAGAATTAATTAATGACCTCAGTGTGTGTGGACACTTAGGTAGCACTGGGCACAGTATGATTGAATTTTCCATTCAGTTTGAAAGGTAAAAGAGTGGATTTAAGACTAGTATTTTAAACTTAAATAAAGGCAACTGTGTGGGCATGAAAGCAGAGTTTTCTGAGGCGAATGGGCACACTAGGCTCGGGCATAGATGAATCAAGAAGTGAGTAAAAGGAAGTTGTGAAAGGAGAACCATCTACAGTTAACAGAAGATTGTCAGGGAAGCACTGAACATGAGGAAAAAACTACAGTCACCTAAAATGGATGGCATGTCAAATGATCGGACAAAAGATAAATAATGGCAAAGGATAACTAAATGATTAATCAGAAGAAAGAAATTACAATATGACAGGAAGCTATTTGGAAAAGAGTAACGAAAGTAAGCATTGGTCCTTGAGAGGAAGATTAAGAAAGGGATTTAATAGTAGATAGTAAAGAATTGGCACTTGAAATGAATAAAGATTTTGCTGCTTTCTTCATTATAGACCGTACAAGAAACATTCTAGTAATTATTGTAAATTGAGAGGTGAAAGGGAGAACTTGCGCAAATTACAATCAGTCCGGAAATGGTACTGAATAAATTGATGGAGCTGTGAACTGACAGGCCCCAGGTCCTGATGGATTTCATCCTAATTGCTTAGAAGAAAGAACTAATAAAATGGTGGATGCATTGTTGTTAACTTTTCAAAAAGTGCTAGAATGTATAAAAGTGCCGACAGAAGGAAAGTGGCAAATACAACTCCCCTATCCAAGAAGGAAGGAAGGCAGGCAGAAAACAGGAAATGACAGGCTAGTTAGCTTGATGTTAATTGTGGGCAAGGCAGTGGAATTGCTCATTATGGTGGTTACAGCTGGATACTGAAAAGGTTCAAGGTAATCAGGAAAAGCCAGCGCAGTTTTGTGAATGTGAAGCCATGTTAAAACCAAGGAACTCTTTAAGGAGTAAAATGCACAGTGGATAAAGGGAAGCCTGTCAGCATACTGTACTTGAATTTATGCAAAGAATTTGACATGATGCTGCGCAAAAGGTTATTGTGCAAAGTAGGATCTCATGATGTGGGATTAGTGGTTTAGCATGGATTGAAGATTGGCGGAAAACAGAGTATGCATTAATGTATCTTTTCTGATTATCAGGATGTAATGAGTGGGGTCCAACAGGAGCCTGTGCTCAGATCTCAGATTTTGCGACTTATATCAATAACCTAGATGAGGAGAATGAAGGCACAGTTACTCAACTTGTGCGAGAATAATTAAGACATTATGTGAAGAGAACATAAGGGAGATGCAGATGGATAAAGAAATGTTGAGAGAATGGTGAAAAATCTTGCAGATCTTGCAAGGTGGGAAAATGTGAAGTTGTTTACTTTGGTAGAAAGAATAAAAAAGCAATATATTACTTAAACAGAGAAAGACTGTAGAATTCCAAGATGCAGAATGTTCTAGTGCATGAATTTCAAAAAGTTAGTATGCTGATACTGCAAGTAATTAGAAGGCCAAATGGCATTCTATTCTTTATAATGAGTGAAACTAAACACAGAAGTAAGGATGTTATGCCTCAGCCATACAGGAGGTAGTTCATTAGATTATCATAAGTAAGGGAGAGATTGGAAGGGCTGGGCTTCTTAACACTGGAATTTAGAAGGGTGACGGTGATTTGATTGAAGTGTCTAAGATGCTGAATTGTCTTGTCAAGGAGTTTGTGGTAAGGATGTTTTGTCTTGTGGATTAGTTCATTAAAAGGGGAAGAATATTTAAAGATTAGGGTCCTTTTTTTTGGAAAAAGAGTTTTTCCTCCGATGTATTCAACTTTAGAATTCTCTGTCTCAGAAGAGGATAGAAGTACAGTCACTGAGTATTTTCAAGGCATGGGGACATAGACACTTGTTACGCACGAAGAAGCACAGTGGCTCAGTGGCTAGCACTGTTGCCTCTCAGCGCCAAGGACCTGGGTTCAATTGCAGCCTCAGGTAACAGTTTGTGCGGAGTTTGCGCATTCTCCCCGTGTTTGTGCGGATTTCCTGCGGGTGTTCATGTTTCCTCTCACTGTCCAAAGATGTGCAGGTTAGGTGGATTGGCGATGCTAAATTTCCTGGGGATATGTAGGTTAGATTTATTAGCCATGTAGCCATGGGAAATGCAGGGCTCAAGGGATTGGTTGGAGAGACTGGGTGGGATGCTCTTGGAGAGGCAGTATTGACTTGTTGGGCAGAATGGCCTGTTTCCACACTGTGGGGATTCTTTTCTATTTTTAAAAAAAAATCAAAAGTTACCTGGAATAGATGGGAAGGTGGAATTCATACAATGAACAGATTAGCCATGATTTTAGCTAATATTGGAGCAAACTCAAGGTACTGTTTGTCCAACTTCGGCTCTTGATTCCTATGTTTGTACAATCAAGGAGTTTAAGGAGCTAGAACATAAATGATAGGACTGAACTTCAAAGGTAATGATGTTTGAGCCACACGCAAATTGGCATAGAGTAAATAAGACTAGCGATCTAAGTATATCACTCAAAGATTGGTGACAGAGAAATGGCTCACCATTCCTGGCACTCCAGCACCATTCCTGGAAAATTTGAGAAAGTTGTACAATTCAGTCTCTTCCTGAACCGTGCTGAGGTCACTGTTCTGGTGAGTCATATAACGAGGCAGTAGTCAGGGCTTCAATCTAAGATGGAAAGATGTGATAAATTAAAGAGAGAAAACAAGACAATTGAGCCAGATAGCTGTAAGGGAAATTATAATCAAAAGTTAGGAGGAAGGGGCAGAGCATACAAACCGAGGAATACAGCATTGAGGGTAGAGGTTGCAAAAATATAAATCGACAGAAGTAGAAGTACCATGTTTGAATGCACATCGCACTTGTAACAAAATATATGAAGTGATGGCTAAAAAAAAATTACATATGATTGACATGACTGCAAGCTGACAATGTCTAGGATCTGAATATTCTAGATACAATGACATGGGAAGGATAGAAAGCTAGGCAAAACTGGATGGGTGGTTCTGTTAATTAAGATTGAAATTAATAAACGATAGAAAATAGAGAATTATAACCTTGGCTCTAAAGATCAAAATGTACAATGAGATTGGATAAAGATAAGAGATAGTGAAGGTAGGAAGTCACTTGTGTGAATAGATTATAGCCCACCTAACAGTGACTACATTGTATGGTAAGGTCTACACGAAAATAAAACTAATTGGAGCATGTGAGTAACAGATGGCAATAATCGTGGGTAAATTTAATCTGTGGATGGATTCAACATATCAGAATTGCAAAAGTAGTCTGAGACATGAGTTCATGGGAGTATTTTCAGGATTTAGTGCAACAATTCTTAGAGCAGCAAGTTCTAAAGCCAGTCAGGCAGCAGCCCAATCTAGATCTGGTAATGTACAATGAAATAGGAATAACTAATTACCTCCTAGTAAAGGAAGTGATCATGACATCATTGAATCATACATGCATTTTTGAGGCTGAGAAGAGGGGGTCCAAGACTGGTGCTTTAAACTTTAAATAAGGCAAATGTGAGTGTATGAATACAGAGCTGGCTACAACAAACTGAAGGTCAGCAGAGATGTAGTGGCAGAGATTTCAGGCATCAGTAAAGATGCATTTCAGCGAAAAAGAGTCTGAAGGAAAGACAAACCATCTGCGGCCATCAAAAGAAGTTAGAAGATAAGATAACATGGAAAGAAAAAGCATACAATTCTGTGAAAATTAGCAGCAGATCAGATAACTGTAGATTATGTATTTTTAAAAAACTAAAAAAAGTAAAAGAATGAGAGGAAGCTGAAAAAAAAATATGAAATACAGGTAGTAAGTGAATATTTACAAATGAAAAATGTAAATAAAATTAGGTTTCATCCTCTAGAGGTTATGTGTACAGCATTAACAATGGAAAATAAGGAAATGGCAGAGGGATTGAACAGTTATTTTGTTTCTGTCTTTTCTGTAGAGAATACAAATGACATCTCTAAAATAACTGTGAACCAGGAGGGGAAAGAGAAGGAAGCTGTCAAAACAATTACATTCACCAGGGGAAGGGTACTGAGGAAATTATTGAAACTCAAAGCTGACAATTCCTCAAGTTCCAATGGGAATCAGAGTTCAGTATTAGAAGGAGTGGCTGCTGAGATAGTCAATGCGTTGGTTTTAATTTTCCAAATTTCCTTCATTCTAGAAAGGTTTCACCAGCTTAGAGTATTGCAAATGTAATTCCTGCATTCGGGAAGAAGGAAAAAGGAGATAGAAGGGCCAGTTAGCTTAAATCTGTCAAATTGAAATTGCTGGAATTTATTATTAAGGAGGTCATAGCTCACAGAATATCTAGATCTGGTGATGTACAGTGCGAACAGTTAGTTACAATAATTTTGTGAAAGGGATGTTGTGTTTGACTAATTCAACAAATGAGTTATTTGAGGAAGTAACAAGTAAAGTGAATCAAGCGGAACATGTAGATATGCTATACTTACGTTTTCAGAAGGCATTTGACAAGGTATTACATCAGAGTTAAGATAACAAAAGATAAGAACTCATTGGTATAGGTGCTAACATATCAGCATAGATGGAGAATTAGTTATTTCAAAGGAGACAGAGAGTTGGCATAATGGGTCATTTTCACTCAGTAATCTCCAACAAGTGGGGTGCCATAGGGCTGTGCTGGAACTTCAACTATGTTAAACCTATGCCATTGACTTGGATGGAACTACCCAGGCATGGTTGCTAAATTCGCTAGTTGATTGCAGGTTGCTTATGCTTTTTTAAGGGCAATAAGTTAATTAAATAAGTGGCAGATGGAGTAAACTTATTGACTCTAGAATGAAAAAAAAGCAACATATTTCTAAAATGGAGAGAGGTTGTAGCTGTCTGAGGCACAGAGGAATCAAGATATCCTGGTAGGTGCACCATGAAAACATTAAAATGCAGCAAATGATTAGGAAGGCAACTGGAATGTTGTCATTTGTTACAAGGGGAATGGAATATAAAGTTGTAATATTTTCCTGCATGTGCAGTGCGTCACCAAGGCCACATTTAGTGTGCGGTTTGATTTTTTTTTAAGGGAAGGATATAATTGTATTGGATGTAGTTCAGAGAAGACTGATTCCTGAGAAAAGAGTATTATCTTGAGGAAAAGGTTGGTTTTATGTCTATTAGAGTTTAGAAGAATGAAAGGTTATATTTTACAAATACAAGATCCTGACCAGACTTAAGGTGGATGCTGAATGGCTGTTTCTGCTCATGAGAGAAACAGTAGCAAGGGGACACTGTTTTAACATAAAGGATCGTATATTTAAGACTGAGATGAGGATATTTTTTTCTCTCCATGGATGATGAGTCTGTGGAACTCTTCCCCACCGTGACTTAAAGGCAGGATTATTGAATGCTATTAAGGCAAAGGTAGATTCTTGACTAACAAGGAAGTCAAAGGATATCATGGGTTGGCTGGACAAGAATTGCACTCGCAGTCAGATCATTAATGCTGTTACTGATTAGTTTTGAATAGCCTACTCTTGCTCCCAATCTGTATGTTTGTACGTATGTTTATATGTTCATAGACCTCATTGGATAAAATCTACCTAAGAAGACATCCTGTATAAACTTTCAGAGCTACTGGAACAAAAGATTGTAATGAGTTATCAATATATCCAGCCAAAACTTTGGTGTAATAATATTTTTGTAAAGTTCCTCTGTAAATGGTCTGGAACTGCAGCATTTCTTCTTTGCGGGGGAGCTTGTTAAGTTCCAGATGTAAGCACACAATTTAGGAGGTAGCCAGGTTCAAGAAGTACCTAGATGGACAATAAAATCGTTGTTATTTACAGCACAGGAAGAGATCCTCCTTAGTTCTAGGTCAGATCAATCAAAACCTGATCCTACTTTCCTGCTTTCTCTTCATCTATTCCTACTCTCCTGTTCACTCCCTATATCCTTTCAAACAATTATCATATTCCTGTTTCAATAAAGAAAAGTGACTTTGCTTTAACTATGTCTTATTGCCAAGGATTCCACAGTCCCAGTAGCTACTTTGTCATAATTATGTTTAGTTTCCCAAGAGACTCTTATATCTGACAGGAATCCAAAAGTGCTGTGGGCAGGTAAAATTTAAAGGATGCAGATAAAAGTAGCTGTCAGAGGAGGCATCATGTTTTTCTTGTATGAGGAAATTTTCCCATTGGTAGCCAGTAGCCTCAGAGAAAGCTGAGAGGGTGGAGAACGAAGAAAAGGTGGGCAGAAACATCAAAAACCGAAATCAAAGTTAGAAGCATCAGTCCGCAGGCAAATAATAAAACAGTCAGCACACAACCAGCTCTTGCTGAGTGTGGAGGTGTCGCTGATGCTGCATGAAACGTTTTACTGTGGCATTCACATCTCTTACTGCTAGCGTTATGTTTGCTGGCTTAGCTTTCGTTGGAAGATGAATCTTCATATGAACTATTTACTTGCCAATGTGATGCTTGCCTCAGTCTGAACGAGCTAAAGTACCATTAATAACAGTCATGCACAGGGTACTTTGTGTCTGCCACTCTTTCACTGAACCTCATAATATCTCAAGGCCCGGGATTTCTGTTGTAATTAGGACACAAAATAGTATATCAACCGAAGTGTTGGAAGAGGATAATTAAGCAAATATGTGAAGGGAAAATTAGTTAATTGTAAATCCCGACTTATTTATTCTGACCACTTAAAACAGATGCTGGTAGCTCATTTTTAGAAACCATTTCGTGGAATATTCAACAGATCATCGAACATAACCAGTCTAAACCAGTTTGGGAAGCTCCCTGGAAACCGTTTGGAACCAAGATCATGTAAATTAGAACATCCGTGTCCCTAAATCAATATGTAAATGAATGCTGTTTTACCTGTGTTGGTACCAGCATTCCTTGCTCATAGGAACTGGGCATAATGCACAGTTCATGGACATCTGATGTGGGATAGGATTCTACACAATTTTCTCGTTGCATCAACTTGATTTAATTTGGTGTACCTGATCAGGAAATGGAGCCTGGAGAAATTCTGTCTCTCTGATTTTCTGTCTTACTGCATTCAGAAAATGTTCTGCTCGGTCAGAGCTGATTTGAGATTGCATGTCTCTCCATTGAAGTGAGCTTCAAGGCAAGTCCATCCATAATTTATATCCCAAGCAAAAATTTTCCTATGCTTTCAACAAGGTTGAAATGTTTCCTTTCTATTTTTATCTCTTTAACGAGGAGTTGTAGTGTCCAAAAACTTAATCAGTACAGGTACCTGCTGACTGTCGAGGTCATAGAGTCATACAGCGTGGCAACAGACCCTTTGGTCCAGCCAGTCCGTGCCAAGCTTGTACCCAAACTAAGCTAGTCCCATCTGAGATAACAAGGTGTAGAGCTAGATGAACACAGCAGGGGCCGAGCAGGAAAGCTGACATTTCGGGTCTGGAACCTTCTTCAGAAAGATCCTTCTGAAGAAGGGTCTAGACCCGAAATGTCAGCTTTCCTGCTCCTCTGATGCTGCTTGGCCTGCTGTGTTCACCCAGCTCTACGCTTTGTTATCTCAGATTCTCCAGCATCTGCAGTTCCTACTATCTCTAGTCCCATCTGCCTGTGTTTGGCCAATATCCCTCCAAACCTTTCTCCTGATATGTAATAAACATAAGAAATCTTCAAGTCTGCAACTCAGCGTGGATCTTACAGTGGCTTCTATCTCCATTCCACCTGCATGAAGGTGTGACCATTTGTTTTTCAGACTTTTGCACAACTACTGATAGGAAAATAGCTCCTCTCAGTCTTTTTCTGCCCTCTGTAACTCCTGAAAATGAGAACAAATACAGTATTTATTCCAGTGGCAATTATGACTAATTCCAATAAAACTGGCCCATCTGGCCTTATTTCTTGGCTGGTCTAATCTGTTGCTTAGTCACTGGCAAGACTCCATAAAGCATTTTTCATTGTCTTTAGTATGCCCAATTCCAATCGCTACGATATCAGAACTGAATTTTGCCTATCTAGTTGATTTGTTGATCAAAAATACTTGCATGTTTTGCTGAATCTGTTGTTAAAGCTTCACAGTGCTTTGAGTAATGGAAGAGTTGCAGCAAATCTGGATTTCTGGATAGCAGTTGCTTGTTTTGGAGCCTCAGGCAAGGTACTACAGATCTTGCTAAATTTCATAGAAAGCTGATGATTGTGATTATGGTTATTTTAATCTTTTTTACTTGTTTGGAATAATTTGTCTGTAATGTCTTGTGTTTTGACGTCACTTTGGAAAGGAAAAAAGATAATCTTTTGCGAGATAGACTTGCGTTATAACCAAGGGCCCCATGGCTTTTTGACTTATTTTTAACATATCAATGACTTGGATGAATATAGGAAGTATAGCTAGTAAGGTTGCAGCTAACACCAAAATAGGTTGTGTAGTGGACATTGAAGAAGGTTATGGGACCTTGATCAGGTGGGCAAATGGGCTGAAGAGTGGCAGATAGAGTTTAATTTAGATGAAAATGAGCTGCTGCATTTTTGAAAGGCAAATCAGGGCAGAACTGCTTAGTGCTAAGATCCGCAGGAGTGTTGCCAAACAAAGATATCTTGGGTGCAGGTTTGTAGTGCCTTAAAAGCGGAGTTGCAAGTAGACAGGGCAATGCAGGTGGTGTTTGGTACACTTGCCTTTATTTGTCAGTGTATTGAGTATAGGAGTTGAGAGGTCATGTTGAGGCTGTACAGCACAATGTTTCGGCCAGTTTTGGAATACGGCATTCAATTATGGCCTCCCTGGCGGGTAGAATAGGTATTGTGAAACTTGAAAGGGCTCAAAGATTTACAAGGAGGTTTCTAGGGTTGGAGGGTTTGAGCTACAGGGAGAGGCTGAATGGGCTGGGGCTATTTGCCCTAGAGTGTCGGAGGTTGAGGGGTGACATTTTAGAGGTTCATAAAATGATGAAGGGCATAGATAGGGTGACTGGTCAAGGCCTTTTCCCCAGGGTAGGGGAATCAAACTAGGGGACGAAGGTTTAAGGTGAAAGGGGAAAGATTTAAAAGGGACTGAGGGGTAAATTTTTCATGCAGAGTGTGGTGCATGTATGTAATGAACTGCCAGAGGACGTGGTGGAGATGGGTACAATTACAACATTTAAAAGACATCTGGATGGACATATGAGTAGGAAGGGTTTAGAGGGATATGGGTCAAATGCTGACAAATGGAACTAGATTAATTTAGGATATCTGGCCGGTATGGACAAGTTGGACCAAAGGGTGTGTTTCCCTTTGTACATCTCAATGATTCTGTAACTCTATCTTTAAAAATGAAAGAAGCAGACATTGTTGAACCAGAGATTTTATTGGTTGTGATTGTTTGTACCATAAGTACACCTTTATAGGAAATATTATTATAGCTTGGTGTTGTCCTAAAGCTCATAAATAATTGCAAATTAATTTGTGGGAAAGTATCTTAATTCTTTGAATCCCATTGGAAGTATACTCAATTATGAAACAAATTTTCTAGATATTTCATGATCTTAAAATTAACATCATGAGAAAACAATTGGGTGAGATTGTTGCCATACAAGTCCAATGTAGAGTAGCTGGCCAAATGTGAGGCATTGAATGAGTTGTGTTGTGGAAAATACACTGTAAGTGTCGAGTTTCAGAATATTACATTTCAGAAATAGGCCAGTCAGCCTACCATTTTTACACAAGCGTTTTGTTCAACAGGAGTTACTTTGGCTGACTGTGCTTTGCTCAACTATCAGGTGTAAAATTTATTTCTGAAATCATTATAAATATTGATTAAACCATTTATCTAAATAATTCCGCATTCTAACTGCCCTCTCAGTAAAGTATTAATTTTCCTAACCTTCCTTTCAGATTGTCTAAATTTGTGTCCACTCATTAGCATCTGATTGATCATGGGAACAATTTATCTTGAAGCTGACACTTCATAATCTTGTAAACCTTGATTAGACTACTGCTTGAAGTTTTCTGACTAGTGTATATTTTATTCTCCAGTCTCTTTTCATAGCTGTAGAACGGCACAGTGAATCTCTGCAACATATATTGTGGGCAGTACAGTAGCTCAGTGGTCAGCATTGTTCCCTCAGCACCAGAAACCTGGATTTGATTCTCCCGGTGTTCGTGTTTCCTCTCGCAGTTCAAAGATGTGCACATTAGGTGGTCTGGCCATGCTAAATTGCCCATAGTGTCTCGGGATGTGCAGGCTAGGTGGGATAGCCGCGGGATAGCATAGGGGAATGGGTCTAGTTGGGATGCTCTTTGGAGGATCAGTGTGAATTTCATGGGCCAAATGGCCTATTTCACACTGCAGGGATTCTGAGATTCTATGATTCATAGCCATTATTTATTTATCAATGTTTCCTATGATGAAGTCTTAAAACAGTACTGAATGTTCAAACAGATGTACACCATGTGATCCCTCAGGCCTGCTGTCCCACTCATTAAGATCATGATTTATCTGATTGTGGCTTCAGCTCCACATTCTTGCCTATCCCCAATATTCTTTAACACCTTCAGTTAGTCAGGAATCTTTTGGCCCCCTTGTTAAAAATATTCAATGACTTAGCCTCCATTGCGTTCCAGGAAAGCGAATTCCAAAGTTTCTCAATGCCCTCAGAGAAAATAATTCTTCCTATCTTCAACCCAGTCTTAAATGGAAGGCCACTTCTTTGAAACTGTGGCTCTTAGCTCTAGCTTTAATAATGTAGCTGAAGAAGTCTTACACTAATTAGCTCAACTTTGTCTGCATGCTTTAATGTTAATGTCTCTAGATACAAGCTCAAGGGTTCTGTCTGTACTTTTGTCCACCACTTTTAATCACTTCTGTGTCTGTACACACAGTCCTGTCTGTTTTTACCATTTAATATTGCATCAGTCAAAATGTATTCCATTCCCTTTGTCTTATCTTCTACATAGGCCATTATTACCATTTGAACATGTTCTGCTGCGTGTTAAATTGGTTAAGGATTCACATGCTATGAGTTTGTTAGACAGTTTTAGCCATTCTGTCAGTAAGTGGAAGGGGACTCATATTTGTTGCCTATGCACAGGTTTAATTCTTCGTTCTATGCTTTGAAAGTCGTTTGAACATTTCTAAGCTATTTGTTAATACTGCAGCCAATTCGTATTTCCCATGGTTGCATTCGGTCACCTTAATTAAGGAGGAATTTGATCATTGACTGACTAGATTGATTGACATCTCAGAGGTAAAACCTTATTGGCCATTCCCTTTTTGCAGAGGCATTTTGTATCTTCCATTGTAAGCCTGACATACCTGCTGTACTTGTGCTTGGCAATTTTGTTTTGAATGTTTAGTGAGATAGAGTTCAGCGTTGCAATATATCAGTTTAGGCGGTTACAAAGATCTGGATGATGGTAGGTACCAACTCAAACCCTCTCTCTGGCAACAGTATAGGACTAAACCAGACTGCTTGCAACCTTGCTGTCCTATCTAATTTCAAGATAAACTTCCAATCACACTCCCATTATCATCAAGATTACTTATTTTCACTTGCACAACATTACCTGCCACAGCTATCAACAACCAAAACCCTCATTTGTCTGTTTATTACTTCTCAACTTGACCAACCCTGACTACTCTCCCACTTTTATAAACATGACATTAATGTAACATCCCCTGCCTATGTCCTATCTGACACCAAATTCTGCACACTTTACCACTCATAGGGTCATAGAGTCCTACAGAATCGAGACGGGCCCTTTGGCCCAATTGGCCTGTGCCAACCAAAATGTCCCTGTGCTTGGTCCATATCCTTCTAAACTTTCCTACACATGTATTCATCCAAATGCCTTTTAAATATTGTTAATGCACCTGCCTCAACCACTTCCCCTAGTGACTCATTCCATATGCGTACCACCCTCTGTGTTTTAAAAAAAAATTGCCCCTCAGGCCCCCATGTATTATTTCCCCTCTTAACCTAAACTGATGCCATCCAGTTCTTGATTCCCCAACCCTGGGAAAAAGATCCATCCTATCCATGCTTCCCATGATCTTGTATACTATTGTAAGATTCCCCCTTAGTCTCCTACGCTCTCAAGAAAAATCTCCTAGCTTATCCAATCTCCCCTAAAGCTCAGTCCCTTGAGTCCTGGCAACATCTTTGTAAATTTCTTCCACATTCTTTCCAGTGACTTTTTCCTAGCTACCATCAGTTCTAAGGAAGGGTCACTGGACCAAAATTGTTAAGTCTAATTTTTTTTCTTCACTGATGCAGCCAGCCTTGCTGAGCTTTTCCAGCAACTTCTGTTTTTGTTCCATATAGACTCTGTCTGCTGCCCTACCCTCATCAACCATATCTGGTCACTTCATCAAAAAACTCAAACAAATTTGTGAGGTACTATCGCCCATGATTAGTCCTAATCAAACCCTGTCTTTCCAGATGCACTCCTGTGCTTGCAGGCCTATATTAGCTCAAGATCCCAATTTCAAAATGATCAATTAATTTACTAGTTCCAAATTTCTCATGCTTTATTAAAATCCCTCCAAGATCTTGCTCATCCCTATCTCTAATCTCTTCTAACCCCATAACCTTCTGAGATACCTGTGCTACCTTCGTTGTGACCTCTTGTGTATTCCCAATCATCATCAGTGGCCATGTCTTCAGTTGACTAAGCATCAGGCTATTGAATACACTTCCTAAACCTCTCTGAATCTCTGCGCTGCTTTCCTTTTTTTCTAAGTTTCTCCTCAAAACATACGTTTTAGACCAAGCTTTCGTTCAGCTGATCTAATTTCTCCTTGTGTGGCTGTGTATATGTTGTACTTAGCTTTACAATGCATATGTAAAACACTTTGGGATATTTCAATTATCTAAAGGTTCTAAGTAAATGCAGGCTGCTGATGAACTCATTATTTTCTGTCTCGGTTTGTGGTATAATGCAAAGCCACGCTGTGATCAATGACCTAATCACTGTTCTGTTATGGTATGTAATTAGTATTGTTGAGTTTTTATGACTAGATGGCATAACTAGCAGCCGGCAGGAAGCTTAGGTACATCGGAAAGCAGGAACTAAACTAGGCAATAAGTGGAGTATTGGAGTTAATGCATGTTAATACCCTCTTGCCTTTTCTTGTAAGCCAGCCATAAAATTTGCTTTCGAGAAACAGACTTTTCTTAAGTAAAACCGTTCCCTTTTTATGGGTTGGACTGCTTAGATATCCCAGCTACCTTGAAAATCACATTGATTTGGAATCACTTTGCACATGCATTTCAGTTTTTAGAAATTTCCATTCAGTGCTTTCTGAGATGTGCACAATTTAGATTGGATTAGAGCAAAAAGTTGACTGAATTCAAGGGGAACAAGATTTGATATCCTGCCCAAAAACAGATCCTAACTGCACATTATGTATTAAAGTTTTCCTTCCACCTTAAATCTCTAATTCTCAACTAATTTGCCAATGGCAAGTTTCTCCCTATCCTGCATATGTAGAAGTTCATGAATTTGATCACCTCCATCAAATCTCTCAATTTTTGCTTGTCTAAGGAGAATAGCCTCTCTCATCTATGGCTCTCCTGGAGTCTTTTTCATTCTTGGGAAAACAGCAGTGGAGGTTTCGGATCCACATTTCAAGATTCATCTGGTGCAGCTCATGCCAATGCTCCAAAAGGTCCTTTTTTATGCCAAAAAATTCATCAGGAATTTGGATATGCAACTCCCAAATTGACTATTATGAATTAATTCATTTGATCCCTCTTAAGTTCTTTGGTTACATTTCAACAACAAAGTCTCGAACTGTATAAAATGATACAGAAGAAAACTTAGCTCAAGTTAGATTGCAGCATGAATTTAACGAAGCTTGTCGAAATACATATGACATTGCAGCAAGGTCAATTAAAAATAAAACTCCTAGTGCTTTGCAACATCATCTGAACTTAACTAAATAAGGCTCTGGTATTTTATAGAACTTTCATGGTTGACTCTAACTAAGTCCGCAATGCAAAGAAAAAAAACGAAAGTGAGCCTTCAAACTTGGTTGAAGCTTAGTGAACTGGAGCTCATTCAAATTTATAATTCTGTGAGCTTCCATTATAGACTGTTGTATGGCTCTAATTTTTTAGCACACTGTGATTGGTAACCATGTTTTCCACCATCTCGGGCCTAGCCTGGCACTGCTTCCCTAATTTTCTTCACCTCCCTCTCCTTTTTAAATTCATTTTAATGTTACGTTTTTGAGCAAGTTGTGGTACTAATTCCTCCTTGTTGTGCCTCATTTCAAATTGTTGATAAACCATGAAGTATTTTGGGATATCTTTTTCTACGTTAAAGATCAAATGTATAGCAAAATATTTCTCTCTGTCCCATTGAGTATTTTCTGTTCTCTTGTCTAAATGAGTATTATGTTCGTGTTCATGACCAGAAAATGTCAAATTTAAACTAAGTTTTGTTATTCATCCATAGAGATCCTCTTCTATTTATCTTGTTGGGAAAATCTGATACAAATTATTCATGTTTAACCTGTTATTAAAAAAACGTTAAAAACCATACTTGCTGGATCTGGTTTTATTGCCACAAGATTTGCATTCCAGTCTATACTGGAAGGACAAAAATGACCCATTACTCTATTGTTTTCTAGACATAGCTTTGTACCGGTTGTGCTCATCCTTGTATATAGTTGGAGTGTGTACTACCTACAGGGAGTCCTGTAACAATTTCCCAATTAAAGGAGCTTTGGCCACATTCCAAAATCTTACTCTTACCACCAAGAAGGATAGAGGCCATACATGCATGAGAACCCTCTGCAAGTTACGGACAATTCTAAATTAGAAATGTCCACAGTTCCTTTGTCGCTAGGTCAAAATCCTAAAGCCCTCTGCCTAATAGCATTGAGGAAGTAGCTTCCCTGCATGGACTGAAGTGGTTCAAAAATAAAGTCCATCATCACATTCCCAGCACAACCAGGTAGGTCAATCAATGCTGGACTTGCCAGCAGCAGTCACACTCCACAAAAGAATGGTTTAAGATTCTGATTCTGCCCAGAAAGCAAGCAGCCTACCTCCATAGTTAGCCCTGTCCTCCTGCTTGTGAAATTGAGTGAGACCAGTTCATTTTTTTTGTAAAAACTGGAAGAACTGTGGATGCTGTAAATCAGGAACAAACACGGAAGTTGCCATAAAAGATCAGACGTGGCAGCATCTGTGAAGGAAAATCAAAATTAGCGTTTCAGGCCCAGTGACTCTTCCTTAGAACTGACCTGAAACATTAACTCTGATTTTTTTATCACGGATGCTACCAGACATGCTGAGCTTTTCCAGCAATTTCTGTTTTTGTTCCTGTTTTCTTTTTGTGTGGCTTAGAGATAGCAAGTCCGCTGACTTTTTTGAACATATAAAGTTGCCAGATTCCTTTTTCTCCCTTCTATTCCAGAACTTTCTATCTGACTGAACAATGGATTAATTTCCATTCGTGGATGTGAGCGACATAATAGCTGCAATAATTACCTGCTGCACAAACACCTTGACCTCTAGAATATTGTATCAAATGCATCTTGGCAAAGAAGCTAATTTGGAGTTTTTTTATATTGGATTGTTTTATTTTTGTATTTATTCACTTTCTGCATTCTCTTCCACTTCTTGGACCTTCTTCACACTAATTTTTTTATCATTAAAATCTGATCTTCCTCTGTCCCCCTCTAATTCAAAGCAGCTTCAGTTCCTTCCACTACACTGATCCTGTTTCTGATTTCCAATTTAGATTTAACCCACCTTGTTACTGATTATGTTTTCAAAAAAGAGCTATGTTTACTGTTGGTTACTATCAAAAATGTCTGAAAGGTGATTTACAGGAAACTTAGTGAAATTATTTATAAAATCAGCTCCAAATCAACCTCTGCATTATCCACAATTCTCTCTGTTCACTCACTGCATTAACTGAGAAGTAGTGTTAACCCAGAAAACACGTGTTTGTGACATTTCACTTATCTTCACTTTCTAAGAATTTGTTTTAACCTACTTTTAAGCTTCTTTGCCATCCTCTGTTTTTAGTTCATAACTTGTTTGCTACTGACTCTGCTCTTGTTCCATGGAGTATTTTCTCAATCTCTGTAGCTTTAGACCCTAACAGTTTAAAAACTTCACTTGTTGACATTTTTAACAGTAGGAACTAGCTTTTACCTTGGATTGCAATTCTCTCAAGTTGGCATGATGCATTTGGACATACCATTAATAAAACTAATAGCTGCAGTATAGTTCTCTGTAGTCCCTTTTCCCCTTCCTCATTATCCTTGTACATATTTTCCAAGCCATAATGAGGCACAACAGAATATAGCCAAATTCATAAAGGGATGCTTATGATATACATGATGTATTATACAGTTGAAGTAATAAAAAAACCTGTTGAACACTTTGGTGCATTTTACATTCTTTCAGCCCTTTGGTAAGACATTCTATTAACAGCAAACAAACATTTAGACTTCAAGGTTCTAATCTAATTGGCAGGGCTGTTTCAGATTTTGAACTAACATTGTTTGCTAAGGGCCAGACATTACGCACAAATTCCTTGCACCTCTTCAATTCAATTCTAAGTGCAAGAAATAGTCCAGGAATGGACTGGGTGTTCCAATTTCTGCTTGCTGATTGTAGCAAATTAAAATTTCTGGGAAAATGAATTCAAAGAATCATTTGGCTTTTAACCAACAGTTGAGCTCTTCAGCATTTCCAAAATTTCTGATGAGCATTTGAGCCTTTGAGTGATCTCCTGATAGTAGTTGACTCCATTTTGCTGCATTATTTGGTGTGTGGTGGGTTGATGTGGTTGTGGAGGATGGGGATTGTGGTCGGTTGTGTGATGTGAAGTGATGAGTGTGTTTCTTTATATTTTAAACTTGTGGTCTCCATAGGTGACAAAGAGCAGTTCGGGAGGAATAGCTGCACTTACCCCTTTGGAATAGTCTATAGTTAAACAAGCTATTATTATGTTGTGTAACTCTACAGGAGCCCATAGGAAGATGATCAACATTAGCAAAATTTGGGAATTTGCAGTGTCATTTAGTGAAACCAACAAAGGTGCAGCTTGTATACTTTGTCAATAAACCATCCTCATGACATATAGGACTGTCTGTAGACAGAGATAACAGAATATTGATTGTAGGAAAGGTTGTGGCTGTGAAGTGTAGAGATGGCTAATGTTTACACACATTGATCCATGACCAAATCAAAGAGACAAATCTGTGACCATGAAAGCGCGACCTGTTGGAAATCTGTCTGTGAACTGTGTGCACAGGTCTAAAGGGTTTGATAACTGTGCACCCATTATAACATTGTGACCGTAAGTGTCAACCTGAAAATTTGGAGTTGATATGTTTTTTTAGATTGGATTGTTTTATTTTCGTATTTGTTCACAAAAGCTGGTGGCTCAGAAGTAACCTTGAGCATAAACATTTAGCTGTGAAGAACAGGAGAGGCCCTGACGTTGCAGTGGGACGTGGCTGAGCAATAGCTGAAGGTATGGCTACACTCAACATTTAATCCAGAGAAAAAAGGCGATAAAAGCATGATTTGCAGAAATGATTGAAGGTCACAAAAGGATCGTGAGCAAATTAACATAAACAAACTGGGGAGAAAAAAGGCCAAATTATTGAATGTTCTATTAATTTGCAGTTCTTATCAAATTCTCCCAATGACCCAGATTTGTTCTTTCAGATTCCAGTTCTATTTTATTACTGATCTACTTGGAATGAATGGACAAAGTCTGTATATCAATACATTTTCATTTCTTTCCTTAATCTCTGAAGCTGGTGGTTGACCTGTGTAGCTAGACTGGATTCAGGGTCAGTGCAACAGAAAATAACAAACCTGCCCAACAGAAAATCAACAAGAAGTTGTTTGGAGTTGAACAAATATCTTGCATGAGCGATTCAAAGACCGTGCTTAAATCCAAGTGAAAATACCAGCCTGACTGCAGATGACCTAATCTGATCAGTGCCTTACATTTGGTGTGGATACTAAACTGCCCAAAATCAGGATGATACTTTATATAATGCACTCAGCTGTCCTAAGTCTCCTGATACCAATATAATACAGAATTGTAGCATTGACACCTGGAAGGGTTCAAATACTTTTTAGTTTGTTGTTGTTAGGTATGTGCAATGTCCTTGGACCACCTTGTGTATTCTCCGTAGATAGTTCATTGGAATCAAGAATGGGTTCAATAGGCTCTGAAATGACTGGTAAATCCAATGCAGAGTCTACAGACTTGGCCAAATGTAGTGCAGGGGCTGTTTGAAAGCTGGGTCAAATGAAGCATTTAAGTGATCATTCTTAGCTTACCAACAGAGGTAAAAGGCATAGTTGTGTTAACTTTCAGTTTTGCTTCTACTGTTAGCATCAAACTTTGCTGTTGTAACCTGTCTATGTTCAGTGCGTTTGAAGAAGATTTTGATTTGTTTTGGATGGCCACAAGCCAGGGACTCCCGTGAGTTGACCTTTTCAGGGATACTTCAAGGACATCCCTGAGTAATTTTACTGTCCTCCTGGGAGCCTCCTAGTGCATCTGAGTTCCAAAGGACCATTCCCTAGGGAGTCTGATTTCAGGCATTAGCATAACGTTTTGCACCCAACGGAGCTGTTTTATGTTACTAGTGTCTCAGTGTTGGCTCAGGGGAAGATGGTGTTGTGGTGATTCTTGCCACTGGATTTGAAGGACCATACAAAGGTAACATTGGTGATACTTCTCAGCGGCTCAAAGTGCCCACTGTGGGTACCATGAGGTCCAGGACCTGCCACCATTTTGCTGAGTAGACAATGACTCTGAGAAGTTGTTTTAATGTGAGGTGGTTGTTGCATGTTGACTGTCGAATGGACTCAGAAGAGTCAGATTTTGCTCCAATAACAAGGAGGATCCCAGACAATTGCAGGCCAAGGCCTGTTGTGAGACATTAACAGTATCCGTGTGTGATCATTCGCAGGTGAATATGTTACCTGTAAAACACCTTTCTCAACTGTTGAGATTTAGTAAGGTACTGTGCATGACCTCTCTATCATACATCACTGTAGATGGATTCTCCAGTCCTCTGATGAGAAACCTACAATACCTCAAGAAAACAGCAGACTGATTGTGATATTATCAAGGTGTAGAGCTGGATGAACACAGCAGGCCAAGCAAAAGCTTTCCTGCGCCTCTGATGCTGCTTGGCCTGCTGTGTTCATCCAGCCCTACACCTTGTTATCTCAGATTCTTCAGCATCAGCAGTTCTTACTGTCTCTGATTGTGATATAAACTGCTCCTGCGTACAAAATGATGCATTGTACTGCTGCTGGATGCAGGCTGTTTGTACTGATTTGTTCCTGGGTACAGACACATTTATTATATTGTTTCTGGGCACAGATTGTATCTGTATTACAAGGTCCTTCATTAGGTTGTCTATTGACTCTGCATTTACCATGTGACGTTTCAGATACAAAGTTATTGGATAATTCAAGAACAGAACCAGGCATCCAGCTATTTGTTTAGCTCTTCTCATCATTGATCTTCATCCCAGCCTGCTTCTTTAAAACAGTGCCATTATTTTGAGACCTTGCCCAACTGCCCATCGTGCTGCAAAATTGCAGCAACTGTTGCATCGGGTAATGCTACTGAGGGGTTAATGTGTACATTACACTAGCTCCGGACACAGTTTGTGGATGGAGATCAGGAGTACTGCTGTCGCTTTTGGAAGGAACAGATATGCTTCTAATAGCTCCACACCTGGTAATAATGCCTGACCAAATGTAGTTGCAATTATAGCTATCATGCAGTAAAGCTTCTCATTAGCTGTGAACAGTGCCTCTCCTGGCGATCCACTAGCACACTTCTCACACTCACTGCTAGATAGGCCCAATACAAAGGAAAGAAGAAAAGAGGACTGGTGACAACAAATTAACTCAGATAATACCTACTCGTACCACATTCTTGAAGAGTTGACAAATGTTACAAATTACAATGTCTGGTGATCTGGGAAAATACCGCAGTCTTGCATACTTGATGGTTTAGCTCAGATTCTGAGGCCCCGGTACCAGTTCTTTCCATATTATTGTTGCATTTGTATCAGGTTTCACTGATATGTTCAGAGTTTTATTCCCTATTGGAGAAAGCCAAAGCCTTACATTCTAGAAAAGTTCTTATCACAAAATGCTGCCTTGTGCAGTACAGAGGACTTACTGAATATATTGAGTTTCACCTATACAACATAGTCCATTGCTGGAAGCTTAGATCTAATGGAAAGCCTCGAATGCACTAGTCAATCAAATGTTCCTCAGACAGATACATCACTGGCTACTGATTGAAGTTGTTCATCCTCCAACCTCAATCTACCAAAGTCATGTTTGTTTCTTCCCAGCAACCATAAGAATTTTTTGGTTACTAAATCTGTACAAGTTTTTGCTGAATTATTAAGATCCTTTTCTCGTGTTGGATCCATGCCCAGGAGTCACTGAGTTGAGACAACCCAAACACGTTCCTGCATCTGAGAAAGGCAGTTCATACTCACTACGGTTCAAAATCCTGCAGCCACTGATCACAATTGTCCACTTTCTTTACTTTAGACAAATAGGTGGAAACTTTGCCATTTCGTTCAGCTTTGAACTGAGTTTCTGATTCAGTCCATTACTGCCTCAGTCCATCTCTTGTTGAAACGCCAATCCGTGTTTAGGGCATTTCCAGACATAGCTCCTCTATGTTTTCCTGGCTGATCTCCCATTGTTTGTGAGGTGTAAACTTTGTGTTTTATCCTGCCATTGATTATGTTCACCCCTTGCTCCTCAAGCTGACCTACATTGGCTCCTTGTCCCGCAAACCCTCCCATTGAGAATTCTCAGCTTTAATCCTAAATCTCCTCTTTGCAATGTCTATTCTCCAGCCCTACAAAAAGAACATTCCAACTCTGATCTATTGTATGCTCTTTCCTATCTGCATATTTTATTTCTAATTGTCTAACCCAACACTCTGGAACTCCCCTTCCCGTAATAGTTTCCAGTTTTCACAAGGTGAAAGAGGAGAGGTTAGTGCTGACACTGAGCTGGAGAACAATAGTAGGTGGAGGGCAGTGGTCATTTTCATAGCCATCAGTAATAACACCTCGTCCACCGCTATCACATATAGTCACCCTTCTGGAATCTTCCTAGCTGATCCAACATTTGTTCTTAGACCTTGTGAATCATCTTGGGATAGTGTCATCACTGAAATGGTTGGGGATTATTTAATCTAATTGGCAGGGGTTCAAAAAGTAAAGACAAAGTGCTTGTTGAAGTGAGAGTTTTGGATAGTACTGGAGAAGGATTAATGCCAAACTAAATAAGACCAGAGAAAGAAAAGCTACAAGGAATAAAAGAGACAATTGCAAGGTATATACGTATGTGTATAGGTGCACTTAAAGTGTGGTGAATATGCCTGTTCGGCTGCAAGTATGAGTAGCCATGTGAGAATGTGATGCAGGTGTCAAGCAGAAAACTTGTAAAATGGATGAGCATCAGACGATTGATTTTCAAGGATAAGATAGAGAAGGGAAAAGGTGAAGTGGCATAAGAGTACTGATCAGGGAAGATATTACGGAGTTTGTAAGAGAGGATCTCCTGAAGAGCACGGTAGCAGAATCTGTTTGATTAGAATTAAGAAGTCAAGAAGGAAAGGCCTTTGATACGGTGCCTCATGGTAGGCTGCTGAGCAAGGTGAGGGCCCATGGTGTTCGAGGTGAGCTACTGGCTTGGATGAAGGATTGGCTGTCTGACAGAAGGCAGAGAGTTGGGATAAAAGGCTCTTTTTCGGAATGGCAACTGGTGACGAGTGATGCCCCACAGGGTTCAATGTTGGGGCCACAGCTGTTCACCTTATATATTAATGATCTGGATGAAGGGACTGGGGGCGTTCTGACGAAGTTTGCCGATGATACGAAGATAGGTGGACAGGCAGGTAGTACTGAGGAGGTGGGGAGACTGCAGAAAGATTTAGACAGTTTAGGAGAGTGGTCCAGGAAATGGCTGATGAAATTCAACATGAGTAAATGTGAGGTTTTACACTTTGGAAAAAAGAATACAGGCATGCACTATTTTCTAAATGATGAGAAAATTCGTAAAGCAGAAGTACAAAGGTATCTGGGAGTGTTGGTCCAGGATTCTCTAAAAGTTAACTTGCAGGTAGAGTCCGTGATTAAGAAAGCGAATGTAATGTTGTCGTTTATCTCAAGAGGGTGAGAATATAAAAGCAGCAATGTGCTTCTGAGACTTTATAAAGCTCTAGTTAGGCCCCATTTAGAATGCTGTGTCCAATTTTGGGCCCCACACCTCAGGAAGGACATAGTAGCCTTGGAGCATGTCCAGCGGAGATTCTCACGGATGATCCCTGGAATGGTAGGTTTAACATATGATGAACGGCTAAGGATCCTGGGATTGTACTCATTAGAGTTTAGAAGGTTGAGGGGAGATCTCATAGAAACTTACAAGAAAATGTATGGCTTAGAAGGTGTGGACGCTAGGAAGTTGTTTCCGTTAGGCGGGGAGACTAGGACCCGTGGGCACAGCCTTAAAATTAGAGGGGGTAAATTTAAAACAGAAATGAGGAGACATTTCTTCAGCCAGAGAATGGTGGGCTTATGGAATTCATTGCTACGGAGTGTAGTGGAGGCCGGGATATTGGATGCCTTCAAGGCAGAGATCGACAAATTCTTGATCTCAGAAGGAATCAAGGGCTACAGAGAGAGTGCAGGGAAGTGGAGTTGAAATGCCCATCAGCCATGATTTAAATGGCAAAGTGGACTTGATGGGCCGAATGGCCTTACTTCCACTCCTATGTCTTATCGTCATGCAACTGGGAATTTTCTGTACGTCTCCTCATTGAGAGAGAGAGAGGGAGGTGCAAATCTGATGGGAAATATCACAGATACTGGAGAAATAGTGAGAGGCCACATTGGAAGCCTTTAATTATGCAAATATTAGGTAAATACTAAAACTAAGGGAAAGGAAGAGCAGAAGTTTCTGAAATGTTATCAAAGAGAAATTCTTCGACCAATTTGTTCCAATCTATTCAAGGAAGGAGGAATTGCTAGAACTCATGCTGGGGAAGGAAGTGGATCAAGTGTTTGAGGGAGAAGATTTACATAAGAATGATCATAAAATGTGAGGCTGGATGAACACAGGCCCAGCAGCATCTCAGGAGCACAAAAGCTGACGTTTCGGGCCTAGACCCTTCATCAGAGAGGGGGATAGGGTGACGGTTCTGGAATAAATAGGGAGAGAGGGGCAGGCGGACTGAAGATGGAGAGAAAAGAAGATAGGTGGAGAGGAGAGTATCGGTCGGGAGGGGATAGGTCATTCCAGGGAAGACGGACAGGACAAGGAGGTGGGATGAGGTTAGTAGGTAGGAGATGGAGGTGTGGCTTGGGGTGGGAGGAAGGGATGGGTGAGAGGAAGAACAGGTTAGGGAGGCAAGGACAGGTTGGACTGGTTTTGGGATGCAGTGGGTGGAGGGGAAGAGCTGGGCTGGTTGTGTGGTGCAGTTGGGGGAGGGGATGAAGTGGGCTGGTTTTGGGATGCGGTGGGAGAAGGGGAGATTTTGAAGCTGGTGAAGTCCACATTGATACCATTGGGCTGCAGGGTTCCCAAGCGGAATATGAGTTGCTGTTCCTGCAACCTTCGGGTGGCATCATTGTGGCACTGCAGGAGGCCCATGATGGACATGTCATCTAAAGAATGGGAGGGGGAGTGGAAATGGTTTGCGACTGGGAGGTGCAGTTGTTTATTGCGAACCGAGCGGAGATGTTCTGCAAAGCGGTCCCCAAGCCTCCGCTTGGTTTCCCCAATGTAGAGGAAGCCACACCGGGTACAATGGATGCAGTATACCACATTGGCAGATGTGCAGGTGAACCTCTGCTTAATATGGAAAGTCATCTTGGGGCCACGATGAGGCATTCCACTCCTGCACACTCCGCCTCCGCCTCATCTGCTCCCACGATGAGGCATTCCACTCCCGCACATCCCAGATGTCCAAGTTCGTCAAGGACCGCAACATTCCCCCCACAGTGGTCGAGAATGCCCTTGACCACGTCACCCGCATTTCCCGCAACACATCCCTCACACCCCGCCCCCGCCACAACCGCCCAAAGAGGATCCCCCTCATTCTCACACACCATCCCAGCAACCTCTGGATACAACGCATCATCCTCCGATGCTTCCGGCCTCTACAATCCGACCCCACCACCCAAGACATTTTTCCATCCCCACCCTTGTCTGCTTTCCGGAAAGACCACTCTCTCCGTGACTCCCTTGTTCACTCCACACTGCCCTCCAACCCCACCACACCCGGCACCTTCCCCTGCAACCGCAGGAAATGCTACACTTGTCCCCACACCACCTCCCTCACCCCTATCCCAGGTCCCAAGATGACTTTCCATATTTGGCAGATGTTCAGGTGAACCTCTGCTTATGTGGTATACTGCATCCATTGTACCCGGTGTGGCTTCCTCTACATTGGGGAAACCAAGCGGAGGCTTGGGGACCACTTTGCAGAACACCTCCGCTCGGTTCGCAATAAACAACTGCACCTCCCAGTCGCAAACCATTTCCACTCCCCCTCCCATTCTTTAGATGACATGTCCATCATGGGCCTCCTGCAGTGCCACAATGATGCCACCCGAAGATTGCAGGAACAGCAACTCATATTCCGCTTGGGAACCCAGCAGCCCACTGGTATCAGTGTGGACTTCACCAGCTTCAAAATCTCCCCTTCCCCCACCGCATCCCAAAACCAGCCCAGTTCGTCCCCTCCCCCCACTGCATCCCAAAACCAGTCCAACCTGTCTCTGCCTCCCTAACCTGTTCTTCCTCTCACCCATCGCTTCCTCCCACCCCAAGCCGCACCTCCATCTCCTACCTACTAACCTCATCCCACCTCCTTGACCTGTCCGTCTTCCCTGGACTGACCTATCCCCTCCCTACCTCCCCACCTATACTCTCCTCTCCACCTATCTTCTTTTCTCTCCATCTTCGGTCCGCCTCCCCCTCTCTCCCTATTTATTCCAGAACCCTCACCCCGTCCCCCTCTCTGATGAAGGGTCTAGGCCCGAAACGTCAGCTTTTGTGCTCCTGAGATGCTGCTGGGCCTGCTGTGTTCATCCAGCCTCACATTTTATTATCTTGGATTCTCCAGCATCTGCAGTTCCCAATATCACTCATAAGAATGATCATGCTGTCACAAGATTTTGACTATTGATTGAGATAGGAACAATCTAAAGTAAAAAAGAAGAGGATCAACTTCATTGGGATGAAAAGGGATCCAACCAGGGTACATAGAACCTAAGTTAACAGGAATAGCTAACAGAACAACATGATTTTTGTTGTAAGGAAGTACTTTTTCACATTTAGGCTAGGTTATTTTCAATAAGGCAAAGGATAAGGAAACTGAGGCCAATTTTCCTAGAGAGACAGAGAATATGATAGAATATGAAAGGAACAGGATGTACGTCAAGAGAAATTCTTCAAGCAAGAACCAGATGTAATAAAAGTTGCAGAGAAGGGAAGTGAAGATGGAAATAAGACCAGCAAAGAGCAAATATGAGACCAGAATAGCAGTCAACCTGAAAAAGAACTGAAAATCATTTACCAGCATCTAAATGGACAGTAACGGTAAAAGATGGGGTTGGGCATATTAGGAACAAGGAGGGTGCTGTAGGCTTAGAATGAAAGGGCAAGTGTAGAAGTTTAAGCAATGATTTCTTCTCATGTTTAGTAAGGAGGAGGACACTGACAAAATATTGGTAGAAGCAGAGGTGGTGACACCAAAAATTAGAGTGAAAATTGAAAAGGATTTGCTGGAAAGGTTGGCTATCTTTAAAAATGGATGATAAATCACTTCTTCCAGAAGATTTGCATTCCAGGTGGCTAAAAGTGATGGGAGTGAACTTAATAGAAGAGCTTATCATAATTTTACAATTTTCCTTAAATGTGACGGAGGGCCCAGGGGATTAGAGATTGCAAATATTATTCAAGGAAAGGCCTAAGAACATTCCTAGTAACTACAAACTGCCAGTTTAGCAACTACTGGTGATGGGTTTCCAGAAACAATAATCAGAGAGGTACTTGAGAGGCTCGTATAAATTGAAGAGAGTCAGCAATAAATGACAAGTTATGCTTGACCAAAGTCATAGAAGCTTTTTATCATGTAACAGATAATGTTGGTAAAGGCAAAGCCATGGACCTTATTGATTTGGATTTTAGGAGAGCCTTTGACAAAGAATTACATAAAAGTTATAAAAACTGACATTCGTGGAATAGAAGCGTCAGTGTCAAATTGAATGATGAATTGGCCTCAGGTCAGAAACCAGTGCATTGTGGAAATTGGTTATTTTTCACATTGGGGGATGGTTGTTAGTTGGCTTCACTATAGTTCAATGTTATGAGCTTTGCTTTTTTTGCTTTTATTTATAAATGACTTTGAAGTTGGAATCCAGGATAAAATTTCAAAATTTGCAAAGATTCCAAATTTGACATTATGGCTGTCAGCGAGAATGTGCCACATTACCAAAACAGGACAAGAATATGGTAACAGAATGGCCAAAAATGTCATAAATGGTATTTAATGCAGTTAAGTGTGAGATGCAGTTCGACAAAAGGCAATATAGACTACGGACAGCTGTCAAATGTTTTCAGAGGCAGATGCCCATGGGGATGTATGTCCATTGATATTTGAAGATGGCATGATATATTGAGAGGTCAGTTAACAAAGCTAATGAGATGTTGTCCTTCACTTGTAGAGATATTGAGTAAAAAAGCAGTTTATTAAACCTGAACGTTTATACATGAGGGCCCATGAGAGGGTTGCAGATGAAATTTACCAAAGTGGTTCCAGAGCTGAAGGATTTTAGCCAAAGGCTAGGTTGGAGAAAGAAAGGTTGTTTTCCAAAGGAAAAATGAGATCGGGGAGCAGTTTGTTCAAGATTAAGACATGTTTATGAAGATAGGCAAAAAAAACCCTTATATTTTTAGTTAGTGGAGAAAAACTAGGGAACACAAATATTAAGGTTTTGAGGAAGAACTCCAGGAGAAATGTGATGAAAAATTTCTACACAAAAAGTTTGGAACTTGTGTTCCCTCTTCCCTCAAACAGAAGGTACCAGGACAAATAGATTAGGTGGTGAGGCCTATGAAATACTTGCCTTTTTTATTTAGCTGAGGCATAGAATACAAAAGCAGGGCAGGTATGCTGGAACTGTATAAAATGCTTGTCAGGCCATTATTAGAGTACCTGAGCAGTCTGGCCACCACATTATGAGAACGATGTGATTGCACTAGAGAGGGTGCAGAAGAATTTGCATGTTGTTTCTGTATCTGTGTGGGTTTCCTCCGGGTGGTCTGGTTTGCTCTCACAGTCCAAAAATATGAAGGTTAGTTGGATTGGCCAGGCTAAGTTGCCCATAGTGACCAGGCATTTGTAAGTTAGGTGATTAGCCATGGGAAATCCACATTTACAGAGATGGCGGGGGGGTGAGTCTGCGTGAAATGCTCTTTGGAGAGTTGGTGTAGACTTGTTGGGCTGAATGGCCTGTTACCACACTGTGGGGATTCTATGATTTTGAGTTCAAACCCCAAATTCTAATCACCACCAGGATCTTTGCACACTGTGCTAAGATTGAGTGGCATGGACTGAGTAGAAAAGGATCAACTGTTCCGATTGGTGGAAGGATTGAAAAATAGAGGGTAGAGATTTAACATCTAAGGTTTTGGAGTAGATTTGTCACTCGGGTTGTGGGTGTTGAGGTTGATTGGCTCGCCGAGCTGGCTTGTTGTTTTGCAGACATTTCGTCCTGGGACAGGCTAGGCAAAGGCCGGCGTGAGAATTCTTAGAAGCGTGGCACTCCATGAAGCATGCTATTAATAAACACATTGAACTCAATCCCATATATATTCCATTACGAAGGAAAACCAGAAGTGAGAGAATCCATCTCAATGGACCCCAGAGCTTAAAAGCCAGGAGGGAAACCACACTGACACTTCATCAGAGGCTGCACTGAGGATGTTACCAAGTATGGTAATGAAACGTCTGCAAAACAACAAACCAGCTCGGTGAGCCAACTGACCTCAACGACCTCAAAAGGTTTAACATAACTGATAAAAGGAACAATGGCAAAAAACCCTTTTCCCACAGCAAGTGGTTGGATCTGGAATGTACTGTCTGAGAGTGTGGTGGAGGCAAGTTAAGTTGTCGCATTCAAAAAAGGAAAAGAAAGGATGTGCAAGAGAGCAGGCAAGTGAATGGCACTAGTAGAGCTGCTCCGCCAGAGAGCCTGCGTAGACACAACGGGCTAAAGACTTCCTGTACTGTAACCATCCTGTAAATAAAATGATTAAAATAAATTTGGATGAGCATTTAAAGAAAATAAACTTACATAGCTAGGGAGAGAGCAGGAGTGCAACTGACTAAACTGATAACAGAGAATTGACATGGATGTGATGGTGGAGTAGCCTCATCCCCAACTGTTCTGACTGACATTTCAGGTGATAATTGGATTGAAGAGATGTCGGCCTAATAGATTATTGACCAATGGCTAACAAAGAAATAAAATATATTTGTCTGCCTAAAGAAGAGTAATGCTAAATAACAAGTTTGAACACTAGCTTCGTCGGAGGCTCACTGATGATGTTACCTAGAATGGTGACGAAACGTCTGAAAACTAACCTTCCAGCTCAGCGAGCAAACTCCCATCCAGAAGTTTGAACACTCTTAGGCCACTGGCAACAGAAATGTTTAATTTCTTTAAGTATAAGCTGGTTTCCTTAAATGCACCCTAAATTTGTATTCTCTGCATATGGTCTAGGTTGGCAATTTAGTGAGGTAGTCTTGCATTGTCATAGCTGCTGTTTTTCAGATGAGATCTTAACCTAAGGCTTTGTCTCAAAGCATACAAGATTCCAGTGCGCTATTTCACAAATAACCTTCAGTTGTGGTGAGGATATCACAGTGTGGAATTGGTGGAATACAGCAAACCAGGCAGCATCAGAGGAGCAGGAAAGCTGATGTTTTGGGTCGGGACCCTTCTTCACAAAGGTGTCCTGGTCAAGATTACAACCTCAGCTAAAAGTCAACAAAAATTCAGCCTGAACAGATCCACTCCCTTTTTTTAATGCATTCCTTTCCCTAAGACTTACTCTCATGTCATGTGGAGAACAAGATCTAAACGAGGATTGAATGTAGAGTACAGAATGTTAGGTGACTAGGATTACATTTGGAAAGACTGTGCTGATTTGAATGTTGAGAAATGTTCATTAACATAATTTCCCATTGTCAATCCAAAGCTAACATAACATTATGTGCAAAGAATCTGGAAAAAGTCATTGTTGAAGTCATATTCAGTGATCACAGCAACTGGGAAATAAAGTTTGGGTGTGTAAACAGATACAAGAAGTATAAATCCATGGGAATATTACTGATGTTCCAGTAATAACAACTTTAAATGCACAGACAGTGTTTCTAAGCAATTTTAATTTTCATGCAGAAATTTCAATATGATGGAAAGAATCAAGAGAGCAATGTTGAGGCTACAAGTTTCAGATCATTATGCAGAGCAGAATTTTTTTAGGAGGAATGAATCCAATTTCATTGGTATTGTAAAAGCAAAATAGATGCTTTATTGACCATTTTTCATGCAGTGCCAACCAGCAAGATGGAATTAAAGATCGAGTGTATTGTTTCAGATGGGTGAAAATGAGTAATACATAAAATTCTAAATGATAATGTGAGTGAGCAGCTTGATTGAAATTAACTATGCTACTCCAGGTATATGAACAAGTATGGATTGGAATCCTATATTGTTACTTTCCTTTTGATGATTCTGTGAAGTCATGGCCCAGGTCTGCTTGATTTATTGTACTGTCCTTGTTATTATTGTATTGCATAATGGACCATGTTCTATATAAGTCTGCTTTCTTTTATTCTCTGTTTTTAAATGAGTAGTGAAGGGAACATGTTTCAACATGCTTTGCTCTCCTGTAATTATCAGGTTGAAGAAATCCGGGGCTTCATAGACAAGATCTCTGAGAATGTGGAAGAGGTTAAGCGAAAACACAGTGCAATCCTTGCTGCGCCAAACCCGGATGAAAGTAAGAATTTGATTTTTGAGACTTCCTGAGCATGCCATGGGGGATAGTCCTAACATGAGGTCACAGAACGTGATTTCAAAGGATCATTCTGGCTACAGGTGGACGATCACGCAGGGTGACCTTACTGGGTGTAGCAGTGAACAAGGACCGTACACATTGCACTCTGAGGGCAGTCATTTCAAGTCCCTAAGCCATCACATTGGGTCAAAAAGCAATCCCACTGGGTAGAGGTGACTACTCAACACTGTTATTGGTTTCAGACCTCTTACCTTAATATAAATGAATGGACTCCAGAATTGAACAGTCTCAAGATGATCACTGGTAGCCACACACAAAAATGTCAGTTGTTGCTGTTAGTACAATGTTTACAGGAATTAAAGAAATCAAATCTACCTACTCTCTATTAAGCCTGTCTGTTTGCTGCTGACATTGAGCATGTCCCAAAATGACAAAGAGTCACTGTTTGTTGCTCCAACCAAGCTGTTGCCAATGTACTGAAGAAATTCCTGTCCTCCTCTTTACAATACTCATAGAAGTAAGGAGTACATGTGCTGCTTCATATGCTGTAGTTAGTTCAGAATTCTTCTGAAAATGTGAGTTTCAACCTCCATCAGCATGTAGAGGCCGTAAAACTGTGAACTAACGAAAGAAGAATAGGATTTTTTCCAGTGCATGAGCACCATCCCTGACAGGAGCAGAAAAAAATGAAATGGATGCTAATCAGAAAGGCAGAGTGCTCATCCTGGGGAGAATGGGGCAACCTAGAGGCTGTGACAAAGGGATAAGGATGGGATGAGTCAAGGCCTGTCAAAGAAGGTAGCTGGTAATGAATGGGAAAGGGATGTGGTGAATGAATTGCTGTCATCAGCTGGGAGTATGAATTTGGTGAAGAGAGGGCAAAAATAGTTTGGAACAGGAAAGGGAAAATGTGAACTGCTGATTGAGGGCAACTGAAGACAAGCACTGGTTTGATTGGGTTGGTGGGGGAGAAGAGTGTCGGTATGAAGTGAGACGTTCAGGGAAAGGTCTGTCTTGGCGAAAGCGTGGCGAGTTGGATGAATATCTCTGTGCGCTAGGTCTGAAGAGATGAGAGGACCTTGTTAAACATGAGCAGTGAGGGAATGAATATGGCGGACAAATGGGAATTATTGTTTTGTTGAAATATCATAAGTTCTTTTCTAACAATCTAATTGTGAAGTATGAAAATGCTTTAAGGTATTTAAACTGCATTATTTTGTGGTAAATTTTGTATTTTTACACTAACCTCATGCATCTAGACAATGTTGGAACTGCATTAACAACTGTATAACTTCAGTGCTTTTGTATTTCCACTTGTTGTTTTCATATAATTGTCTTTTCAGTCCAGTTGAACTGAAGGAATATTGTGTGTATTTTGCAACTTAAGGGACAAAGCCATTCAGCTACCTCTTTTCAGATGTGAGGTCTGACCAGGAGTGCTCACGTTCTTAGGGACTTGTTGGTCATCCTTAGTTGGTTAGTTAGACTGGTATGTATAAACTGGGCTTGGTTTCAGCAGCATCTTCAATTTAACAGCTTTGAGAAAGGATGGACCTGACTAAGGTCAGCATTTCTGTTTGCTGCAATGATGTTGCATCAGGCAAAAAAACCTGAAGTTCTGTTTACAGTTGGTGAGATATCATTATCTCCTGCACAAATATTTCTAGGATGAAAAGGATAAAGAGGATGTGCTGTAATCACCACATGCTGATTCACTGCAGTCGCTGTAGTGAGCTGAAAAAGATGTCGTGTTCGGCTATAGAACAAAGCAGGGCAGCTGCTGCATCCTAAATCTCCTGCAGTGAGACAGCACAGACTGCACGCAAGGGGAGAGTGGTTAACAACACGTATGAGGACTGGACTGCTGGTGTGAATGGAGATTGCGGCATGAGTGTGGGGGGGATGGGTGGCCAGCCGCCTTGCTTCATTCATATTTATTGCACAGGGATTTGAAGGCGCTAGACTGCATCAGCAGCAGACCTTCTGCAATGTCCAATTAATGAAGCATCTAAGAGCTAAGGCTTTTTGGAGTATTTCTGACTGCAATAATATTATAATCTGTAATTAAATGCCTTCTGGTAGTGGTTTTGTTGATATCAATCACATTAACCCCTCTGCAGTCCTCCGCTGCAGTGACGTAGATTCCTGATATCAGATGCAGCCATCACTGACATTGAGAGGCAGCGATGCTGGCAGTAGGTGTGCTGTTGTTGGCACAGGTCTTGTGCAACACGAAATATCAAAACTAACAACATGAAATGTGGCATTGCAACTTGAGATTGATGCTTCTGTGCAATAGCACCAGAGAGAGGATTTGACAGCTTTTTGTTTTTATTAAAAAAAAGCAAAATCTTCTCTGGGTGAGAAAGAAGTTTGTATTTTTAAATTTGTTCTTGGTTTCTGGTTTGCCCTTCCTCTTAAACAGTTGTGGTCCTTGTGTCGATGGTTCTTCCAAAATCCTACAGGATTTTGTTCATTTTAATATTTGTGACCCAGCGTGCTGTATCCCAAAATCAAGGTGGCATGTGATTTGTCAACGTGCAGTTGGTGATGACATTCTTGAAATTTTGCTGTCGTTGTCTTCCTCTGAGAGAGATCAAAGAGCTAAGAAAAACTGCCAGAAACCAGTTCTGTGAAGACTGGAAGAAACATTTGAAAACATTGTGAATATTGAAACCAAAAACAAAGGTCACCCAAAAAGATTATTCTGAAGACTACTAGGCTGCTTCAGTGTTGGTACATTGGAAACATTCAAGGGAGTGATGGGTATTCCATCACGTTCCCGGCTTGATCCTTGTAGATTTTAGAGACGCTTTGAGAGGTCTAGAGTTGTGCTATTTATCCATGAATATCCAACTTCTGCCTGTTCTTAGTTATATTTTTGACTTTGACCTCTGTTCAATGGTAACCTCTGGAACATTGGTGACAGTGAATTTGGTGATGATATTATTGAACATCAGGGAGGTGTTTGAGCATTTTGTTGTTGAAATGATCATTTGCTCTTATTTATGTGGTATGAAGCTGTCTGCCTATTGTCAGTCCACATTATATGTTGTCCATGCCCTTAATCTCTATTAATTGTAGTGTTTCTATGTTTTGTCATAGTTGATCAAATTGTAGCCTTGTTGCCGAGAACAACTAAACTTGCCTCCTGCCCGGCATTCAACTCCCTTTATATTCACATCTAAATCGAGGCTTTGAGCTCCAGAACCAAGGTGGTTCTTGAAAATTTCAAGAACAAGACTTGGGACTAAAGGGATCAAAGGCCTTGATGGCAGGGGTGCAGTGGCGGGGGGGTGCTGGTGGAGGTGGAGAAAGGAGGAACAGGCTACCAATTGGATGACCAGTCGTGGTCACAATGAATGGTGGAACAGGGTCAGGGGCCAAATAGCCTACTCCTAGTCCTACTCCTGCTCCTGTGTTTCATATAGACTGTATTGTGTACTCAATCACTTTGTAATGTCTGGAGTGAAGTAAATTGATGGGCACTGGAATTTACAATAATGAGAGCTTACATCACTTTTTTTTTACTTACAATGGTCTCAAATGCTTCAGTCTCATCTGTTGCATTCTTAGTCATTCTCCACTTGACTTGAGAATAGAAGTTCTCAAGGAGTTTCCTCCTTCTGCTAGTTGCCTGATCCTGCATAAACATTTTTGTTCTCATACAGCAGGGCTACGAAACCTTGCTATGATCTGTCACAGTTAGATGGTTTGTCTCTACTATATCATGCTGCTTTTTGTCTGTTATGCAGTTGATTCAATATTATACTGGGTTAGTGCCTCAGTATGGGGCATGTCTGGTGCTGCTTTTACATAATAGAGCCAGGGTGGTTTCCCTGAATGTGTGCTCAGCCAGACCTTCAGGTTGTAGATAGACAATTTAGCAACTGTCAATAACCACAATGATCTACAGCACTTCATAGATGCCCAGTTCTAGACCAGTTGTTGGTAATGACACACTGCATGATGGAAAGAGGTGGTAAGCTGTAGGATTTTTTTTTCCTAACTTTTTTCTTGTCTTGAAGCCAATCAATTTTACAGAGTCTACAGTCAATGGTGGAGACAGCCAGGGTCAAGCCCACTCAATTGCATACCACTATAGCCTCACCACTGGACATCAAAAAGTGAGACACATCCGTTGATGTTACTGGAGAATTTTGTGATGTTTACCGATTAGTTATGATTTTGTGAAGATGAGTTTATAAGGGTATTGTTTGGTTTGTCTGTAAGGCATCTCTCACAAAACAGAACCTTGATCCCGGATGTTCGGAAGACTTTCATTGTCAACTGGTCTGTCCAAAGTTAGTTGTACTGATAGGTCCACCCCCAAGTTTCTTCATTCCGCATTATAATAACGTGTACAGTTTTCAATGTAGCTTGCTAAACCACATCAGAGGGTACATGAAATCAACTACATGGTCATACGTAGTGTTGGCTTCCTTCCCTGAAGGACATTGGTAAACAGTTGGAATCTTATGAGAATCTGGCCATTTATCTGGTTATTTTTCCCTAATTTCAATCGGCAAATGACCACATTTATTGGTTTTGATTTCAATTTGTCATTCCAGGAACTTGCAATCTTTTGTTTGGTCAGTCAGTGACATATCATGTGTTGTACAGGATCCAACTAGGTGATGCTTAGGAGAAAGTCAGAAGTCAGTGCTATGTGAAGAGATGAGGAACCAGCCACTGTAGAGAATGCAAAACTAGAATCCATGTTTCAGATAATTCTGCAATAGAGCTACAAAGAGACAAAAATTCACAAATTGAAAAGGTGAAGGTGTGTCAGAGATGAGAAAGGGAGAATGTAGGTAGTTAGTGGTGGGGTAGTGATGAGTTTGGGTGGGAGGTGAAATTAATCGGACTTAAATGAAAGAAACATTTGACTGACATTAAACTGCATGAGAAGTATCACAATGAGAGAACAACCCATTTCTGATAGACTTAGGTTTCATTTCTCCCTCACGTTCTGCTCAATCAATTGATGTAACTTTGTAAAATAAATTTGTTCGGTGAAAGGTGAGGCATATTTCTTAAAATGATCAGAATTGTAAATACCGTTGTAAATTAGATTTTCAATTGAACAAGTTATTTTTTGTGTGAAAAGTAATGCAATATCTGTCAGTTATTTGACAAACCCTGTTACTGATTTATATCAGTGTACAATTTATGTCACTGATAAAGACTTTGTTGACAAGCTGATTGCAGCTGTCATCCATCATCAGTCCTGACTGGACTACAGAACCCTCACCCCATCCCCCTCTCTGATGAAGGGTCTAGGCCCGAAACGTCAGCTCTTGTGCTGCTAAGATGCTGCTTGGCCTGCTGTGTTCATCCAGCTTCACACTTTATTATCTTGGATTCTCCAGCATCTGCAGTTCCCATTATCTCTGGACTACAGCAAGAATTGGTGGGTCTTGCTCTTCTCTGTCAAAACTGCTTACTAGTCCAAGATCATCCTGGAAAGTCATGATAAGCCCTGGCATCCTCTTCGTTAACTCCTTAAATTCCTCTGCCTATTCTATCCTCATGTCTACAACTACTGCAGCTCCATGAATCTCTTTGACACTAATCATCCACTCATTTGTTTTGACTGTTCTGGTTCTCTGAGTCCACCATCCTTTTCCTCAGATCCTTAAACTGCATCTTTATCTAATTTCTCTCTCCTGTGCCCTCACATCCTCTCTTATCTCATTTTCATCAATCAGAAACCGTTCCCTATAAATCTCTGTCCATCTAACTTCATGTTTTGTTTATCTGACATTTAGTAAATAGTTCCCTTTCCCTTTCTCAACATCATCATACCCAATAAAAAAACTCACCTTCCACCTCTTTTTTTTAAAAAGCCATGATCTCATCCCTAACTCCTTCTCAAAAGTCCCTGAATTCATAGCTACCTGTCACATCAGTGCCTCATATTTCTAGCAAGAGTGTGTTCTCTTCAACATCTTCAAACAGATTTCTTATTCTGTAACAGCAATAAAATGTCTCCTGATTATAGGAGACAAGGTAATGCATCTTTTCTGTGGCTCGTGTCTTCACTGTAGAAAGCTCCCATTCTACATTTCAATATTTCCTGGGACTCTGATCACTGATCATTCCTGTGAGTAGTCCTTTGAATCTTATAGTCAGAAGTTTGTCTATTATTCTTCAATATCTAAGCATATGCTCATACAACCTGAAGGTATAGAAAGAGAGAAACTATTTTAGCTGCTTTTGGTATTTGAGACATAGCCTTAAATCTTTCAGAAGGGAAATCGCTTCGACATGGAAAGGGTGGTAGAAGTTAGGAGCTCTATTTTTCAAATAATGGTTGATGCCAGAACAACTGCAAACGCTAAACTTATGATCTTGGATTCATATTAACCAAAGGTACTAAGTTAATGAGTTAAAGAAAGGGACATTCGGATAGGTCAACCAACACCTCGTCAAAGGGATAACAAGGTGTAGAGCTGAATGAACATAACAGGCCAAGCAGCATCAGAGGAGCAGGAAAGCTGATGTTTTGGGTCTGGAAACTTCTTCAGAAACCCTTCTGAAGGATGGTCCAGACCCAAAACACAAACTTTCCTGCTCCTCTGATGCTGCTTAGTCTGCTGTGTTCATTCGACTCTACAGCTTGTTATCTCAGATTCTCCAGCTTTGGCAGTTCCCACTATCTCACCTCATCAAAGAGGTAGTTTTAAGCAGCTTTAGCTCTCAGATCTGCTCCTGGTCTTATGTTCCTTAGAATCACTTGGTGATCTGAACTGGATATTTTGATTTTCACGCATTCTGTTAACTTTGCTACTCCAACTTCTCAGTAGATGGATGAAAATAGTGCAATTTTATAGTTACTTGACCTTACAGACAGCAAGTGGATACTTGTAATCAAAACTGTCTTGTTTCACTTCACTATAAATTCCTCGTCATTTTTCGCCAAGCGAGTGGTGTAAGTATGGAATTTGCCGACAAATGCAGTGGTTGAGATAAATAACACAGGTCCACATAAAAGAAACTGGCTGAATGCATGAGGGATAAAATTAAATTTGGAGGACAAGCTGATCACATTAGATGAGGCAATTTGAATGGGAGGAGTCTCATTTGGACAATAAACCCCTGTGTAGACCAGTTGCGCCAAGTGGCTTGCTTTTGTGTTGTAAGTTCAATTTAATTTGATCTAATAACAGAGTCATAGAGTTGTACAGAATGGAAACAGACTCTTTGGTCCAACTCATCCATACCGGCCAGATATCCTAAATTAATCAAGTCCCATTTTCCAGCATTTGGTCTATATCCTTCTAAATCCTACCTATTCGTAAACCCATCCAGATGCATTTTAAACTTTGTAATTGTACCAGCCTCCATCACTTCCTCCGGTAGCTTATTCCATTCACACAGCACCCTCTGCATGAAAACACTGCCTCTTAGGTCCTTTTAAATCTTTGCGCTCTCACCTTAAACCTATGCCACCGAATTTTATACCCCCCTACCATGGAAAAAAGACCTTGGCTATTCACCTTATCCATGCCCCTCATGATTTTATAAATCAGGTCATCCCCCAGCCTCTGACCCTCCAGGCAAAATAGCCCCAGCCACTTTAGCCTCTCCCTATAGTTCAAACCCTCCAACCCTTGTAAATCTTTTCTGCATCCTTTCAAGTTTAACAGCATCCTTCCTATAACAGGGAGACCAGAACTGAATGCTGTATTCCAAAAGTAATAAATCATGTAGCCCTGTCAACACTAATCTGCTAAATAGACAATTGTAATCTATCTTATCTTTTAAAGTGACCAAAGATTAAATTGGTTTTAAAGTAAACTGTGTCAAGCATTCTAGCTTTTATGTCTGCACACATCTCAATGACTTATACCAATTGAGAACATTTCAGTTACGTTACTTCTGACCAGTTTCCTGCATTCACGGACTTGCTGCTGAAAATCTACCTGCCAACACCCCGTGCTACCAACATCTCCTCTACCCCTATCCCAGCCAAGTTAACTAGGTATAAGTTGTCAGCAGACGCCTTGTGCTGAGCTCAAATAAAAGATTCATAACAACATTAGTAGATGTGGGCGTTTGAAGGAAATCTAAAACAAGATAACTAATTAATTGTTATCCCTGATTCTCCAGTAAGCATACTTTCAATGTGAGCTCATTAACGTGAAGAACGTTCCTCTTTCTCTGACTACAGTATATAGTATTTCAAACCTGTATGCGCTTCCTTTAAAACAAACCCTTTAAGATTAAGTCCATCCTGTGAACTGAAATGGTGAAAAGACCTGAAATACGGTGTTCCCACAGTGAGCAGGTGCACATCAGAGCAAGAGTCTGTTTCATCAGGGGAATTTTATTATTTACTGTGATAGTGTCGAAAAGGTAACCACATTCTGCTGGAACAAGGTAATCACTTTCTTCTGAGGCCTAGGTGTGGCTAGCTGCAATTAATAAGCACCGACAAGAACATGAGGGGACAGATGTTGGGCACTTCAAAACTTCATAAAAATGAACAGGAACATGCATTCATATAATGTTTCTAAGATAGTAATAGGTCTGAAATGCTTCACTGTAGCACAATCATGGGGAAAAATAGTTTGATAGTGGCCAATTAAGTCAAAGAATGGAATATTAGAAAAGGTGAAAAAAAGCATGCTCAGAGCCAAAGTTCGAAAGAGAAAGAAGCAGAAAGACTTGGTAGGTAAGGTATGCACTTTATGCAGGTAATATGGTGTCTTCTGCACAGGTGAAAAGACCGGAAAAGTGGGCAGTGTCACTTATTCATATGCCTGAGCTGTAAAAACAGTAGGATTCACAATGTGCCATTGCCATGTATTCCATCTATGGTTGAACCAAATTCTTTTGGCTTCACGATTGCAGAGGTGCTAATCTTGCTGTTATATCACAGCTCCAAACCTTTTTTTCATGGTTAGTGATGATTTTCTCTCTTGTCTATGCATTCCCTGGCTGAATGATGCTTCATGTGGATGCCTTATGTCATATGCTTCAAAATATACTTGCATATATTCATTGCTACAGCAAAATTTCCACCCTGGACAAATTGTACCCTGTCACGTGAAGAGACAAAGCTGGAATATCTCCTGTGGAACAGAGTGGATCTTGAACCTATTCTCCTCTTTGAATGTGGCCAGTGAACACCCTTCAGGATTCCAATTAAGCCTTTGGTTTACATTTCTGCACTGGCTTTGGAGTACATTTTCTTTGAAATTCTGCTGTCTTCTCAGGCTGTGAAAATACTTCATTATAGTTATTTTAATCAACCTGTTTGGACCAGAGATGACAGGAACTGCAGATGCTGGAGAATCCGAGATAACAAGGTGTAGAACTGGATGAACACAGCAGACCAAGCAGCATCTTAGGAACAGGAAAGCTGACTTTTCAGGCCTAGACCCTTCGTCAGAAGTGGGGGAGGGGAAGGGGGTTCTGAAATAAATAGGGGGAGAGGGAGAGGTGGATCAAAGATGGATAGAGGAGAAGATATATGGGGAGGAGACAGACAAGTCAAAGAGGCAGGGGTGGAGCCAGTAAAGGTGAGTGTAGGTGGGTAGGGAGGGAGGAGATAGGTCAGGTCAAGGGGGTGGGATGAGGTGAGTAGGTAGGAGATGGGAGTGCGGCTTGAGGTGGGAAGAGGGGATGGGTGAGAGGAAGAACAGGTTAGGGAGGCGGGGACGAGCTGGGCTGGTTTTGGGATGGGTGGGGGGGGGAGTGGAGATTTTGAAGCTTGTGAAATCCACACTGATACCATTGGGCTGCAGGGTTTCCAAGCGGAATATGAGTTGCTGTTCCTGCAACCCTCCCTCTACTGATCCCTTCTCCAGCCTCCAACATAGGACCTACTCCCAGACACCACCCCAAGGCCTCCTACCCTCCCTTGACCTCTTCATGTCCAACTGCCATCGAGACATCAACCGCCTCAACGTCTCCACCCCTCTCACCCACTCCAACCTCTCCCTCACAGAATGTGCAGCCCTCCGCTCCAATCCCAACCTCACCATAAAACCCGCGGACAAGGGAGGCGCAGTTGTAGCATGGCGCACTGACCTCTACATTGCTGAGGCCAGATGCCAGCTCTCCAACACCACCACCTACCACCTCCTGGATCATGACACCACCCCTGAGCACCAAACCATCATCTCCCAAAGCATCCACAACCTCATTACCTCAGGTGACCTCCAACCTCATCGTTCCCCAACCCCGCACCGCCTGCTTCTATCTCCTTCCCAAAATCCACAAACCTGACTGCCTTGGTCGACCCATTGTTTCTGCCTGCTCCTGCCCACCAAACTTATCTCCACCTATCTCGACTCCATTTTCTCTCCCTTGGTCAAGAACTCCCTACCTACGTCCATGATGCAACCCACGCCCTCCACCTCCTCCAGAACTTCCAATTCCCCGGTCCACGATACCTCATTTTTACTATGGGCGTCCAGTCCCTATACACCTGTGTTCCTCATGCAGATGGCCTAAAGGCCCTCAGCTTCTTTCTGTCCTGCAGGCCTGACCAGTCCCTCTTCACTGCTACACATTCCCCCACACCACCTCCCTCACCCCTATCCCAGGCCCCAAGAAGACTTTCCACATCAAGCAGACATTCACCTGCACATCTGCTAATGTGGTATACTGCATCCACTGTTCCCATTTTGGCCTCTTCTACATCGGGGAAACCAAGCAGGGGCTTGGGGACTGCTTTGCAGAACACCTATGTTCGGTTCTCAATAAACAACTGCACCTCCCAGTCATGAACCATTTCAACTCCCCCTCCCATTCTTTAGATGACATGTCCATCATGGGCCTCCTGCAGTGCCACAATGATGCCACCCGAAGGTTGCAGGAACAGCAACTCCTATTCCGCTTGGGAATCCTGCAGCCCAATGGTGTCAATGTGGACTTCACAAGCTTCAAAATCTCCCCTCCCCCCCCCACCACATCCCAAAACCGGCCCAGCTTGTACCCGCCTCCCTAACCTGTTCTTCCTCTCCCCTATCCCTTCCTCCCACCTCAAGCCGGGGTCAGTAGATGGAGGGTTGCAGGAGCAGCAACTCATATTCCGCTTGGAAACCCTGCAGCCCCATCTCCTACCTACTCACCTCATCCCGCCCCCTTGACCTGTCCATCCTCCCTGGACTGACCTAACTCCACTCTAGGTCCCCACCTACACTCACCTTTACTGGCTCCATCCTTGCCACTTTGACTTGTCTGTCTCCTCTCCACCTACCTTCTCCTCTTTCCATCTTTGATCCACCTTCCCCTCTCTCCTATTTATTTCAGAACCCACTTCCCCTCCCCCATTTCTGATGAAGGGCCAAGGCCCAAAACATCAGCTTTTGTGCTCCTATGATACTGCTTGGCCTGCTGTGTTCATCCTGCCCTACACCTTGTTATCTCTGTTTGTTCCTGCTATGACACACTTCCAGGAAACAATCCAGGGACTTTAACCTGGATCTTTTGGTCCAGAGTCAGGGATTTTACCCTGCACCAAAAGTCGCAGTGCTTTACTATATCCCTTTTGCACATATAAGTTATTACTTACAGTGCCAAAGTAGCTTACTAGAGGAAGAACTCCAGCAGCAATTGACCACTTGCCTCTGTATCACTTTAAATTGAAAATGATTGTTGACCAATTATCCACCACATAAAGGTAACCACCACAGTCCGTACTGGACCATTAGTGCTACTCTCTTATTAGCAAGAGAAAACTGATTGTGGTTTAACCTAACGGCCATCATGTTTCAGGTGAAGAATGAGGTTGAGAAGATGCAAACTTCGTTGTAAGCTCAGCAGATATGGGAATTCACATTGATAATGGGAACTGCAGATGCTGGAGAATCCAAGATAATAAAATGTGAGGCTGGATGAACACAGCAGGCCCAGCAGCATCTCAGGAGCACAAAACCTGACGTTTCGGGCCTAGACCCTTCCCGAAACGTCAGCTTTTGTTCTCCTGAGATGCTGCTGGGCCTGCTGTGTTCATCCAGCCTCACATTTTATTATATGGGAATTCACATTGTTGGTTTCACTCTGCATTGTGAACCAACTGTCCAGATAACTGACTTCCAAAGCCCTGCTAACAAAGTGTGGAGCTGGATGAACACAGCAGGCCGAGCAGCATCTTAGGAGCACAAAAGCTGACATTTTGAGCCTAGACCCTTCACTAGAAAAGGTGATGGAGAGAGGATTCTGAAATAAATAGGCAGAGGGGGGAGGCGGACAGAAGATGAATGGAGGAGAAGATAGGTGGAGAGGAGTGTGTAGGTTGGGAGGTAGAGAGGGGATAGGTCAGTTCAGTCAGGATAGACAGGTCAAGGGAGCAGGATGAGGTTAGCAGATAGGAAATGGAGGTGCGGCTTGAGGTGGGAGGAGGGGATGGGTGAGAGGAGGAACAGGTTAGGGAAGCTGGGATGAGCTGGGCTGCCTTTGGGATGCGGTGCGGGGAGTGGAGGATTTGAAGCTTGTGAAATCCATATTGATACCATTGGGCTGCAGGGTTCCCAAGCGGAATATGAGTTGCTGTTCCTGCAACCTTCGGGTGGCATTGTTGTGGCACTGCAGGAGGCCCAGGATGGACGTGTCGTCTGAGGAATGGGAGGTGGAGTTAAAATGGTTCGCGACTGGGAGGTGCAGTTGTTTATTGCGATCCGAGTGTAGGTGTTCCGCAAAGTGGTCCCCAAGCCTCCGCTTGGTTTCCCTGATGTAGAGGAAGCCACAATGGGAACAGTGGATGCAGTATACCACATTAGCAGATGTACAGGTGAACATCTGCTTGATGTGGAAAGTCATCTTGGGGCCTGGCATGGGGGTGAGGGAGGTGGTGTGGGGGCAAGTGTAGCATTTCCTGCAGTTGCAGGGGAAAGTGCCAGGTGTGGTGGGGTTGGTGGGGAGTGTGGAGCGGACAAGGGAGTCGTGGAGAGAGTGGTCTCTTTGGAAGGCTGACCAGGGTGGGGATGGAAAAATGTCTTTGGTGGTGGGGTTGGATTGTAGATGGCAGAACTGTTGGAGGATGATGCATTGTATCCGGAGGTTGGTGGGGTGGTATATGAGGACTAGGGGGATTCTCTTTTGGCAGTTATTGCAAGGGCAGGAAGTGAGGGATGAGTTGCGGGAAATGCAGGAGACACCGTCAAGGGCATTCTCGACCACCGCGGTGGGGGAGGATGCGGTCCTTGAAGAACGAGGACATCTGGGATGTACAGGAGTGGAATGCCTCATCCCAGTAGCAGATGTGGCGGAGGCGAAGGAATTGGGAATAGGGGATGGAATTTTTGCAGAAAGGTGGGTGGTATGAGGTGTATTCCAGGTAGGTGTGGGAGTCGGTGGGTTTAAAATGGACATCGGTTTCTGGGTGGTTGCCTGAGATGGAGACAGAGCGGTCCAGGTAGGTGGCAGAGGTGTTGGAGATGGTCCAGGTGAATTTAAGGTTGGGGTGGAAGGTGTTGAAGTGGATGAACCGTTTGAGCTCCTCTTGGGAGCACCAGGCAGCGTCGATTATAGTCATCAATGTAACAGAGGAAGAGGTGGGGTTTAGGGCCAGTGTAGGTGCGGATGAGGGACTGTTCCCCGTAACCTACAAAGAGGCAGGCATAGCTTGGGCCCATGCGGGTACCCATGGCCACCCCCTTTGCCTGCAGGAAGTGGGAGGAATTGAAAGAGAAGTTGTTGAAGGTGAGGACGAGTTTGGCTAGGCAGATGAGGGTGTCAGTGGAGGGGGAGTGGTCGGGTCTATGGGACAGGAAGAAGTGGAGGTCCTTTAGGCCATCTGCATGGGGAATGCAGATGTGTAGGGACTGGATGTCCATGGTGAAAATGAGGCGTTGGGGACCTGGGAATTGGAACTTCTGGAGGAGATGGAAGGCGTGTGTAGTGTCGCGGATGTAGGTAGGGAGTCCCTGGACCAAAGGGGAGAAAATGGAGTCCGGATAGGTGGAGATGGGTTTGGTGGGGCAGGAGTAGGCGGAGACAATAGGTCGACCAGGGCAGGTGGGTTTGTGGATTTTGGGAAGGAGGTAGAAGCGGGTGGTGTGGGGTTGGGGAACGATGAGTTTGGAGACTGTGGGGGGAAGTCACCTGAGGTGATGAGGTTGTGAATGGTTTGGGAAAATTATGGTTTGGTGCTCGGGGGTGGGGTCATAATCTTGGGGATGGTAGGAGGTGGTGTCGGAGAGTTACTGTCTGGCCTCAGCAATGTAAAGGTCATCGCGCCATACTACAGCTGTGCCTCCCTTGCCCGCAGGTTTGATGGTGACGTTGGGATTGGAGCGGAGGGTTGCACGTTCTGCAGGGGAGAGGTTGGAGTAGGTGAAGAGGGTGGAGAGGCTTAGGCGATCGATATCTCGACGGCAGTTGGCGATGAAGAGGTCGAGAGAGGGTAGGAGGCCTGGGGGTGGTGTCCTGCTGCCTGCTTCGAGGTATAAATGGTTTGCCAGAAATGATCGGATATCCAGAGGAGAAAGAGCTACTTTTGCTCTGCAGTAAAGAACATCTCAAGCTTGAAGGTAACTAATTCCAATAGCTGCAAGTTTTGACTTCTAACTAAGGCAAAAACCTTAATAAATGTGAACCAGTCACCCTGTGCCTCTTGCAAACTAATGGAAATATCAGTAGAAGGAAGATTGAAGAGCAGTGCACCAGTCAGCACAAAAATCATCCCAGTGAAGTCTCTGGGCTGGGACCAGTGCATTGCTTTTCCAGTCTCCTCCTTTAGCCATAAAACCCATATTTTTCCCATCTATATATATGTATAGAGTGGAAGTTAATGCAGGGCTTAGTGTTTTAACTTGTTGAGTTATATGTCAGTGCCTAATAATTGTTTATTTGTAGCTAGAATCTATTTATCCCCCCTCTCACAGCTTTAAACACCATGAGTGACAGAAGACACCTCTGCCTGTCTGCCTTTCTGAAACTGGAATTGGTTTATTTGCCTATCACCACTTCTGATGACTCTTGAAGCTTTTCTGTATGGATTCTAGATTAGGAACGAGAGACATTTGGGTACACCAAAGTTTACAAGTGTTTTCCATGGAGCATTATATTGGATAGTGTTGAAAGCATTAGCACAGTCTCTGAGCATATGAGCCAAAACTGGGCTTCCTGCTTATTTTCACATTTTCTCATGAGATTTCTGAGCACAAGTGTGGATTCACTTACACCCTTTCCAGGAAAGAAGCCAAGATTCTCCTCTGCCATTTCTCTGTTCATGCTGGGGATGAGCCTATGATTGATGATGCCCAGTAAAATTTAGATTCATGGCTGATGGAATTTAGCATACAATGTTTAGGACAGTCCTATGTTCGTGCTTTGGGCATTGCAACAGTCTTTGATCTAAGCTACTGCAAAACCTTTCATCTGTTGATCTTATCAATAAACTCTTTCTTTGCAGCTGTTACTGTTTCCCATCCCACTTTTAAGACTGCCATTGGTATCTGATCTTGTTTTCTGTTTTCCCACTACTCTCAACTTTTTTCTTTTTTGTCAGTACCTCAGATATCAGTTCTTCCTTAACTTCCAAACTTTGCTTATCCCTTCTGGTTCATCTTCAAACTATTTCCTAAAGTAATTTTTTTATCTCTGTGTGACTTAGCAAATGGCCATTTTCATCTTCATACCTATTTCTGGGGTTTACAAAATTCTTTCAAGCTGTGGCTAGATAGCCTTCATAAAGCAAATTTGGACTATGTGCAACCAGCAAAGTAGAATTGGTGGTCATCTTCCAGGATTCTATAGACTCTGGAACAATCCCTGCAGAACGAAGTGTGGCTCATGTCACTTCAATATTCAAAAAGGGAGGTAGAGAGAAAATAGGGAATTATAGACCGGTGAGCTGAACATTAGTGGGGAAAATCCTCAAATCCATTGTCAAGGATTTTATAGCAGAGCATTTCGAAGACAGTGGCAGGATCAGGCAGAGTCAGCATGGATTTATGAAGGGGAAATCATGCTTGACAAATCTGTTGGAATGCTATAAAGATGTAACTAATAGAGTTGACAAAGGGGAGGTAGTTGATGTGGTCTATTTGGACTTTCAGAAAGTGATTGACACATTTCCGTATAAGAGTTTATTGTGCAAGATTAAAACGCATGGGATTGGAGGAAGTGTATTGAGATGGATAGGAAACTGGCACAAAGAGTAGGAATTAATGGGTCCTTTACAAATTGGCAATAGCGGGGTGCCACAGGGATTGGTGCTGGAACCTCAGCTATTCACAATATATAATGATTTGGATGAGGGAACAAAATGTAACATCTCCAAGTTTGCAGATGATACCAAGTTGGGCGGGAGGGTGAACTGTGATGAGGATGTAGAGATCCTTCAGTATGATCTTGACAGGTTGGGTGAGTGGGCAAATCAGTGGCAGATGCAGCTTTTCAATTTGGAAGCAAAACTAAGAAGGTCGATTACTACCTGAATGGCTATAAATTGGGAGAGCGGAGTGTGCAGTAAGACCTGGGTGTCCTTGTGCGCTAGTCGCTGAAGGTAAGCATGCAGGTGCAGCAGGTGGTAAAGAAGGCAAATGACATGTTGGACTTCATTGTGAGAGGTTTTGAGTACAGGAGCAGGAATGTGTTGTTGCAGTTATACAGGGCCTTGGTGAGACCATACATAGAATATTGAGTGCAGTTTTGGTCTCCTTTTCTGAGGAAGGATGCTCTTGCTCTCGAGGCAGTGCAGCAAAGGTTTATCAGGCTGATTCCAGGGCTGGCAGGTCTGATATCTGAGGAGAAGTTGACGAGTCTGGGATTGTTTTCGCTAGTGTTCAGATGAATGAGGGGGAAACTAATTGAGACTTGTAAAATTCTAATGGGACTGGACAGGGTAGGTGCAAGGATGATGTTCCCGATGGTGGGTGTGTCCAGAACCATCACAGTATGAGAAGTCAGGGTAGACGATTCATGACGGAGATGAAACTAATATGAGGTACTGACAAAGAGTGCATTTATGGAATTTAGTACCAAAGGAAGTAGTTGATGTCAGAACATTGAATGTATTCAAGAAGCGACTAGATAGAGCACTTGGGGCGAAAGGGATCAAAGGTTATGGGGAGAAAGCAGGATTAGGCTATTGATTTGGACAATCAGCAATGTTTGTGAAGAATGGCAGAGCAGGCTCAAAGGGCTGAATGGCCTTCTCCTGCTCCTATCTGCTTTTTTCTATGTTTCTAAAGTTAATGGTTCTATAGTTCGAAGACAACAAGTTGTTAGTCCCGAAAATGTCTTGCATTTATATATTGTGCCTTTCATAGTCTTTACAGCTGATGGAATACATTTGAAGTGTAGTCATTGCTGAATTTAGGAAATACAGCAGCCGTTTTGCATACAGCAAGCTTCCAAAATTGGCAATGTGAAAATGGCTAGATATTTAGATTTTGTTATTTTGACTGGGAGATAAATGGGAAAGGTTTCCTGCCCTGTTTCAAATGGTGCCTAGGATTTTGTGACCATCCGACAGGATGGACAGGGCCTCAGCTTAACAACTCATTACTACATTAGAGTATGAGCTTTGATTTTTGTGGTCAAGTCCAAAAGGGGGTCCTAAACCTACAACATCCGGCTGAGAGGTGAGGGTATAATCTGATGTAGTCTTCGAGTGAGACTATAAATGGAACCATGCTATAGGTAATGTCCCTGGTCTAAAAGGACTGGCATTCACCTGTTAAATGTGAATTACTATAATTGGGCATTAGAAGCATCAATTTGAACATAACTGTGTAGTTGACATGGATGATGAATAGAAGTGTATTAAGTAATGCTGGAGAGTATAACAGTGCAGGAGAGTGGTGATTTTGGTTAACTGTCTGAGAGCATGAGCAAGGATAAATGCTTGGCACGAATGTAACTGAACAGCAGTACATGTATGTTAATTATCCTGGGTATCGGTATGACTGGATTAAAGTCACAGGGTGGTTTTTCATAAGTTAGCATATTTTAAAATTCAGGCATTTTCCGTATTATAACATATCTTCAAACTAAAGAAATAAAGAGACCTTTGAGGGGATTGAATAAGACCAAATGTCTGTTGGCGAAGTCACCAACAGGATAAATTTAACACCGTTCAGAATCTGCTCATTTTGTTGGCAGAGGTTAGTTCTGTCCTGGCAGAGTTCCCAGTCTAGGTTGGCAAATGTAGCTTTCATCTTTTGATGTATTACTGCTGATACTGACTGGGGCCCGTTAATGTGGATGTTTGAGTATGATTGTGGATGTATGTTTTGTGTTCTCCAGTTAATGCTTTATTAACATTCATTAATATGCTGGCATGGATCCCTCAACGTGCTCATATAGCAGGTAACATATTCCATTTGCAGCAGGGACAAAGCAATGTCCCACCTCCTGCCCACCCAGCTCCTAGGCCACTATAAATGTTTTGCAGAGCACTGAGAGTTGGTAACAAGATCCTGTCACTGCACTGCTGCAGCACAAGAGATGCAGTAATTGTTGCTGCCCTTGGGGTGATGTCTTCTGTGGTAAGGGGTGTTGTATTATGGCATGGATTCCAGGCCAACTGGGCCTGTACATTTAAGACATTTAGACGATATCACAGCCTGACCTGCAGTCACAAACTCTCTCCGTGCAATTAAGTCAGTGCAGTGTCTTCAATTATGAAGTCAGTAAGAGCCAGCCCTGTGTGTGTAATGCACAGCAATATCAGTAAGCTCAGAAGCCAGACCATTACGCAAGTGTATAACATTATAGTCAAGTAAGTAGTTAGTGTTATTAATAAACTTCAAGACATCAGTCTCAACAAGAACCAGACTCTCTCACGTATGTAATGCAGATGAGCATATAAAAAATTACAAAACATACCAAGGTGACATTGTAGTAGCCTAAACAATCCTGAACTCCCACAGGATAGTTAGAGTCATAGACTCTTAGAGATGCACAACATGGAAACAGACCCTTTGGTCCAACTCATTCATGCTGACCAGATATCCTAAATTAATCTAGTCCCGTTTGGCCCATGTCCCTCTAAACCCTTCCTATTCATATACCCATCCAGATGCCTTTGAAATATGATAATTATACCAGCATCTACCACTTCCTTGGAATGAACTGCTCATACATACATCATCCTTTGCATTAAAAGGTTGCCCCTTAGGCTCCTTATAAATCTTAGCCCTCTCACCATAAACCACTACCCTCTAGTTTTGGACTCCCCTACCCTGGGGGAAATATGTAGACCGTTCACCCTATCCATGCCCCTCATGATACTACAAGCCTCTCTATGGCCACCCCTCAGCCCCCAACAGTCCAGGGAATATAGCCCCAGCCTGTTTGGCCTCTCACTATAGCTCAAGCCCTCCAACCCTGGCAACATCCTCGTAAGTCTTTTCTGAAACCAATTTAGCAACATCTTTCCTATCGCAAGGAGACCAGATTTGAATGTAGTATTCCTAAAGTGGCCTACCCAGTCTTGTACAGACACAACATGACCTCCCAATTCCTACGCTCAAAGCAATGGCCAACATATGCAAGCGTACCAAATGCCGCCTTCACTGCCGTGTCTACCTGCAATTCCACTTTCAAGGAAATATGCACCTGTACTCCAAAGTCCCTTTGTTCAGAAACACTCCCCAGCGACCTTACCATTAAATGTATAAGTCCTGCCCTGTAAGTTATGTCCACATTTTCAGTATTTTACATCCCTATTCATTCAAATCAATTTCCACTTAATCCTGATACACAGGGTCCTGACAATTTATCTTCGCAGTCTTGAATTATACAATATACAATACATGAACAGGCCCTTCAACTCACCAAGCCTGTGCTGATTCCTAATCGTCATTCAGACCTGCTCCGTATTGCCCATATGCAGTTTCTATCCCTCTGTCTGTCTCTCATTCTTGTCTATCAAGGTGCACCTTAAATGTTGTTAATGTGCCTGCCAATATCAACTCAACCCACCAACTTCTGTTTGAATAATTTTCCCCACGCTTCTGTCCTAAATTTTCCACCTCTCACCTTGAACCTGACCCCTCTTGTAGGTGATCTTTCCACCCTGGGATAAAGCTTATGAGTATCCATCCTATCTATGCCTCTCATAATTCTGTAGACCTCTTTCAAGTCATAGCTCAGAATCTGTCTTTCCAGTGAAAATAATCTGAATCTATCCAAACCTCTCCTCATAAAACCCTCCAGACCAGGAAACATCCTGGTAAGCCTTCCCAGCACCCCCTCCAAAGCATTCACATCCTTCTGGTAGTGTGGTAACCAGAACTGCATGCAATTTTCCAAACATGACCATACTAAGGTTTTATACAGCTGCAAAATAACTTGCCAACTTTTATATTCAGTGCCCTGGCTGATGTAGGTAAGTATGCTGTATGCCTACTTGACTACCTTATCCACCTGTGTTGCCATTTTTAGGAATCTGTGGACCTGTGTACCTTGATCCCTCTGTATATCATTGCTAGGGGTCCTGCCATTTATTGTATAATTCGCACCTTAATTTGATCTTTCAAAATGCATCACCTCACATTTTTCCAAATTAAACTCCATCTGCCATTTTTCTGCCCAAATCTGCAATCTAACAATATCACACTGTATCCTTTGACAATCCTCCTCACTGTCTGCAACCCTGCCAGTGTCAGCTGTAAACTTACTATTCAGACCACTTACATCTTCCTCCAGGTCATCAAAGACAAGACAAACATCAAAGGTCCCAGCATTGACCCCAGTGGAACACTGCCAGTTACTGATCTCTGTACTGCACAGCACCCTTCTGCTGCTACTCTCTGTCTTCAATGACCAAGCCAATTTGGTATGCATCGAGCTGGCACCTCAAACTGCCATGAAGTACCTCAACAAATGCCTTACTAAAGTCCACATAGACAACATCCACTGGCCTTCCCTTATCAATTCAGTTTCTAGAGGCAGACACAAAAACAATCAAGTTGGTCAGACATGACCTTCCCCCACACAAACCCATGCTGCATATCACTAACAAATCCATTCACTTCCAAACGTGAGTAAACCCTGTCTCTCAGTACCTTCTGCAACAACTTCTCCACCACTGAAATCAGGTTTAGTGGCCTCTAATTACCTGGATTAACTCTGTTTCCCTCCTTAAGCAGATGAACAACATTACCCATTCTCCAGTCCTCAGGAACACCGCCTGTGACCGAAGAGAATGCAAAGATACCTGTTAAGGCCCAGCTATGTCCTCCCTTGCCTTCCACAGGATCTTGGGATAGATCCCATCTGCCCTCGGGGAATCTACCTTAATACATTTGAAGACTCCCAGCGCTTCACAACGTAGAAGAGCCTGAAAAGGATGAATACAGTTTGAGTTCCTAGAATTTGCTCAGATGAAATGAGACAAAGATATAAAAGGATTTAAAGATAAAGACAAGGATTTTAGCTTTGATGTGAAGTATGAAGGAAGGACTGGCATTTATATAGTACTCGTTACAACCTTAAAATGTCACATGCTTGCACAGTGGCTCTTTTGAAATGTAGTTCTTTTACAGTTCTTTTACAGAAAATGCAGAAGTCAATTTGCATAAATGAAGATCTCAAACAGCAATGTAAGAATGATCAAATAGGTTTGTGGTAGGCACATTATGATTACATTTTGCAAGAGCCATTTGAAACATGAGGGAGATCATTGCTACTACGGCTCCTTTTTGAGTCACCTCACACGCATATCAAGGGCCTATGATCGGGTAACCAGCCGTGGCCAGTCATGGTGGAATAAATGAATTTTCAGTAATGGTGGCAATGGGGGTTAGAACCTTGAGGAACAATGATTGTTTACAGTTGGAAGATTGTTCAGGCAGACACAGGAAAACCACCTCATGTGTTATCTTGCCAAGTCAAATTGCTCGTCATTCACTGAAGTCGATAATGCGAGGCTGTCATGAGTATTGAAGAGTTCAGCACGAGACCACAAGGTTTGGACAGATGGGCAGAGAACATAGTCTTGGGTAGATTACTGCTACGTTGATGTCTGTTGAGGTAAAAGCAAGGACACTGGCGATAAAACCCCCTTACTCTTCTTTGAAATTATGATATGGCATCTTTTATATCCACTGGTGGATTTACCAGGGTTTGGCTTAACAGTGCATCCCAAAATAGTGCCTTTGGCAATGTTGTACTCCCTCATTGCTGCATTGGGATGTCAGCTCAAGTTTTGTGCCTCAGACCTGTCAAGTGAGATCTAAACCCCCAACTTTCTGTGCTATAGGCGTAAGTTTGCTCCTCAGTAAGTTGGCAATTCACACTTCATGTGTGAACCAAGATCGTGAGTGTTGCCTGATTATTCCTATTCACAGCCAAATTTGACTCACACCCATGTCCATGAATATTAAGAGGGTGTTGAGCCATGATTGAAAGGAGAGCACTCCCTTCTCCATGGTTCTGATGTGGAGGTGCTGGTGTTGGACTGGGGCGGACAAGGTCAGAAATCACATGACACTAGGTTATAGTCCGACAGGTTTACTTGAAAACGCACGCTTTTGCAGCCTCAGTCATTCTTCATGTTTTAGTGAGAGAGGTAGAATCATTCACAGCATTTACAAGTAAAAGATCAAAGGTTCACATCACTGAGGATGTGTGATTTCTGACTTCATCCACGGTTAACATTGGCTCTGGTTTTCTCTCCTTCAAAATTGCCATTAGTATCCTCACTGTCACTCTGAGGTACAGATCCAGTCTTACACTAAGTCTTCCATAGAATCAGTGCTGTCCTTATTGTCTTACGTTGGTGTTTAGTTTACAGTAGTCTCACGCCATAGACATGTACACTAACAAGTACTAGTGAGTGGGAGGAGGGATTAATAGCGACTTCATGCTCAATTGAAAAAGTGAGATGTTGCATCTTCAGGAAGAGAGGTGGAAGTAACGGCGGGGAGGGGGTGGTGAAATTGCGGTCAGCAAGATTTAGAAAACGAGATGTTTGCTATTAGGCATGGGCTTCTGATGACAGCCGTGCTCAGTCAGTGAAGACCGAGTGTAGTTAAATGTCAAAAGTTTAATGAAACAATTAGAGATTTTATTTTGAAGACAGAGAGCAGTGAAAATAAATCTGTCTAAAATGATAGCTGAAGAGCTGGGAGACCGAAGAGGAGTGAAGTCTAATGAAAGATGGGGTGGGTGTGGGGAGAAGAGGAAAGAGGCCCATTAGGAGATGTTCATAAAGAGGCTGATCCAGGAGCTGTCAGATAAACCGACTGTTGGCTAACATATTAGCAGAAGTTTAACAATGAAGTTCAGTGGATTTATGAAACCAGAGTTGAAGTGGCAATTCAATTAGAAAGTGACTAAGGTTGATCCAAGATAATGGGAACTGCAGATGCTGGAGAATCCAAGATAACAAAGTGGGAAGCTGGATGAACACAGCGGGCCAAGCAGCATCTCAGGAGCACAAAAGCTGACATTTTGGGCCTAGACCCTTCATCAGAGAGGGGGATGGGGAGAGGGTTCTGAAATAAATTGGTAGAGAGGGGGAGGTGGACCGAAGATGGATAGAGGAGAAGATAGGTGGAGAGGAGAGTACAGGTGGGGAGGTAGTGAGGGGATAGGTCAGTCTGGGGAGGATGGACAGGTCAAGGAGGCAGGATGAGGTTAGTAGGTCGGAAATAGAAGTGCGGCTTGAGTTGGGAGGAGGTGATAGGTGAGAGGAAGAACAAGTTAGGGAGGCGGAGACGAGCTTGGCTGGTTTTGGGATGCAGGGGAGATTTTGAAGCTTGTGAAGTCCACATTGATACCATTGGGCTGCAGGGTTCCCAAGTGGAATATGAGTTGCTGTTCCTGCTACCTTTGCGTGGCATTATTGTGGCACTGCAGGAGGCCCAGGATGGACATGTCGCCGAAGGAATGGGAGGGGGGAGTTAAAATGGTTCGCGACTGGGAGGTGCAGTTGTTTGTTGCGAACCAGCCTAGCTCGTCCCCGCCTCCCAAAGCTGTTCTTCCTCTCACCTATCCCCTCCTCCCACCTCAAACCGCACCTCCATTTCCCACCTACTAACCTCATCCCGCCTCCTTGACCTGTCCGTCCTCCCCAGACTGATCTATCCCCTCCCTACCTCCCCACCCACACTATCCTCTCCACCTATCTTTTCCTCTATCCATCTTCGGTCTGCCTCTCCCTCTTTCCCTATTTATTTCAGAACCCTCTCCCCATCCCCCTCTCTGATGAAGGGTCTAGGCCCGAAACATCAGCTTTTGTGCTCCTGAGATGCTGCTTGGCCTGCTGTGTTCATCCAGCTTCGCAATTTGTTATCTAAGGTTGATCCAGGTAGCTTTAAGGACTATCAGTGTAAACCAGCATATCCAGTAACGTGTTTTGAAACAGAGAAGGTTCACCCTCTCGAATGTTCCAACATTTGATCAAAACTAATCTGTACATTAATTCCGTTACCTGCCTTCATCCTGTATCCTTTGATTTTGTTCAGTTAGGATATCGAACAGCCTTTGCTTTGACATTTTCAGTTGATTTAACCTGAATCGATTTTGAAGATCATGGGCAGAAAGACAATGGTAGAAGTATGGTTGTGGGTTTGATTGGATGAATGATTTTACTTTTGAGTACTTTTATGCGAACATTCATGAGTTTAGATTCAAGACAGACTGGCCGAGGAGAAGATATGACCAAGAACTGCCTCCTCTTTATAACACTGTTTATTACATAATAAGACTAAACACTGTGCTACATGACATTTTGAGATTTACTTGTCTCTAATTGTACAATATATCATTGAAAGACTATTTCATAAACTCTGTCAGAGATAGTAGGAACTGCCAATGCTGAAGTCTGAGATAACCAGGTGTGAAGCTGGATGAACGCAGCAGGCCAAGCAGCATCAGAGGAGCAGGAAAGCTGATGTCTCTGGTCTGGACCCTTCTTCAGAAAAAAAATGCAGTTTCAGGAAGAGATTACCAGAGAGTTGCGGTGGGAGAGAGATCCTCTGAGGTCTTTCCGGAGGGAGGAGGGTAACCTCTTCAAGGTAGGCATCCTTAAAGGCTTCTCAGTGGGGTTATAACTCACTTAGAGATAGCAAGAACTGCCGATGCTGGAGTCTGAGATAACACAGTGTAGAGCTGGATGAACACAGCAGGCCAGGCAGCATCAGAGGAGCAGGAAAGCTGACATTTCGGGTCTGGATTCTTCTTCAGAGAAGATGTCTTCTGAAGAAGGGTCCTGACCCGAAATGTCAGCTTTCCTGCTCCTCTGATACTGCCTGACCTGCTGTGTTCATCCAGCTCCACACCTTGTTATTTCATAAACTTTACTGTCTAATGCAATTATATCTATTGTACATGCTTCTCTGCGTATGTTCTCTCTTCTACTCTCTAACTCCACTGCACACTGCACACTGCGCTATTTATTCCCAGTCAGGAGCAGCCCTGTCACAGCATTGTAAGGTTGCTTCTGTGACCTGAAGCCCTTATACAACCAGTGAGGAGTTCCTGCTTTCTGCTATCCTTTGTGTGAGGAAGTGATAGCTGAGCTGTAATTATACACCACTGGTACTACACGGGAGAAAATACTAATAGCGAAAAAAAACTATTAATGTCAGCACTACCTTTGATTAATTTAAGTACCTCAATTGGATGAACTTTTAATCTTTTATATTCAAGGTAAAACAAGGTACTGCAAACTGCCCTGCTAATTTAACCCTTCTAGCCTCCCTGGGATTCCAGTAACAATTAATTCAGGAAACCAGTTGCAATGAGGATATGTGATAGTGAGATGATCGGATTTTCAAAAATCAAAAGTGAGCACTTAGAGAATCCTCAGAAAAGTGGGGCTTAATGATGTTTGGTGACCAATTGTTTGAGTCTGGGGGAGGGGGGATTGAAGGTAAAGAGTCATAGAACATAGAACAGTACAGTGCAGAACAGGCCCTTCGGCCCTCGATGTTGCGCCGACCTGTGAACTAATCTAAGCCTCTCCCCCTACACTATCCCGTTATTATCCATATGCTTATCCAAGGACTGTTCAAATGCCCCTAATGTGGCTGAGTTAACTACATTGGCAGGCAGGGCGTTCCACGCCCTTACCACTCTGAGTAAAGAACCTGCCTCTGACATCTGTCTTAAATCTTTCACCCCTCAATTTGTAGCTATGCCCCCTTGTACAAGCTGAAATCATCTGATGGTTTCTCTCACAATGTGCTGAGCCAGAATTGGCAACCCTAGTAAGTGTCTAATATTTGAAGACAGTATTCACTGGCACATATTTTTGTTTCAATGACATTTCTGCCTGAATTCTTTAAAAACAACAATTGAGACTCTGTTCGTCACAAGATTCATCAGAATCCTTTGTTACTTTCGAAGTTTACTATTCAAGGCACAATGGGAAGAGTGATCTTGATTTAGAAAACTCATCTATTTTCATTTGAATACAGAATTCAAACAAAAGATGTTGTCATCCAGAAGCTGGACTTTAAACAATGAATATATGCCCAGTGAGTTGAGGAGTTTTGTTCGCAACCTGAGCCTCAAGTAGGAAATCATACGATCTCTCAATGAGATACTTGATTGAATGTACCACCAGTTGATCAGACCTGCTTGCCAGTAAATGGTGATTTACTGATGGTGGCCATCTGGTTACCTCAACTAGAGTGGCTTGTGGTTGCTGGACACCTCCATCAATCCACCATCATCACCAGAAGCTGATTCCCTCCCAGCTTTGAATGCCAGCGAGAAGGATTTCTGTGTATGTGGGAGCATCCCAATTGCAAGTGGGAGACATTCTGTTTGCCAGGGCAGTGCAACATAGAGGTTTGTTTGGGCAAGGTATTTGCTAGCAGTAAATTCATTGTGAGAAAGTGGTTAAATTGGGCGGGGTGGGGGGGTGGTGGTGTGGCGTCAAGTGTCAGGAAGAAATGAAAAATGAGACATAGGAGTAATTTGGAGAAAACATTAGAACATTGGGATTTTTAGTGAAAACCTATGACTGTCCTCAATAAACTTAGCCCACTTCACATTTACTCCCAGGACTCAAGATTCTGGAATGCCAGACAACTGAGTCTCTCTCAGTAATTCAAGCTTATTCTACTCCATTCTCAATATCAAAATTTGAATCCTTCCCCATTCAGGTTTTTACTTTCCATTACAATTTTTGATTGTGGTGTCATCATTTTCTATCATTAAAAGCACCTTTTCCCCTACACCTTTGTAGCTGTGTTTTTATTATTTTTCTACCGCATGTACCAAACAGTGAACATTAATTCAATTCAGATCATCATCAATGAGTTTTGTAAGTTAATAGTTTTGCACTATAAATGGCTGGAATAGAATATTAAACATGAGGTTCCTCTGAGTCTACAAAGTATTTTCATTTGCATGTTGCTGTTGACTATCTCCTCAAAAAGATATTCAAATACTTTCTTCAGGAGAGAAGAACACTTGCTGTTTACATTTGTGAAGCCATTGACAATTCAAAAGTACAACCACTATCAGGATTGATCTATGCTGCAGTGACACCTTGCATTTGTAGCACAGTTTATGTACTGCAAGATTTCTACATGGGAAATTCGCCATGTCCACAAGGACTGTTATCAATTTTTATAGATACACCATAGAAAGCTTCTTACCTGGATATATTACAGCAGTGTTTGGCAACTGCAGTTCCCAAGACTGCAAGAAATTAAGAGTCGTGAACATAGTCCTGTCCATCACGCAAACCAGCCTACTATCCATTGACTCCATCCATACTTCCCGTTACCTCGGGAAAGCAACCAACATATTCAAAGACCCTTCCCACCCTAGTTATGCTCTCTTCCATCGGGCAGGAGTTATAAAAGTTTGAATATACGTATGAATAGATTCAAAAACAGCTTCTTCCCCACTGTAATCAGACTTTTGAACAGACCTCGCAATATTAATCTTGATTTTTTTTCTCTCGCGCTGTCTCTCTCTGTACCTTCACTGCAGCTGTAACATTGTATTCTGCACTCAGTTCTGCTACACTGATGCCGTTTTATGAACTTCAGAAGAAGGGACCAGACTCGAAATGTCAGCTTTCCTGCTCTACTGATGCTGCCTGGCCTGCTGTGTTCGTTCAGCTCTGCACCTTTTTATTGCTAAATGAAATGGAGTCAGGCTTATGATCAAACATTGTTGAACTCTATGTTGAGTCGGAGTCTGTAAAGTTCCCAACCAAAAGATGCCATTCCTCAAGCATACATTGAGCTTTGTTAGAACCCTACAGTAGGTCAAGGACAGAAAAGGTTCGAGAATGAATTGACCGGAGTGAAATGTCAGCTCTGTTTCTGTCTCCATGGATGTTATCAAAGCTTCTAAGTATTTGCAGCCTGAGCCTCTGCAGCGATTTGCTTTTGTGCTCAGAGTTAAGCCTCAAGGTGAAGAAGAAATGGGAGGGGTAAAGTTGGCATGGGCACAGAGATAAAATAACAGAGGCAGATGCAGTGATTGTTATTGATATGGAAGTACCTGCAGATGCAAAGAAAGTGAAAATTGTATTTCATCTGGAAACCAAGCCAAAATGAACGTTCCATTGTGATGGTGCGTTGGTAGAATCAAAGTCAAAATTGCAGAGGTGTTGGTAGGAGCTGAACAAGGTGGCCTCAGTTGTGTTTCTGCAAGATAAACTGACATAAGCAACTTTACACACATTCGTAACATTTCCAAAACTGCCTTAGATAATTAAATTGTTTCAAGCTATTGAAACAAAACTCTTGGAGCATGACTACACAGATATTTTGCAAGAATTTAAATTATTTTCCCACACACTGGAACATATGTTGAAAATTTCTGGACAGTTCATTTGCCTTTGCCAGAGAGTAAAAATCTGCTAATAACAACTGGAAATGCAACAGTAACAATGAATAATTGTATCCTATGCAATGTAACATCAGAGCCTTTAGCCTCTGCTGCTGCATTGGGATGGCTACTCCAAGTTCTTTAATCCTCACGAAGATTTAAGGAGGAGACAGGTGCGTATGCAAAGAATTTTGCCACACTAAGATTAGTGTACTAGTTAACCAGTTAGTGTAACATCACTAGAATAAGAACAAGAATAGGCCATTTGGCCCAGGGAGAGTGCTGCATCATTCAATAAAATCATGGCTCCCCTGATGATAGACTTTCCTCCACTTGCCTGCCTATTCCTCATAATCCTTTACTCGCATGTAGATCAAACATCTATAAAACTCAGCCTTGAACATATTCATCACTGGAAAATGAGATTAGAATCGTGAAGTGCTGATTTTTGACCAGCGCTGACCAGATGGGCTGAGGGGCCACTTCTGTTCTATGGACATCTATCTCGATCATTCTAACAACACAGCCTTCCGTAAACAGGGGAAGAGAATTTCAAAAGCTTGTGACCCTCAAAGAAGAAATTCCTCCTCATCTCAGTCCTAAATGATTAAACTATGATCCTTAATCTTAGATTCTCCTGGGAGGGGAAACATCCTCTCACATCTATCATGTCAGACCCCTCCAGAATCTTATTTTCAATAAGATCACTTCTCACTCTTCTAAATTCAAGTGGTTACAGGCCCAATTTGCTGAACCTTCCCTGATCTGACAACCCTGTTGTCCCAGGAATCAGCTTAGTGACTGTTCTGTAAACTGCTTCCAATGTAAGTGTTTCATAGATAGTAGGAACTGCAGATGCTGCAGAATCTGAGAAAACAAGGTGTAGAACTAGATGAACACAGCAGGCCGAGCAGGAAAGCTGATGTTTCTGTCCTAGACCCTTCTTCAGAAAGGTATCTTTGAGCTGCACTGCGTTGAAAATTCTGTGTGAAAGTCTGTGCTAGCATTTTCTGTGTAAATCCTGGCAACTGTTTTGTGCTATGGCAGAGACCTGAGTGAGCAGCTGAGAGTTTGCATGGAGGGATCGTTGAAGCAGTGCAAGTAGTTGAAGACATTTGCATCTTCCATTTATTCAGATAAATCACTCACACGCAACTTTACTCAAAACAATGTAACCCAAAACTTTCCAGGACATACCACATATTGAGTACTTTGGACATTTGTCCCATTTTGCTTAATTTTTTTAAAGAAATCAAGTAGCAATGATAGAATATTATTAGACATAAAGTTTGATTGTGGTAATTAACACAGATGTACAGACAGCTGTTGGAGCAGCCCAGAAGAGTAAAAACAATACCAATTGAATGTAATAAAATGTGAGGCTGGATGAACACAGCAGGCCCAGCAGCATCTCAGGAGCACCTGAGTGCTCCTGAGATGCTGCTGGGCCTGCTGTGTTCATCCAGCCTCATTTTATTATCTTGGATTCTCCAGCATCTGCAGTTCCCATTATCACCAATTGAATGTCACAGGATATGGAACAAACTCAAATTTCAAGGCTAGACATAAGGTCATGGTAATAAATTCAGTAAATCTCTCAATTAGATTTTAATCAGTGGAAATAAGGGGGATATCTTTCTGTGCCTTCTGCCAAGCACAAAGAGAGTTTAGTGGAGGTCAACAATCTCAGCTCCAGGACATCACTGCACGAGTTCCTCAGGGTAGTATCCTGGGCCCAACCATTTTCAGCTGGATCGTCAATGACCTTCCCTCCCTTGTAAGGTCAGAAGTTGGGATGTTCACTGATGATTGCACTGCATTAAGCACCATTTGTCCCAGAGTCTTCAGCAGTTTATGCCTGCATACGGCAGGAACTGGACAGTGTGTGGTTTTTTTCCTTAAAAGAAGGCAAGTAATAGTTGGTCTACACAAGTGCGAGGCAGTGATCATCGCAAACAAGAGAGAATTTAACCACCCTCGTTTGACATTAAATGTCATTAGTGTCACTGAATCCCCCGCCACCAATATTTTAAGAGGGTCATCATTGCCAAAAACTCAACTGGATCAAGCCATACAAATACTGAGTGTAAGGCCTGGTCAAGGCTGAAAATTCAAAGGGTGAGTTGTTCAATACCTGTCTCCCCAAAACGTTGGTCTTTACCTATTGAGCACAGTTAGGAATGTGATGCAATGCACACCGATTGCCTGGATAAGTACGATGCTAATGGGGGATAAAGGAAACACACTGGCCGGGGTAGGTAGTTGGTGATTGATGGGGTAGGGCAGTGTGGTAGTTGGAGTATGTGTTGCTGGCAAGAACAGTGACCAAGAAAGAGGTCACCAGCACTAACACAGTCAGAGTTCCAAAGGAATTGTCCATGTACACAACTACACCATCTCAACATTCCACCCATTTAAAATACCTTCCTTAAAGTCTCCTTAACCCCATCAACACTGAACGTACAGCTTGGAGCCATCCAGACTGCTGCCCAATACACACAAATAACAACCTTTGCTAGCTCCATTCCCCTGACAGACTTAACCAAAAACCCCTCTCCCCAAATTGTCTCCCACAAACATTCATAAACCCCTCTCACTAAATCCACACTCCCCAACCACTCAGAAACTACTCTCTCCTAACCACCACACTCAATACAGTCTGACAACCACTCAAAGGCCTCTTCCGGGCATGCCATTGAACTTCTCCCTGACTCAGGTCATTAAACCAACAATATCCTGTCACCCCAAAATTGATGGGCCTACCATAAGATGTTACCTTTTTGTCTCAGGCCTGCTGATGGAATTCCCCCCTCCTCACCCTGATTCAAGTCTGCCAACGAACACCTCCCACAAAGTGAGACCTTTTGTTAGACCACCCCATCTCCCAACTATCCACGTGCCAAACAGTTCTTGTGAGTCGAAGCCCTGGTCAGCCTTCAGCTCCCTCGTAGCTGACTGGGGCTTAGGCTAGGTTGCGCTTGCGCAGGTACTAAAGATACTCAAGGAGCAGCAGGATGAGATTCCACGTCTCCCTTTCACTATTGCCTGGAGAAAACTGTAACAAATGAGATCTTTGAAGATGACTATCCGCACAGGGTAACAAGGAAAATGACTGAATGAAACCGTCTGGACAGTTGCAACTTTAATGCCCAACAAAATCTAGGACACAGCAACCCATCTGATCGGTCCTCAGTTCAGCATCTTAAACATCTAATCCCTTTGTAACCAACGCAGTCACAGCAGTATGTACTATCTACAGGATGTACTGAAGCAATTCATCAAGACTCCTTTAAGAGCACCTTCCGAATCGGCAGTCTCTAAAGTTAGAAGAACTAGGGCACAGACACAAGTGAGCACCAACCAACATGTGCTTTGCTTGCAGCAGCATGCTTGTACCTGATGCAGCAATGACTGTATTCCCCTTAATATAAAAACGGGAAATTTGTAATGTGGGTATTAAGAATTGAACAGAACATGTAGCACAGCTCACTGTTATATACAAACATTACGTTCATAAACTCGTATTCGCAGAGTCATACAGCGCAGAAACAGACACTTCAGCTCAACCAGTCCACGACAAACATAATCCCAACTGAACTAGTCCCACTTTCCTGCTTCTGGCCCATATCCCTCCAAACTTTTGCTTTTCATGTACTTGTCTTGGTAAGTGTAAGGTCACTTGATTGCCAACAGCAGTGTGCTTTCATCAGCATATTGTGCTTCAAGTAGCCTGAGTGAAACTTTGTATCCTGGGGTGATGTGCTATAATACAATGCCGATACCATTACCATGCCCTTAAGGATTGGTTGACATATTAAGTGAGGCATAACACAGCACTTTCACCTCCAATTTCGCCAATAAATCTCACGCCACCCTGATTTGTAAATATATTTCCCTTCCTTCACTGTACCTGAGTGAAAAACCTGGATCTCCCTGTCAGCACTGCAGGTCTACCTCCAACCTCGTGGTCAGCAGGAATTCAGCAAGTCTAATCATCACCACCTACTCAAAGGTAATTTGATATGGAAGATAAATAGTCAACATTGCTCACGTCCCATAAATCGTTAACAAAGTGCTTCCATAGCCATGTCTGACTGTGTGTACGTTTTGCATATATATTTATTGTTATTTTATATGAAAAAAGTGGATTGAGTAGTTGTGTATCTTTAAGCCGCTGTTTTTAGTTGTACAAAGAGGGTACTGAAAGATTGTCCCTGCTGGGGAAAGAAAGAGCGAGTCCTTAGGACAATTTGGATTAAATATTTTTGGTCTGGTTGCCTATATTAAGGAGCAATGTTTCCAGATTGTGGGCAAAGTAGCAAATATTGACTTGTTGAGATGTGACAGATTTTTCCTGCCAATTGATTCAGATGATTAATGACCCCGTCATGAGGTGTCCTCAATTTGTTGCCTCCTCTGTGCTTTCCTAGTCCAGCTCGAAGACACTGAGCTGTTGTTCTAAGATACTGTGGTAATGTATCAATAAGAGAATGACTAATAGTACTGATTTTTCGAGTAGATGCATTGTAGCAGTAACAAACCAGTGCCTTGAGCTCTTATGGACAAGGCTTCCCTTATGCCTGGCAGTGATATCTCCCATCCTAAGGGTGTCACGCAGCTAAAGGATGAAAGAAACTGGCCTCTAAGCAGATTTTGTGAATCCCCATAACTTGACTGGATTCCCAGAGTTCCAGTTGGTAAACTCCACATTAATATGGGAGAGAATGGCATTCTGTGATTTGAATCAAACAAAAACCTTTTGTTGGTAGATACTTCCTGGGATACTTATGGAAGAAATGGGTCATCATAAAAATGTGTTTCATATGGTCACAATAAACATTATTATCTCAAGGCAGCAAATTTACAAATTTCGAGAATTGTCTGTTCTAATGAAAATGAAATTGGATGGAAATTCATTGATCCTAACAAAGAGTCAAAGACTAAAGTGTGTTTGTCATCTGAATTTCGAGACTGAATTTTTAAAATTATTTTTGGCTTTGTTATAAGGATCATGCAAACTAAGCATTGTGTTTTAGAGCTTTTTACTATAATGCAATGTATTTGACAGGTTTCTGAGGAAAGAAAGAGTTAATATTTCAGGTTAATGACCTTTTCATAAGAACTGATCTTTTTAATTGTTGATACTTTCCCATTCATGCTTTTGTATGATAGAATTTACTATCCACTTTTTTTCTTATTCAGTTCTAGACTCTGAAATCATTTTTTCTGCTGTGTTTAACAATAATATGGACTCAGAATGTGGAATCTTGTTTCTTTTGGAATGGGCAGTAATACTTGTTCTTCACACTGGTAGAATGATAACTAAGCCTGTGACACACGATCTAACTACACATGCATTATACAGTGAATCATAGGATCCTGCCCACTAAAGCTGCCATTTTGCCCGTAACCTGAATATAAAAGCTTAGACAAGGTTATGGTAAGGAATGGAAGAAAAACAGATTCAGTGAAAGAAACTGCTGAAATTCAAACTGAATAAAATGTTAACATATGTCAACTTTACCATTTTTTTCTGAGAGATTGATTGAACAAACACCATTAAAGCAGCTACAATTCTCTGTGGAGATGAAACTGAGAGACTCATTACTCACAGAGCATCTTTTGTTGCATTGAACGGCTTTTCCACCTACAGAGTCACTATGTTACAGAAACAAAGATTAAAGCAAACTTGGGTGGGTGATTTTCCATGTGATTTAGCTACCACGACAAACTGGGACAGTTCTGCTAAGCACATTGTACCTGTGGAAATAGAATCTTGTTGACAAATAGTCATCCTTATCAACAAAGCATAGCCTACTTCTTCTTCTGTAGGATGTGAACTGTGTAACAGATCATGAGATTGTGATCTAGGTTTCTTTCTTGTTTGTCTTTCAGTTTAAGTGACTATCTATAGGAATATTTGAACATTTGCTTTAGCTGTGGCTTAGTTGACACCACTGTTGCCTCTGAGTGTCAAGGTTAAGGTTCAAGTCCCATTCCAGGACTTGAGAGCACAAAAGTCAGGCCTGACACTCTATTGCAGTACGAAGGTGTTGGAAGAGCCATCTTTCAGGTCACCCGTCAATTTGTGGACCTACCTGCCTTGTGTACTCATGTAAAAGATCATATTGTATACTTTTAAAGAAGGGTAGGGTAGTTTGCCCTGGTATTGTGGCTAATATTTATCCCCTCAATCAACATTCATCAAGTGGATTATGTGGCTAGGATTAGAATTGCTGTTTGTGATGATTTGCAATGTGCAAGTTGGCTGCTGCATTACCTTACAGAAATGGTGACTTCATTAGTGCCTCATTGGCTGTGAATCTTTTGGGACATGCAATGGTTGTAAAATGTTCTGTATGAACGCGCGTCTTTCTTTGCAATATCTGCCCTCCTCAGATTGAGAGGACACAGTGTGGATTTCTATCCTGTCAGTGCTGTCTTACTCATCAGCACTGTTTTGGTTCCAGTCAAAGTACATCTACTTTGCAATTCATTCACAACATCTGAGCCACTATTAATACATGTCAATGGCATACCACACACATCTCATTGCTCAGCGAATGTATAGAAAATTGCGTGTAGAAATTAATCCATCGAGTAAATTAAGCAATAAGTTTCTCTAGAACACACAGAACAAGATTTACCAGGATATTGGTGGGAATGGAGGGTTTGGGTTATAAAAATAGTCTGGATAGGCTGGGACTTTTTTTCACTGCAGGGTAGGATTGAGGGGCGAGCTTATGGAGGTTTATAAAATTGTGAGGTGAATGGAATAGATGAATTGCAAAGGCCTTTCTCCTAAGGTGGGTGGAGTTCAAAACTAGTCGGCATATTTTTAAGGTAAGAGGGGAAAGATTCTGAAAAGGACATGAAGGGCAACATTTGTACACAGAGAGTGGTTACTGTGTGAAATGAACTTCCTGAGGAAGTGGTGGATGAGTCTACAGTTACAATGTTTATAAAACGTTTGGATAAGTAAATGATTGGATAGGTTTGGAGGGCTATGGACCAGGAGCAGGCAGGTGGGACTAGTTTAGTTTGGGATTATGTTTGGCATGGACTGGTTAGACTGAAGGGTCTGTTACCAAGCTGTATGACTCTATAGCAGTAAGCTGTTTCCTGGAGAATCTGAGTCAATGCAAAGTGAATTTCTGTCGGAAAAGCACAGGAAAGCACAGCCATCTGTCCTTCATTTGGTGGTGTTTATCAGTCCTGATTGGTTGAATGAACAATAGGATTGACAGGTATGTTTTGCACCATTCATGAGTCAGCTGTTGAATGCACAGAGGCTCCGTGTCCTAAACATTGTCTTGTGCCAGTAGCAGAGAAACAACAGTGGGTGAAGGTGTGTTACTGTTGTCGATGCTCAGTCTTGAGGCTCCAGTCCTGCTGGCTTACAAAGGATGCACACGTGTCAATGCCAGAAGCTTGAACTCTCGATTCTGGATGCCGTGTTACAGGGTATTCATCCAGGCGGTAAAGCCGGGCTGGGAATTTTACTGAGATAGTAGGAACTGCAGATGCTGGAGAATCTGAGCTAACAAGGTGTAGAGCTGGATGAACACAGCAGGCCGAGCAGCATCAGAGGAGCAGGAAGGCTGACGTTTCAGGCCTCGACACCTCTTCAGAAAAAAATTGGTGTCAGATAGGACACGGGCAGGATATCTTTAGATTATGTAGAGTTTGCAAAACATGGAATGTGGGAGAGCAGTTAAGTTGAGAAGTAACAAAGACGCGAATGAAGGCTTTGGTTGTGGTAGCTCTGACAATGTTTTGGAAGTGAAAATAAGCAATCTTAATGATGATAATGTCAGTGTGGTTGGAAGCTCACCTTGAGATCAGATGCAGTACCAAGGTTGCAAGCAGCCTGGTTTCGTTCCAGACTCTGTTGCCAGGGAGAGAGATAGAGGCAGTAGCTACCCTATTTGATGCCCTTTAAACCTAAAGTTTCCCTGTTGGATTCTATCTCCGCTCATCCAAAACATAGTGTCCATAACCTTTCTATACCCTAAATTCTGTCCAGATACCATCCTGGCTCTGAGTTCCACCAGTTGACCAGGTGTAGTTCTACAAAAGTATTTGGTGAAAAATGAATGTATTTATGCAGAGTGTACCAGCTAGTTTACCATAGTCATTTAACTTTCATCTTTGCTGTAGTGCTTTCAAATTAGTTTGTGCCAGCCATGAAACACATCCTTCGATACATGATGTCTGAAATACGAAAGTGAGATTGAGTGAACATTAGTAGATGTAAGAAGGCCAGCTATTCAAACAAATAAAGCATTAAAGAATTAAAACTGTTTCAGAGATAGTAGGAACTGCAGATGCTGGAGAATCTAAAATAAGAAGGTGTAAAGCTGGATGAACGCAGCAGGCCAAAAGGCATCATAGGAGCAGGAAATCTGACGTTTCGGGCCTAGACCCTTCTTCAGAATCCTCCATTTCCACGGAATTGCAATGGTGTCAAAACTTCAGAACTCCTTGAAATCAAAAAGAAGAATTATCTTTGTCATTTCTGAAGAAGGGTCTAGGCCCAAAACATCAGCTTTCCTGCTCCTCTGATGCTGCTTGGCCTGCTGTGTTCACCCAGCTCTACACCCTGTTATATAAGAATTAAAACTGCAGTCTTCTATACTGAAGTGTGAGGTGAATTAGAATGGCTTTGAATGTTCTGTTCTACTGCAGTGGAAATGAAAAATATGAGATAGAATTGGGCTTTTTTCAACTCTGTGTCAAAACTATGAGATAGTCACAGAATTTAAAGAAAAAAAGACTGAGGAATCAAAGATTAGCAACACTCATCCATGTTGGGTGAAAGTGCTACAAACACACTTGATGTCATTGAGAAGCAAGGAATCTAGACAGGAGAGGTTTTGAACATGAAGACATGCTTTGAACACCTTATTAATGTCAAATTTTAAAGTTTCAACATGGAAGTTCAGAGGGAGAATCATAATTGGTATGTAGCTGAATACCAACAGCAACGACAATAAAAAAATGTTGCATCCAAGATAGGATTGTCTTAGGTACAACAGATCTCCCTGTGAGAGAATGTCTGCTTAGAGAGGAGAAGCCTACTCTCAAGAAAGCTATTGACATGTACACAACACTGAGACTGTCAATCATCGGCTATAGTGCACGATTGGGGAACACTTGAGGCATTGCATTGCGCTGAGATATTCTATGTGACCCCTATCTCTGCTGTTGTCTATTCATTTTAGTTTGTGGCAGCCAATTAGGTATATAACTTAAAATGCCCAAGAAAAAGAGCTGACAAAGACAGCAGAATGTGCATCCTAGCATGGCAATAGAACCTTCTCTCTGCAGCTCTGTTTTAAAGCAAATGCACCATCAGTGCACTGGTCAGTCATGAACCAGTAACAACTGACTATTCTCTTTGATGATATATTGTACAATATTATATCAATGAACCACATTTCTGTCATGTTCCTGGCTCTGAAATGCAGATGATTGTGAGACATAGAAGGGGCTCATTCAGCCCTATTGTGCCTGCGCTGATTCTGCTACCTGGTGCCAATCTCCTGCTTTTTTTTTCCATACCCCTGCACTCCATTCACATGTGTGCACATGCACATAACTGTCCAATTCCCTCTTGAATGCCTCAATTAAACCTGCTTTCACCACATTTCCAGGAACTGTGTCCATACCTATTTCAATGTGCCTTTTTCTGTGCGGTAGGCCATGACAATTCTATGACAGTTCCCTAGCTGCTCACTGTGTGAAAAGACATTCTGTCACATCTCGTTTGCTTTTGTTTGTACATCACTTTAAATGTATGCCCACTCTTTTATTTTCTCTTACAAACGGAAACAGTTTTTCCATTTTTATTCTATCCAGCCTGCTCGTGATTTTGAAAACTTCTATCAAATCTCCTCTAACCTGCCTTCTGTCCAAGGAGAACAGTCCCAATTTCTTGAATCTATCCTTAAAACTGAAGTTTCTCATTCTTGGAACCATTCCTGTGAATTGCTTCTGCATTTTCTCTAATGCATTCACATCTTTTCTACTATGTGGCACCCCCCACTACACACCCTGCTCAAGCTAAAGACTAACAAGTGTTTTGTGCAAGTTCAATGTCACCTCCCTGTTCTCGTACTTTATGCTTCAGTTAATAAAGCATAGAACTCTGTATGCTTTGTTAACTGCTCTCTTGTTAATGTCCTGCCTCCTGAAATGATATGTGCACACATACAAACTTTCCTTCAGCGTGAAAAATATCCATTGACTATAACTCTTTATTTCCTATCAATCTGCCAATTTGTATCCATGTTGCTACTGTCCCTTCTAAACTATGACCTGTAACATTTCTCACATGTTGGTTGTGTGGCACTGTATCAAACACCTTCTGGACATCTGGGTGTAACAAATCAACAGCATTATCTGCATCGAGCCTGTTACCTCTTCAAAACAAAAACCACCAGCAAGTTACTTTAACAGTTTCCCCTTTAAAAATTCATGCTAACTCTTCCTAATCAACCCCTCTTTGTCCATGAGACTACTGATTTTTATCCCGAATAACTGTTTCCAGAAGTTCCCTCAACACCATAATAAACTAACTGGTCTGTAATTACCGGGATCACCAGGATTATTCTTAGTCTTTCTCGAACAGGGCTGCAATGTTTGCAATCCTCCAGTCTTCTAGCACCTCTCCAAGTCCAAGGAAAATTGAAAGATTATGCCCCTTGCCCCACAACCCTTATGCTGACAGAATTTTTTGCTATAAAATTAAATATATTTTATGCCTTAATTATTTTTCTGTCCTCATTATCTGGATAGTGTTATCCTTTTGTTTGTAAAGACAGATGCAAAGTCTTTATTTAACAATGCCCCTACTTCCATTTGTAAATGCTATTTTTGGCCTCTGATCAACCCTGCTCCTCCTAACCACTCCCACTGTTTAAGGTACGATTCAAAGACTTTAGGACTTCACCTTATGTCAGTTGGTCTTTTCTCATAATTTACCTTTGCCTCTCTTATTTACTTTATCATATCTCCCCTGAATCTTTGCTATTTGGGCCCCACACCTCAGGAAGGATATACTAGCCCTTGAGCATGTCCAGCGGAGATTCTCACGGATGATCCCTGGATTTAATGGTAGGTTTAATGTATGATGAACGGCTAAGGATCCTGGGATTGTACTCATTAGAGTTTAGAAGGTTGAGGGGAGATCTAATAGAAACTTACAAGATAATGTATGGCTTAGAAGGGGTGGATGCTGGGAAGTTGTTTCCGTTAGGCGGGGAGACTAGGACCCGTGGGCACAGCCTTAAAATTAGAGGGGGTAAATTTAAAACTGAAATGAGACAACATTTCTTCAGCCAGAGAGTGGTGGGCTTGTGGAATTCATTGCTGCAGAGTGCAGTGGAGGCCGGGACGTTGGATGCCTTCAAGGCAGAGATCGACAAATTCTTGATCTCAAAAGGAATCAAGGGCTACGGGGAGAGTGCAGGGAAGTGGAGTTGAAATGCCCATCAGCCATGATTTAAATGGCGGAGTGGACTTGATGGGCCGAATGGCCTTACTTCCACTCCTATGTCTTATGGTCTTATTCCTATTGATTCCAAATTGTATTTTCTGTCTTACATCTGTCATAAGCCAGTTTGCTACATGTGGATCCAGATGGTCCTGCAAAGTTACAAATTTTACATTTTTCACTGTTTGAATGACATTTCCTCAAATTACGTCTGGCAATTAAGTCATGCTTGCCAAGTAAAGCCTGATTGTCTACTTGTCCTAGATACAGCTAAACCACTACAGCTCATTAGTCTACCTCCAGCAATATGTAGCATCAACATATAGTACCAAAATTGGAGGATACAACCCTCAATGATATTAGTTCACTATATTGACAAGCTGAAGGGCATGTAGCTGTCATGTTTGAGATTTGTGTTAATTTTCTTAATGGAAGGAAATATGGGATTGAGTTATGTTTAAATGTACAACATTTAATCAAGATGATCTGCATTGTTCTGAAGGGTGAGAATTAGCATATTAAAGCCAGATATGATAGTTGGAGCAATGTGACAACTGGAGGTGTTCTAAGTCGGTATAATGAGAATCTGTGTCTCATTCTGAAACTTCTGACCTAAAGGAACTAGGGATTTAAAGCATTCTCATCTCAGCTGGCTAAGAAATATTCAAAAGAATTGTGGTGGTAATAGAGAGTGAGGACAAGATGAAGAGACTGTAAACAACACCAGGCAGAGAGAGGAAACAACAGAAAATAGTAAACTGTCACGCTGGTTTGGGGACTGCAGGGTGGAGAAGAAGAAGGGAATTGTGAAATTGGCAATTGTTTGTTAGGCCGAAAACTCCAACATCTTTTATGAAATATAAGAGTGTTTAAAATTAGCCAAAATGCACTACTTGGGATAGGAAAAAGATCTCATTACACCATTAAGAAGAAAATGTAGTTATTTCGATGGCAAGAAAACAAACACATGGATTCACACAGGATTAGTCCCAACAAATGCATTTGTTAGAACTGGCTCAGATGGAGCATGCTTTGCAAGGTTCAGCAGGCTTACATTTGAGCTCCTCATCTACTTAATCTCTCTCTTTGCCAGTTCATTTGCTGCCACATAGGGCACAAAATAGTGTTCTTCTTTTTCAAAGACTGTTCTTGAGTTACTGTTCAGGGCCCTTTAGAGTTTAAGGATTTTATTTCATTTTCAAGGCCTCTTCCATTCTCATGAGCTCATTTATTATCTGATGCAGCCACGTAATGGCACATATTTACATTGAAATATGGGGTAATTGGACTCGGAAACAAAATTGCAGGAATTGATCAGCATCCTCCTTAATTACCAACTCTTCATTAAACTGAAAGCCACAACACACACTGATTTCCTAGACCCCCATGGTATTTAAATTGGGATGATGCACACGCGCACGCACAGTTGGGTGATTGTAAGCAGGCGATTACTATCCTTCTCACTGCATTTCAGATCATTATCTGAGATTTGAATTAAGCAGTTGACATGGTGATCCTTATAATGGTATCCACTACACTTTCTCTACACAGTAAATCTTCTTTTCTGTAACCTTAAATCAGCTATTCTACCTTACTTGCAAAGACTTCATTACGTAAGTCTTTTCCAGTTTTTGCAGAATCCTAAATAAAAACCGATAGAACTGTGGATGCTGTAAATCAGGAATAAAATCAGAAGTTGCTGGAAAAACTCAGCAGGCCTGGTAGCATCTGTTAAGAAAAAATCAGATTTAATGCTTTGAGTCCAGTGAGTCATCTCGGAACTGATGGTAGCTGGGAAAACGTTGGCTTATGTGCAGAAATTAGGGAGGTAGATGGGGTAGGGAGTAATCGATAGGATAGAGCCTGAAGTGAGAGAAGAGCAGTTGGATAGACAAAGGAGTTGATAACAATCTGGCTAGGAGAGTTAATAGTTGTTAATGGGAGCTGTTAGTGACTGACAAGAGGTAGTGTGTAACGGTAGGCTATGTGATAACAGGGTGTGGTGTGTGGGGTAAGGGGCTAGGACAAGGGAGAGTTTAGGCCCTAAAATTATTGAACTCAAGATTGAGTCTGGAGGGTTGCAAGGTCCCTAAGCGGAAAATGAGGTGGTGTTCTTCCAGCTTGCATTGAGCTTCACTGGAACATTGCAAAAAATCTGAGACAGAGATGTTGGCCAGGGAACGGGGTGGTGCATTAAAGTGGCAGGCAACAGGTAGCTCAGGGTCTTTTTTGAAGGCAGAAGGTAGATGTTCTGCAAAGCGGTCACCCAGTCTATGCTTCATTTCCCTAAAGTAGAGGAGACCACATTGTGAGCAGCAAATGCACTAGACTAGATTCAGTGAAGTATTGCTTCATCTGGAAGGTATGTTTGGGCCCTTGGATGGTAGAGAGAGAGGAGGTAAATGGGCAAGAGTTGCACCTTCGCCGGTTACCAGGGAAGGTGCTGTGGGGCTGTAGGGAGTGTGTTGGGGGTGAAGGAAGAGTGGAATGGTCCCTGCAGAAGGCGGACAAGAGAGGGGAGGGGAATATGTGTAATTCCCCCTCCCTACCCTTGTCTGCCATTTGCAGGGACCGATTCCTCCGGGACACCTTGGTCTACTCATCCTTCACGCCCAACACATTCCGCACAGCCCTATGGGACCTTACCCTGTAACCGGCGAAGGTGCAACACCTGCCCATTTATCTCCTCCCTCTCCACCATCTAAGGGCCCAAACATACCTTCCAGGTGAAGCAACGTTTCACATGCACTTCCCAGAATCAAGTTTACTGCATTCACTGCACACAGTATGGTCTCCCCTACACTGGGGAAACAAATTGTAGACTGGGTGACCATTCTAAATTCTGTTCACAAAAAAAAACCCTGAGCTACCTGCTGCCTGCCACGTTAATGCACCACCCTATTCTCTGGCCAACATCACTGCCTCAGGCTTGCTGCAGTGTTCCAGTGAAGCTCAGTGCAAGCTGGAAGAACAACACCTCATTTTCCACCTGGGGACCCTGCAGCCCTCCGGACTCCATATCGAGTTCAATATGTTTAAGCCCTAAACTGTCCCATGTGCTAGCCCCCCTACCTCACATACCAGACCCTGTTATCACCTAGCCTGCCATTACACACTACCTATTGTTAGTCATTAACAGTCCCCATTAACAACTATTCACCCTCCCAGCCAGATCGTTATCAACTTATTTGTCTATCCAACTGCTCTTTTCTCAATATGGGCTGTATCCTATCGATTACTCCCTACCCCATCTACCTCCCTAATTTCTGCATATAAGACAATGTTTTCCCAGCTACCATCAGTCCTGAGGAAGGGTCACTGAACCCGAAACTTTAACTCTGATTTCTTCTTCAACAGATGCTGCTGGACCTGCTGAGCTTTTCCAGCAACTTCTGTGTTTGTTTGCAGAATCCTGCTTTGCTGAAAATTCCATTGCTAACAGTTTTAAAACTGTTCTATCTCCCTTGCAGCCACCCCCAATTCACTCACCTTTTGTGGCCTCCCATTCTCCAACACTTGCAGCCTCCCTGTAATGTTCCTTGTAATCTATCCCAATCTTCCCTGCAGCTACCTTTCTCACCACTTCCCCACCTTTGCGTCACATATCTTCCCATTCTTGATTTGCTGTTGTCACCTGTTACAACACTGGTATCTCCCAACAATATGGAAAATTACCCAGGTGTGTACTGTACGTAAAAAGCAGGACAAGTCCAACCCGACCAATTACCATCCCATCCGCCGAGTCTCGAACATCAGTAAAGTGATGGGAGGTGTCATCAATAGTGTTATCAACCAGCATCTGCTCAGCAATAACCAGCTCAGTGATGCCCAGTTTGGCTTCTGCCAGGGCCACTCAGCTCCTGACCTCATTACGGCTTTGATCCAAACATGGACAAAAGAGCTGAATTCCAGAGGGGAGGTGAGAGTGACAGCTTTCTTTACTCCTAAGCCTTGACTAGCTGCATTTGACCAAGTCTGGCATCAAGGAGCCCTAGGAAAACTGGAATCAACGGATATCAGGGGCAAACTCTCCAATGGTCGGGAGTCGTACCTGACACGTAGGAAGGTGGTCGTGGTTGTTAAAGATCAGTCATCTCAGCTCCAGGACATCTCTGCAGGAATTTCTCAGGATAGTGTCCTGGCTTAGCCATCTTTAGCTGCTACATTAATGACCTTCCCTCCATCATAAGGTCAGAAGTGGGGATATTGCTGATGACTTCACAATTTTCAGCACCATTTGCAATTCCTCAGATACTGAAGCAGACAAGACCTGGACAATATCCAGGCTTGGCTGGCAAATGGCAAGTAAAATATGTGCCACACAAATGCCAGGCTATGACCATCTCTAATCAAAGACAATCAGTGGTGTTACCATCACTGAATTCCCCACTATCAACATTGTGGGGTTTACCATTCACCAGAAACTCAGCTGGACTCACCAGATAAACACAGTGGCTAAAAGAGCAGTTCAAAGGCTAGGATCACTGCAGTGAGTAACTCACCTCCTGACTCCTCAAAAACCTGTCCACCATAAGTCAGGAGTGTGATGGAATACTCTCCACTTGCCTGGATGAGCGCAGCTTCAGCATTACTCAAGAAGCTTGACACTACCCAGGACAAAGCAGCCCACTTGATTGGCACCACATCCACTAGCACCCAGTCCCTCCACCACTGACGCACAGGAGCAGCAGTGTATACTACTGCATGGCAGAAATTCATTAAAGATCCTTAGCACCTTCCAAACCTCCAATCGCTTCCATCTAGAAGAATAAGGCAGCAGATATATAGGAACACCACCACCTCCAATTTCCCCTCCAAGCCACTCACCGTCCTGACTTGGGAATATATCAGTGACCCAGTGACAGTGAAGGAACAAAATCCTGGGATTCCCTCCCTAATGGCATGATGGGTGACCTCACAGCACGTGGACTGCAGCGGTTCAAGAAGGTAGCTCACCACCACCTTCTCAAGGGCACCTAGGAGTGGGCAATAAATGCTGGGCAGCCAGTGATGCCCACAGCCCACAAATGAATAAAATTTTAATAATGTACCGAGTTGCAGTGCAAAGTATTGTTTAGCATACTATCCAGACAAATCATACCTTACATACACCAGGGTAATAGAACAGAATATAGTGTTAAAGGAGCAGAGAAAGATTGACTCTAATATATTAGAGGCCTGTTTATAGTTCTGATAACAGTGGGAAAGAAGCTGCTATTGAAACCTTCTTTCCTGTTATTACTAAGAAGTCTGACCCTCTCCAATTCCTGCAGTCTTGTTTTTTCTCCTTTTGCAATGTACCTCTCTCCAACATTTTTGTAGCATTTCCCTCTCCCCATTCTGGTTCTAGTCTTCCTGTCTTGCACCCTTTCCCTGTTCTTTCCATGCAACCCTGCCTCCCATAGCAGTCTGCCGACTGACCAACCCATGCCAAATCCCAGTCAATTCCCATTCTCCCACCCAACAGCTTGTTTCTTTCCCACATCCAGCAACCTCACCCACCTCACCCACTGCCACACATCCTCTCCAGATGCATCACCATCGTCACTCGACTGGGCCCAGTCATCCTGATTTAAAACGCTCAATGGCTCGCTTACTCATTTTAGTTTTCTTCATTTCTCTGCCCTCCAATCACATCAATCTCTCCTGTGTTTGTTCCTGATAAGTTAACTAGTTAACTGTACTTGCTGACTTGACCAATCTGTTCGTTTGTGGTGGGCCTGATCTGTTTTTACATATTTACTAAAAGCACAAAACCTTTAGATTTTGATCGAGAAACTTTGGCATACTCAGACAAGAAACTTGGAATATGATTATGCAAGTAAAAAGGCACATGTACATTTTTTTTTCCATCTCACCCATGTGCATATTTTATGACACACATCCATGACAGATGGGTCTTGAAACTGGATTCAGTTGCCTCCGAAGGTGCTGTCTAAGGATCTTTTGGTGAATTTCTCACTGCTGTTACTGAGCTTTGGGGATGGAGGGAGTTGATGCTTGTGGATGTGATGCCAATCAAGGGGGCTGCTTTGTCATGCATGGTATTAAGCTGCTTTAGAGATATTGAGCTGCCCCAATCCAGGCAAGTCTGGAGCAATTTACCACACCCCTGACTTTTGCCATGTAGATGGTGGACAGACTTTGGGGAGTCTGGAGGAGAGTTAGAGGCAGTACTCCTAGCATCCGACCTGCTTTTGTAGCCACTGTGTTTATGTGGCAAGTCCAGTTGAGTTTCTGGTCAATGGTAATCTCAAGAATGTTGATCATGGGTGACTTAAGGATAGTAACACCATTGAATGTCGAGGGGCAGAGATTAGTTTGGCTCTTATTAGAGTTGGTCATTGCCTGGCATTGTGTGGCACAAATTATACTGCCACTTGGCAGTCAAAGCTCTCCAGATCTGGTTGTATTTAAACGTGGATCGTTTCAGTATCTGTGGAGTTGTGAATGGTGCTGAACATTATGCTATCATTGGTGAACATCTCCACTTCTGACTTTATGATGGAGGGAAGGTCATTAACGAAGCATGGTTGGACTTAGGACACCACCTTGAAGAACTCTGGCAGAGATGTCACAGGATGTCACATTAGATGTGAAAGACAGTTTTACAGAGGATTCATGTTCTATCAGAATCAACCGGGTCATCCACAGCACAGTGTAAACTCCAGGCTGGCAAAACTTCTTCCTCATATTTGATCGTGGTGGATTAAGCACAGACTTGAATATTCCCATGGTAAATGTGACGAGGTTTGAATGAGTCTATTTGTTCCCAGAAATACTCCTCTCTGACCACAGATTATCTGATATTAAGACACAAAACATGAACGAAAGAAATTATAATAAATCCTATAAATTGCAAATGGGAATCAGTTTAAAATATCATTCAGCAACTGTCCTTCCTTTTTGATGAAAAGTGTAAATGCTGTGTTTCTTACATATTCCAAAATGCTCGAAAATGTGTTGTACACACAATGAGTAAAATCGTATTGGATCTTGGGCAATGGCAGGATTTGTGTCAAAATGTGAGACGTCCTATGTGGTCCACCTTGACTTTGGCAGTGTATTTGATACTCGGTATCTTTTATCATCTGTTAGCTATCGAGGTAAGTTTCTCGTGAGGCATCAGCAAGTTAGCAATTAAGCGGGATTAAGTCTTGTTAAATATCTTGTAAATTGCACATTGTGCCTCATTGACATGCAGCTTTCCATCTGACCAAACATGCTGAGCAAGTGAGATGTTGAGAATTTTCAGCACGGAAGTCGGAGTGGCTACCTGGCAACTTACAGCTTACTGCTGGCTACAAGGAGCCTCCATTCAGCATAAATCAGCATCTCGGGACACAATCCGTGACAACAGCCATACATGCTCACCCACGGTCATTGGCATCTTATATTTACCAGACCCTGAAGGTGCCTCTCTGAGCCTTTTGGACCCTTAAGAAGCTCAGGCCTGCATTTAGGGCCTATCAGTACCTGTCTATATCGATAGGTGTGAGGCTGGAAAAGCACAGCAGGTCAAACGGCATCCGAGGAACAGGAAAGTCAATGTTTCAAGCCGAAACCCTTCGTCACTCCTTTGTCAGTCACATCTAGGGGCTGCTCAGTGAAGTTGGTCAGAGGTCTAGAGTAAATACATCCTGAGGGTGTGTGCATTGATCGTTGAGGAAACTGCAAAAGAGGTGTGGGATGATAAAGGGACCACTGGGGAGGGGGATGAATCACAGTCTAAATGAGGAAGCAAGATGGGAGGCCTAGTCAGCTGAAACCAGTGCTGAGGTGAGGGTAGACTCAAGATATATAGTTTTTGGGGGAACAACATCGGAGGGCCTAGTGGGCAGCAGGAGGGGTATTACTGCTAGTGACTCCCAGATTGCCTCAGTGAGGGAAGAGTAGGGGATGAAGGGGTGGACATCACTAATGCGTAATGTCAGGGTTCAGAGGGCTGGGAGTACAGTTGGAGGCGAAGTTCAGTATGATAGGTCTCGACATGGGGGATAGGTGGAAATGGGCTAAGAGGGTAGTGAGAGGTTAAAGGGAACATGCAGGCTTGAGGTGGGGGATTCCTGGTGACCAGGTGGAACCCAGTGCTGATGGTGCCCACTGCAAGCTCATTCCCTGTTGTCACTTACAGTTCTGTAGATGAGAAATAAAACTGGACAATGGTTCAGACATCACTGCAGATGGGTGGAGTCAGTGTCAGTTTGATGGGCAAAAGAACAAAATCCATGATCGTTGAACTTTAGGATATTGAAGAGGTAATATGCATTCATCCACAAACTCCAGCTAGATTTCAATTGTCATTGTTTCCTCATACATTTGCAATGCTTGCGAAGTGAATGTACTTAGGCTTCAATATCTTTAATTAAATCATGAGATGTGGACGTCTCTGGCCAGACCAGCATTTATTGCTCATCCTAATTATCCAGAGGGCAACTAAGAGTCAACCATATTGCTATGGTTCTGTGGTCACATGTAGATCAGCCCAAGTAAGGATGGCAGATTTGCATTCCTAAAGGGAAGAACCAGATGGGCTTTTACGACACTAAACAGTGGGTACCTGTCACCGTTAGGCCAGATTTTATTTCATATTTTTTAAAAAATGAATTCAAATTTCACCATCAGTTGCCATGGGATTCAAACCCATGTCCCTAAAGCATTGACCTAGGCATTTGTATAGACAGTTCATTGCCATTACTACGGTGCCACTGCCTTCCCTTCAAATGTTAGCCAAATATCTTCTGCTGCATGCCACTGATGCTTATAATTCTAAAACTGACGTCGGAATTATTCAGAAATTAATGGCTTTGTGAATTGTTAGCTACTCTTTGGCCATGGTGCCAGTGTTTGCCTTGCATGGTAGGACCAAACTGCAGCGTCTGCTCAATTTGTTTGAGTTCACTTTTGGCTGATTTTAAATAAAAACTCATGTTTGGAATTGTCTGATTGCTTGCCTGTTTGTGATGTTTCCCGTACTAGAATGATGATGTATGGTGAGTGTCCAGTGGGCTGCAGGGATGGGAGTTGCAGTATCTTGGGGTGTTCAGAGGAGATAGAGCTAAGGGTAGACAGTGAAGTGAGTGGCCTGGAGGTGAAACATTGTTTGTGAGAGTGGAGGTGTTACCTGCAACGGAGTGCCAGCGATGCCAGATATGTGCCACGTGCAGGAGTAACACTGGATTGCTGATCCTTATCTGGGCACTGAGCAGCCTTTGTAAATGGTGCGTGCACCAAGGATGCCTGTCTTTCAGCGGATGTCAGCTGATTGGCAAATTGTTCTTGGAATGGACTATGGTAACCTGGGACTTGAAACCAATGAAAGGGGAACTGTGGGGTGGGGTAGGTAGTTAGTGAGATGAGGTTGGTAAGATTTGACGAGAAATTTCATGAGGCGTCATGGTGGAAGACTCTCCAAAAAAAATCAATGCAGCCAATAAAATATTCGGTTTAGCCCCTCATATAAAATTGTAAGTTGTGACATGACTACCAATACCTTTAACATTTGTGTCTCCTTTCATTATAGTTAATCTTCACCTTGTACAGTTACAAAGCTAGTACAACTCCATTTCCAGTGTAATTATTTGCTTTCACATGCCATGGACTTGAATTCACGGTCATTTTGAACTGAATCAGTGTTAGCTCATTTTCTATACCAAATGCCTGGACTGTGTAGTCAATATTCATTCTACTGGGTATTGATGTTCACAACTCATTATGTCTATGGATTGTTGCCAGGATGAAATAAAGAGATTATTATTTCTTCTTTGAATTATCTGCCAATTCTGTACCCATCACAAATCATTCTGATGAATCAAAAGTTTCCTTATTAATCACTAATCTGCCTGGACTCTTCAGGCAAAGTTTTAAATTAATTTTGCATAAAATTGTGTATTTGGTCAATTTCCAAATAGGGCTGTAGGCACATTTGATGATAAAATAATCAAGAGAATACAAGCAGAGTAAATATGCAAGATAGGCCGACTGAGGGGAAGAGGAGAGATTGTGTGGGTGATAAGATTGAGATTGCATTTTAATAAAATGTTGAGCAGGAATTAATGTGAAATGCTTCAGACCACACCTAATGAAGGATTTATGGCAAACACATCTCAATCTTGCTTTTATATAGCAGTTTGCACATCTCAGCTCGTTCCAAGTTGCTCAAAATCTGTTGATGTGCTTTGAAGTGTAGTCACCTTTGTAAATGCAGCAGCTAATTAAACACAGTGGTTCCATAAACAGCCAATTAATAATGATAAAGTAATCGGTTTTAATTACATTGGAAAAAGATGGCTAGTGGCCTGTAGAGAAGGGGTAATTCCCCTACTCTCCTGTAGTTCCGGATTGTTTATCTGAGAGGGGAAACTGGGACCTCGTTTTAATTTCTCATCTGAAAGAGTGCCCCTCCAAAAGTGCAACACTCCCTAGACGATGACTAATGTCAGACCAGATTTGAACCAAACCCATTTGGCATGAATCAGTTAAGTCAATGGAAGGTAAAATAGAGTGTAGTAGAAACAGATATTCAATTCAACCTTGTCCTGTTTTTGTAGGGATGGTTTAAATCATAGAATCCCTAAAATGTGGAAGCAGGCCATCCGGCCCATCAATTTTGTACCAACTATCTGAACAGCATCCCATCCAGATCCTCCACCTGCCCTATCCCTGCATTTCCGACACTAGACACTAGGGGCAATTTAGCATGGGGACAAGGTCAAACCAAACATCTGTTTATACCTATCTGTATTTTTACCTCCATTGACTGAATGGATCAGGCCAAAATCAGAACCTTCAGTTCGTTAGATAGTAGCTTATCTTAGAATCTTTGAAATGGGCAAGTTTTTATCCCAGCAGTAACTCATCTCAGGTTGATTGCAAAAATTCACTATGAAGCATTTTCAGATTAAATATAATTTACAAGTCTTAATTTGTGTTGCATATTACACAAAGTTGGTCAGACAGAATGTAACAGTACATATGTCTGTGTACATCAGTTGATCTGCACTGAGTGATTGAGAGACTGTGAGAGTTTAGAGAAGTCCTGATAGAACTTTTTAACACTATCAATATTTTGAATCAGACACATCAGAGAAAATATTTTCCAATTGTGAGAGAATCCAAAATTGGGGGTCATCAATACAGGATCTATATTTTTTCTTTCTTCTTTCTGGGATGTGGTTATCACAGACCAGATCATCATTTGGTAGCCAGCCTAAATTGTCCTTGAATCAAATAGCTTGCTCAGCCACTGTTGAAAGCAGGTAAGAGCCAGTGACGTTACTCAGATTCAGCATTCACATCTAGACCAGACTTGATAGGGATGGTAGATTTCCTTCTCTAAAGGACATTAGTGAACCAGAATTTTAGGCTGCAGAACAAGACCATTCAACCCATCAAGTCTGCACTTGGGCATTTACAACAGTTGATTGATAATTGTTACATTCATCATTTTTGACACTAGTAGCTGGTTATCTTAGATGTTTAGAGCCTGGAGAAAATAATACCAAATATGGGATAATTACTGACAGATGCAATTATGTGATTAGGACTACTTTTTAAGTGGTTGGAATTCTGGAACTGTCCACCACATTGAGTGGTTGAAGCAAATACTTTTGATCCTTTCAATACATGTTCAACATGTACCGTGTGCAATAGTGTGCCCATGAGCTTTGTATGTATGTAATGTGGGTTTGCATGAGTAGGTGGATATATATGCCTGCTTTGTTGTCACTCATTACTAGGGATCATCCCGGCCAATATTCCCTTTGAGACCCACTAAAGTGCATTATTAAAGTCACTGGCAGTAGTGCATTGACTCAGTGTCTGCTACTGAAGATACTGTAATTTTCCTTGTCAAAACCAGCACGACTGACATTAATTTCTAATAATTACAGTGATGGTGTTTGTTCAGTCTTTTTTAAAAATCTTTCAAATATACAAAGTTTGATAATTCATTTTTAAAAGGAAGGTAGTTATGGTTGGTAAAACAATAGTTACAGAGAAATACGAAGTTGCTTCATGAAAAATGAAACAAATGGAATATCCACCAACACTTCACCAAAAGTGTAATAGATTGCAGTTGAAGAGGAGTACTGGGGATATTTGTTGTTCAAAAATATAAAATTGCATACTTGTGAATCCATTAGTTTTCTGCAAAATGGTCAAGTGTTAGCAATTGGTCCCAGATCCCATCACTTTTATGGCCCAGGTGTCTTCGGCATGATTTCCTATCAGCCCTTGTGAAGTGGATGTGGTAAATTAGATTTGAGAGACATGAAATAATTTGGCCGTCTTTGAGCAATTGAATTGAACTGAATGTTTGTTACGCCATGAAAGCACATAGTGAAAGAGAATGAAGGAAGAATTTTCACATTTTCGTTTGAAGTGTTTTTTTTTCGAGTGAGATACTTAGCGCCCTGACCGTATGGCTCGGAGTGACTTTTTTCATGCAATCTTCTTAACTATGCAGCTGGCCTCTTGGGTGCCTTTCTGTGAAAGCCTGACCCCACCCTGCTCACCCTGCTACTCTCACATTACCACCTTGAATGCTCATTCATCACCACCTTCTCTTTTGTTTTGTTCACTCATGGGATGTGGATGTTTTATTGCCAGTTCCAAGTTGCCCATGAGAAGGCAGCGATGAGCTGCTTTCTTGAACTACTGCAGTCCACCTGCTATGAGTAGACAAAATGCCATTAAAAAGGGAATTCCAGGATTTTGACCCAGCAACATTGTTGGAACGGTGATATATTTGCAAGTCAGAATGGTGAGTAGCTTGGAGGGGAACTTGAAGGTGGTGGTATTCCCACATATCTGCTGCCCTTGCCATTCCAGATGGAAGTGATCGTGGTTTTGGAAGGTGCTGCCTGAGGATCTTTGGTGAATTTCTGCAGTGCATCTTGTAAATGGTACACATTGCTGCTACTGAGTGTTGGTGGTGGAGGAAGTGGATGCTTGTGGATGTGGTGCTCGTCAAGTGGGCTGTCAAGTTTCTTGCGTGTTGTTGGAGTTGCCCTCATCCAAACACTTAGGGAGTATTCCATCACACTCCTGACTTGTGCCTTGTAGTTGGACGTGCTCTGGGGAGTCAGGAATTGAGTTACTCACTGCAGAGTTCCTAGCCTCTAAACAGTTCTTGTAGCCACTACATTTATATGGTGAGTCCAGTTGAGTTTCTGGTCAGTGGTAACCCCAAGGATCTGGGAGATTCAGTGTTGGTAACACCATTGAATGTCAAGGGGCAGTAGTTAGATTGTCTCTTATTAGAGATAGCCTTTGCCTGACATTTTTGTGACGCACATGTTACTTGCCACTTGTTGCATTTTAAAATTGCCTGCTTCGGTACTGGAGGAGTCGCAAATAGTAGTGGTGAACATTGTGCAGTTATCAGTGAACATCCCCACTTATGGCCTATGATAGAAGGAAGGACATTAATGACACAACTGAAGATGGATCTTCCATCTCAACCCTCTTCCATCCACTTCCATCCTTTGTCTTATTGCAAGAAAAGCTAATGCACTCCGCTCCTCTCTAACAGCTGACATAATAGCACCACAGCTAACTTGGGTCATGATTGGTTGCACTGACCTGCAGGACTGACCATGGTGTCCAGTAACTGGACTGCAAGGACAGATTCTGTTCACGCATGTGACTGACGATGATCAAACACCCCTGGACTGGAATAGGACTGGCTCCTTTACTGAATGTGTGTAGATCTCCCTTCATCCCACTAACAACTGGCAGCCTGTAACTGAACACTAAACAGCTAAGTAGACAATGTAGCCCATATCAAGACCCTGTGAGTCAGTGCTGCAGAGAGTGAGTGGTGCTATGAAAGCAGTGTGAAGTACATAAGAGATTGTAGCATCCAAATAAGTGGCAAAATGAGTGAGCACTAGGAAAACAAACTAAGAGCCATAAGGTGTGTACTTGTGTGTGTGTGTGTGTGTATGTGTGCACAAAGTTTCCCAGTAAAAGCATACAAGTCACACATGGCCCTGAGGTCCAGATTAAGATGTTGAAGCGTTGAGTTAAAAATTGACTTGGTTCAAGAGCAGACATAATGTGGTGATACTGGTGATCCGTTGAAGCTGACTTGCATGGACGAAGTGCTAAGGAGGATAGTGCCCTCACTGGAACACAGTTGTGGAGATGCATTTGGATGATGGGCAGGATAGGCATTCAGCAAGCCTCAACCACCAGGTGCCCACTCTGACTTTCATGTCGGCAATTAGTGCCATCGAGTTTCTCAGTGAAGAGGAAAATTAGAAGAGACATAAAAAAGGTAAGTTGAGGCGTTGATTCAATGCAAACACATTGGAAATAAGGGAGTAACCACTTCATGATTAAAGTATGAAGTTGCTATTGAAGGCCTGCAATGAAGATTAGGTTAGGTTTTCTTGACACTGAGAATCTGATATTTTTTATTTTTGCTGTATTTTCCTACCTTTCTTGCCATGGCCCATGGCACACAAGGGAATGGAAAATTCTGCCCATGGTGAGACATTGTGAGAGGACTAGCATTTGTAAGCATTCAAAGTAAATCATTTCAGAGAGCTGATTAGTGTATGTTGAAATCATCTACTAAAGAGTTGAGAGTGCTGGATTATGAGCGGAGGTGCTCATTGTCGAGAGAAAAATAGTTTTAATGATGCAGCGTCTATTATAGAAACATAGAAGATAGGAGCAGGGGGAGGCCGTTTGGCCCTTCAAACCTGCTTCGCCATTCTTCACAATCATGGCTGAGCATCAAACTTAATAGCCTAATCCTGTTGCCTCCCCATAACCTTTGATCTCATCCACCCCAACTGCTATAACTAGTTGCCTCTTGAGTACATTCAGCATTTTGGCGTCAACTGCTTTCTGTGGTAATGAATTATGCCATTGGGATGTCCCCTAAACTGTTTTACATCCAATGAGTTACTTTCGAAGTGTAGTCACAGTTGTTTTGTTGGCAGACTTGCAGCCATTTGGAGCACAGCAAGAGCCCACAAATGACAAAATAACCTGTTTCCGTCAGTGAACTTGGCCAGAACGCTGGGTGAATCACTTCCTTTTGTTCAAATGGTGGAATAGTATCTTTCACATCCAATTGAACGGAGAGGTCCTCCTCCCAAAAACAACACTGTGAAAATGCAACACTTCCCCACTGCTGCATTGTCGCACTGGTCAACATATTCCACTCAATTCTGGAATAGTTCTTTAAACCTCAACCTTCTGACCAGAAGGAAGACAGCTATGAAGAAAAGGCTGGTACAGTGTTAAAGTGATAACAGATGCTTGTGAATTCCCCAGGCTAAAAGGAAAAAGGGAGAGCCAGCATATGCAGTAATGATAGTGAATGAATTCATGGAGATGGCATTGATTTGCACATGAGGTTTACTTTTAAAGAAATCCACACAGCCATTCTCTGTCCAAAGCTTTTGAGAATATCGTGTCAGGATTGAGACAATGTTGTGTGTTCTAACCTGCTGTCAGTAGAAGTTGGAGATTTTATTTGAATCCAATCCAACTCATTACTAAGCTTTCAAACAGGAATGTGTACACAAGGGATTGTGGTTATTTTTTGCTTCTGAATGAAGGACATCGTTGAAGTCCATCACAAAAGAGCAAATTTCTGAAATGCTGTTTGATGCAGTAAATGGTTTGATAACTGACGCAGAAACTGTCAGCTGAAATTTTGTCTGTTGAAGAGAATTTCTTTGCCAGTCGTTATGATTTGGTCTCACTTGACAGACTTTTGACAACACAGTGTGTCAGTGATAATTATACTTAGCAGTGAATGGCTCAGGCATACCTGTGTTCTCTATTTCTCAATTCTCCCAATGTAGATAGTGTTAGGCAGCTCTGTTCACATGAGAGAAATTGGTTTTCTTTCAGCTATGACATGATTAACTTGGTCTAAAACTACCTTAGCAAGTTGCACTAAACATTTGCATGGAATGCTTTTGATACTGGGTGCTGCATAACAGGTGTGTTATAATTTAGTTGCTGAATTGGATTCTGGCCAATCTATATGCAGGGCTAGTGTATATAATGCATAGGATTGGATTTGCTCTAATTGCCATGACCATCGTTTGTTGTTAATAATCAGTTGCTGAGTTTGCTGTGTTAGTGTGGAGGCTGACAAAATTGCAAGACTGTTGGTTTACTCAGCTGTAAGCCCCTGGTAGTTTAGCTTTCAGCCTCTTGCAGTATGTCTTTGTTTTGTTGGCTGGACCTAGCAGTTGAATCTGCATTTATTACTCTTCCTGTCCCCTCAATAGCTGCTGAGTTTGGTGCAAAAATTTCTGTAAGTAGCTATTTTTGGCAGCTGGATACTGGTAATATTCTTCGGGCTGTCAGTCTTGGATTTTGTACGAATTCAGAGCTGCTGTGGAGGGGTCTCCTGCTCTTTTAGGGTGTGGTTGAGCATAAATTGAACATGTCACACAGTACGTTAAGGACATTGTGAAAGCTTAATGAGATGAGGCTGATATATTGAAAGGGTTGTTCATATTATTGGGCTTGCTGTCTGCATCAAGTTGATCTCACTGATATACCAGCTTTCCACCTGTATATGTCAGGGAGGTTGTGACACATAAATCAGAGATTTTCATCCTTGCCTCATTTGTAAGATGAGAAAGATTGATACCAGCAAAAATATGTTGGACTGTCTGATCTGACTCAAGAGCATAGAATGTCACTCCTAAGTTTTGAGCCTCGTTTCATAAGCCGGAAGTGTCAGGTTCAGTGATCGATTTCAACCAGCACGCCTGGGACTTGCAACAATGTTCAGAGTGAAATCTAGCCCACTCCAGAAATAATGTCCACGTGATTTTATTTTGCTTCTGTCCCTCATGTGGAATTAATGTGCTAATGGTACATTCACACCAAATGGATTCAATCTGTTGAATCCAGGTTAATATTTGTGTTCAAAAGCAAAAATAGAGATTGCTGGAAAAGCCCCTAGGCCTGATAGCATTTGTGGAGAGAAATCAAAGTTAACGTTTTGGGTTGAGTTCTGAGAAAGGGTCACTCAACCCAAAATGTTAACTGTGATATCTCGGCACAGAAGCTGCGAGACCTGCTGAGCTTTTCCAGCAGTCTCTACTTTTGTTTCTGATTTACAGCATCTACAGTTCTTCGGATTTTTGTTTAACATTTGTGCTGATGGAGCACACTCTGACCTTTTATATCTTCAAGTAGGTGATGTGTAGAAGCTGTCTCTCCATATCATTACCTAATTAAACTGTCCTTCCACTTTCCATAAATATGGCTCCTGATGACAGAATCTATGGTGAAAGCTATGACAGTGAGAATTGAAAGAAGGCAGTGAATAGCGAACCCTGACTGAAGTAATAAGAATGTCTATGGATTTCTTCTTAGCTAACACTGAGTTTAGGAAGGTGAGGTGAAGAAATTGCAAATTGGTAAGATTTGATACTCTGACCACAAGTATGATCTGACTATATGTGTTTTTAGTTATGCAGTTATCATTACCAATGAGTGCCTCAGACTAGCTTGTGTTCTGAATTGCACTAGCTTCTCAATGCTAATCCCAGAGTATTGTCAATGATCTATGTCAGAGACCAACAGGAAATCAGCGGATCTTTAGCAACTATAATACAATTGAAACATTCCAGTAATAATACTATTTGTTGTATCTGTAAGTCTCTTGATTCTTGATTGTGCTTTCGGTAGGATTAGTTTTCTTATGAATGTTGGCATTACTCATCTGTACCTCCTCATCATCTTTCTATACTTTTTACTGTTCTGTTTTGTCAGTCTAACGTGGGAGACCACAAACCCTGGATAAACCACAATTTCCTTCAGTTCAGAATTGAGAAGAACAAAGCCATCACTAACAATTCTGCTGTTGTTATCCAACTCAACAGTCAATCTCCTGGGCTGACCCAGACCATTCAGTCTTTGCTTTTTGTTCAATCCCGAGTTTTAAACTCTATCTTTCTTTCATTGCCAAGACTGCTTGGATTCACTTTACAACATTTCCGACTTCATCCTACCTCAGCCATTGCTGAAATGCTGCCAGTACCTCTAGTCCTGATAATTGTTATGGTTTTGTTCAACTCCCATCAACTTGCATAAATTTCAACTTACACAAAACTTTGCCACTTCTTTTCTGATCTACACTGTCCATCTTATCGATGATCATCATCCGCACTCGCTGTCATCCCCTACACATCTCTTCTCCTCCTCAATAAATCTCTTTGCAGAAATTGAGTAAGGACAGATCACAATGTTCTCCAAGGCAATATTCTCTTCTAAACAATCTTGCTGTATACCCAGTTCCCTTCATCCCATGACTGGCAGCAAAGTTTTTAATTACCTAAATACTTTGCATTGCACTTCCATCCATGAAACTTTCCTGCTGTTCAGAGAATCAATCTTTTTGTCTAAACTTTTGATCACGCCCCTAAAGATTTTCTGTTTGACAACATCTGTTTTCTTTACATCAAATCATACAACACTTTGGGATGTTCTCTATGCTAAAGGCATAATTTAATTGTAAGTTGTTGTCAATTTCCTATCTTGGGCAAAGAACAGCACTAAAGGAAGTTTTTCTTCAGAAAGCCATTTTAACAGACTTGAATCACATATTATCCAACTCATTCCTAATTATAGGCACTAAGGAAGGTAATATTGAATGAAGCACAGTGCCTGACTTTAATGGGTATTTAACCACATGGGCTTACGTGAACATTCACAGAAAGACAACAATTTTGTGGTGGCTGAAATCCTTGAAGAAAATCAGGGTTGTCGGTGGGAAGTGCCTGATAAATGGTTTCTTCAGAGGTTTTAATCAAGGAAGTGCTGTGGAGATTGTGCAAGAGAATGACTTGCACAGATGAAGAAGACCATTCAGTTTTTCTAACCAGGTCAATCATTTCCCTCAAATCAGTCCTTTTGCCAAACCTTACGTGATTACTTTGAATACCTTGCCTCGTTGCACATTCCTAACGTTGAGTCTTCTGAAGAATTTCTTTATACTTGTATAACATTTGTATTTCAATAAATTTTAGCTGTTATTTCTCTTGTACTCGTGATACTTTTTGTTGTTCATTCCTGGAATGCGAGTGCTATTATTTGATATTGTCTATCCCTAATGGCCCTTGACAAAGAGGTTCTTGTGAGCTACCTTGTTGAAACAATGAAGTCCATAAAGTGTAGGCCATTGTGCTGTTATGAAGGGATCACCAGGTTTTTGACACTTCGACTGTAACCAAATAATGATCTAGTTCTAAGGCAAGATAGTGTGTGTCTTGGAGAAGTCTTGCATGTGATGGTGTTCCTGAGTGTCATCTTTGTTTCTCCTGGATGGTAGATCTTTGAGGTTTGCAAAGCACTGCCAAAGGAGCCTTGGTGATGCTGTAGTGCATCTTGTATATGGTGCACAATGCTTCTACTGTGCACTGCTGGTGGAGGGAATGAGTATTTATCATCAGGAGTGGGATGCCAATCAATGGGCTAAACTGTTCTGGATGATGTTGAGCTTCTTGAATGTTGTTGCATCTACACTCCAGGCAAGTAGAGAGTATTCCATCATTTTCCTGACTTGTGCCTTGTAGATGGTGGACAGGCTTCAGGAAATCAAAAACCAAGTACTCACTGCAGAAATCCTAGCCTCTGTCCTGCTTTTGTATATACATATGGCTTGTCCAATTCAGTTTTTGATCAATAGTAACTTCCAGGATGTTGTTAGTGGGGGATTCTTTGAAGGAAGTTTGAGGGAGATTCAAGATTCAATACTTAGATCTACTCTGATTGAAAATGGACATTGTCTTGTGTAATGCAAATGTTTATTTAGTCATTTAGCAGTTCAAACCTGAAACATTTCTGGGTGTAGCTGCATTGGTGATGGTCAAATTTGAAATAGTTTTATCAGTGTAACTTTTCTATATTGAGCAATGTCTTATTTAACTATCTGAAATCCCCTTTTGGTTATGTCTGTCCAATGCTGTACCTGTTCACCTACCCCAGGAGCACCTTTTCATGCAGTGTCTCAATAATTATTTTCTGAAGATCTAGGATAAAGTTTTACTGCCTTGATGTTGCTTCCTCAAAAATAAGTTGAGAGAATTAGTTGAATAGGATCTTTTTCCGTTTCATCTTAAACTGTTCTCCCAAGTCAACTCCATTCTCACCTCTAACAAAAAGTGCTTGGAGCTCTATGCACTTCTTTGTCAATAAGAATAACACCAACCAATAACATTCCTCTGCATTATCCCTCACTTCCACTGGTTAACTTTACCCCTGAGATCCATTTCTTCCTCCTTATATCCTGTGGCCACTAAATTGCTGGCCACCCAGCGACCCCTTTTGTTCTGAAGAAGGGTCGCTGGATTTGAAATGTTGCCTCTTTTTCTCTCTCCACGGTTGTGGCCAGATTTGCTGTATTTCTCCAGCAATTTCTGTTTTTGTTTCTACTCTTCCTGGTCCCCAGGTTGGCTAATAATACTGTTAATAGTTCACTTTCTTCACATATTGTCCATCGCTCCTCCATGTTTTCCAATGTCTGCTGTCTCTGTAAATAACCAATTCTTGATTCTATCTCCAAAATCTCTTTCCCTTTCAAAGCACTTGAATGCGCTGTTGCCTCTCTATCATTTTTTCTCAAAATGGCACGTACGAAGCCAGTCAGATCAGGAGTAGTTCATATCAAAATTACTAATTACGTCCTACATGACGGTGACAGAGACATTGTCATTCACAACCTGTTCTCAGCCTTTGACATGGTTGATCATATCTTTGTCATCCAGTTAGGCGGGACTGCATTCGTCTCTGTTCCTCGTCTATCGAATCATAGCTCGAGTATTTCCCAAAATGGATTCTCTTATCATATACACTATTCTCTCTGCTATTACCCCAAGGATGTATCCTTGGCTTACTTCTGCTTCTCATCTTTATGCTGTCATTCAGTAGCATCATACAAAAATAGTGTTAGTTTTCTCACGTATGCCGTGATATCTTGCTCTAAGTCATCATCATCTCTACCAACTTCTCCACTATTGTGAATTATCAAACTGTTTCTCTGATAGCAGATACAGGATAAGCAGAAATTTGTACTGATTACCGATTAGGAAAGCTGAAACCATTGTCTTTCGCTCCAAACTCCAATCCCTAGCCACTCCAGACAGTTCACAACCTTGATCTCCTGTTTGTCTATGCAACCCCAGTGGAACGTCTAACCAAACACTTATGCTAGCATTAAGGTTGCCGATATAGACCTGCATAATATCGCCTGTCCCCACAACTATCTCAGCATATCTGCTGCCTTAATTGTGCCTTTGTTACCTTGAGATATACACTAATTTCCCATCCTTCCTCTGTACAGTTGAAGCCATCTAAAATACAGTTGCATCTGTTCTTTTTGTACCTATAATTTTGGCATAGTTTACTGATCTACACTGGCTTCTGGTTGAGCAAAGACTTAAAATCCTCATCCTTATTTTTCAATCCCTCCAAAGCCTCACCTCCCTTTCAACCTCTCTCTAATTGTCCTCAGCCCCACAACCCTCCAAAAAGTTCTGTGCACCTGTAATTTTTGTGTCTTGCACACCCTCAGTTTTAGTTGTTCCCCTCTTGGTAGCTGTGTTTTCAGCTGCCTAATTCTAAGCTCTGGAATTCCTTCCATAAATGTCTCTGCCTCTTTTCCCTCCTTTTACAGTGATCCTTACAGTTTTTTTTCACCACCTGTCCTAATTTCACTTTACCTGACTGGGTAGCAACTTTTGTTTATAATTCTACTTTAAAGCACCTTGGAATGATCTATGTTGAAGGCACTATGTCAGTATTAATTGTCATTCAGAATCCATGTTGACATATGTTTATTAAACTACTGTCCGAGTACACACAAAAATATGCTGCTGTAACTCAATCCCTTTGTTTTATCCGGCATTCTTGGTGAATCTGTCATGACTTGATCTGTTTTAACAATTTTTGCAGCAGAAAAGATGTTTGAATGCAGACACTCAGGGCTGGGGGCTGGGAGAGAAGAGAAAATGCTGAAATCTGAAAATAAAAGGAGGTTGGAATGGAACAGAGTCAGGGACTGAGCCTGGTTGCTCGGATCTAGGAAAGAGCAGATTTATTGCATTCCCTGCTGCAAATGCAGGTTTCACTAGTACAATACAATCTTCAACTGAGTGCTTGTAAATCAATCTATCGACCCATTGTCTCACCAATTTATTGCTCTAGTCATCTCTTTCTTCATTCTTTCCATTCAATTCTCATATTGATTAAGCCACCTAATTGTCTGTTGAACTTAAATGTTTGTGCTGACCTAAATGAAATATGCACCAAAAAGGCGAGTTTCACACCCAGTCTCAACATCAAACACTCCCAGATCCACTTCAGCATGAATTTTAGTGAAAGTTAAAGGGATTCAGGTAGTTTATATAAAAATTTAAGCCATATTCAGCAATATATTACTGGCTAGAATCTAAGCAAGGAAGACAGCTAGCTTATAAATTAAATAACAGATGTCCAGGAGCAAGTTGCGGTTGAGTGAGGAATGACCATTTGGGTCGTTATGCCATCTCATAAAGTTGACAAGGTAACCTTAGCACACTATAACTCCTCCACTGGTACCACCTCTTGGGAGAGACAAAAGCCCTGTGGTCAATTCAAAAAAATTGCTTTGATACTCGGAAACAGTGCTTCCTAACCTTTTTGTGACCCCATTTTAATGTTTGAAATACAGTGCAGCCCCATTCAGGTTGGGGCATGTGATGGAAGGGTCAGAGTCAGGGGTGTTCTGGTGTTTGGATGAAGGTGTTTGAGCAGAGAATGGAGATTGGAGACAAGGGATAGATGCCAATGACTTAGCCTACAACTCTTTTGAAAGCTCTGATAGAGCCTTGGCGTTAATAATGACGTATGCACATGGTTCACAAGCCTCGACAGCCCAGAAATTACACCCTATTTGCCACAGTTTGCAATCAGAATATCTCTTCCATTATCAGCACATCCATGGAATTTTCCACTTAGCCAATCAGAGCACAGAACTGGAGTGCCACTGAAAGAATGGCCATTCTGGGCAATGGAAAACTGTTCTGTTTTTGAACCAGTTGGAACAAAAGAGTTTGCATGCCAATACACTCTGCCCACTATTCACCAATGCTGCCTTGGAGCTCATGACTCCAGTTGATTGGCCTGCAGCACAAATGAGGGCCGTGACCTGCAGTTTGGGAACCTCTTCCCTTTGGCAATCAAGCAAACTTCAAGAGCCCATGGCTTCTTTTTCTTCCATTACTGCTTGACCCTTGCCTCCAATGAGTGCACAGAGAGTACGGACTTCACTAAGATTGAGGTGATTCCTTCCGTTTCTTCTTTTTTAATTTTCATATTCCATTGTCCATCAATAGTGCAGCTCCAACAAGACTCCTTGCCCTGTACCTGAATCCTCATTCGTGCAGGATTTGGTGTTAATTGGTATTGACGCCTCTCTGACACTTTGATTTCCGTCACTTTCTAAGGGGGGCAAAACTGGAAACAATACTTCAACTGTTAATGTACCAGACCCCAATACAGCCTAAGATACCTGAATCAGTTACAGGCTAGAATCTGTTGACATCTTGAGATTAAATTGTGGTCTGAACTGGAAAATTTCTTTTAAATTTCTGGGTTGTGGTATTTATGTTTGGGTTGGCCGATGCTATGATTAGTGACATTTATTGAGCCACTCCTATCACTCCAATTTTTAACTACAGTCTTTATTGCTATCTGTTAGGAAAGGGCAATTTGTTAATTCACATATAAAGATTATACTCAACTGTGTTTGAAGGAACATCAAAGAGATGAATTGGCTTCTTTCCATTCTACCGATGCATTATTCTTCCTGTTAAGTCTATGCTCTGGAAGATTTGAATTAATAAGGACGCACTGTATTGTCCAGCGTTGTCATGGTTAATATTCTCTTCCGTTACAGAAACAAAGGAGGAATTGGAAGAACTGATGACGGATATTAAGAAGACAGCAAATAAAGTTCGCTCCAAGTTAAAGAGTAAGTAAACGGAACTAATAGAATCCAGCAACCAGTGTGATTAAATTATTCATGATTCAGCACTTCAGATGCTGCTTCATTAACCCCCCCTATTTGTCACAGCTGAAACATGTCTTGTTTTCCTTCCCTTTCAACTTCATTAAAGAACCTTGTGCCATAGTGTGAGGCACTGCCATATATTGTGATTGTGCCAATTCTGTGAAATATCTACCAGTTATTTTACTCTCCTGATGCTGTTTTGCCCTGTAGCCATCCAAATGTGTATCAAATTCCCTCTCAAAAGTTACTTGTGAATCTATTTCCACTTCCCCACTGAGGCAATGTATTTGAGGTGATAAAAACTCAAGAACAAAAATTTAACATATCTTCCTGCTGTTTCTTTTTCCCACTTGCTTTGTACTGTGATTACTGATTCTCCTGCCAGTGCAAACAACTTGTACAGGTCCTCCATAATTTTTATTGCCTTCATTAACTACCCCCCCACCATAGTTCAATATGCTGTAAGGGGAAACTCATCTCCTGGGTCCCCAACATCATCCACAAGTCACAAGTCAGAGGTGTGGTGGATTGCTTTTGATGGGTGTAGTTCCAACAACAGTCAAGAAGCTTGACACCATCCTGGACAAAGCAGCCTGCTTGATTGGCACTACATCTACAAGTATCCACACCCTCCACCGACAATGCTCAGTAGCAACAGTGTGTACTATCTGCAAGGTAAAACTTCTTCAAAGATCATAGACAGCACTTTCTAAACCCACAGCCATTCCATCTAGAAGGACAAGGGCAGCAAGTACATTGGAACACCTCCACTTGCAAGTCCCCCTCCAAGCCACTCACCATCCTGACTTGGAAATCTATCGGCTGTGCTGACACTGTTTCTGGGTCAAAACCTGGAATTCTCTTCCTAAGAGCATAATGCGTCTACCTACAGCACATGGACAACCACGGTTCAAGAAGGCAATAGATGTTGGCCAGCCAGCAGTGCTCATGTCTCATGAGTGAAATGAACAAAAAACACTTCTGAACATTAAACTTGCCACATAACCTATGCATGGTGCCATTCTTGGTGGTAGAGCTGTGGAGGAAGAACGTTTTAATTGTTGAGGAGGTTGTGATGGGGGCAGCAGGGCTTCAAGGAGGTAAGTGTGGAAACCGCACCCCCGCCCCTTCCCCTCCACGTTTCACCCCCACCTTCACTCTTCACTGTGGGGCACCTGATGAAAAGATGGGCAGAATGGACACCTAACTATTAAAGCAATAGGCCAGGTCACACTGAACTGTTGATTAAGCCACACCCTCCAGAAGATAAAATGTGAGCACTTGACAGTAACCTGTCTGAGCTACACAGCATCATTGTTCCCTTGGAGTTTTTGGCCCTCTCAGTTCAGGAAGCTTTAGTTTAAAACTGTGTACAACAAGGACTGTAAAGATCTCTGACATTTTATTTACTGTAACTGATGAAATCCTTCTCAATCTCTCACCTTACCTGAGGTGTTGTAAGCCTCAGCTCTCGAGTGAATTGAGAGTAAACCAACAGTCACCTCTCTTTAATGAGAGAGAGAGGTCATATAGTTCCAGTAGGACTTTGGCATCTTTACTTTTCTTATTTAACTGATTAAGTTATAGAATCATAGAATCCCTACAGTGTGGAAATGGGCCTTTCAGCCCAACAAGTCCACACCGAACCTCTCAGCATCCCACCCAGACACATCCCCCTATAACCCACCTAATCTACACCTTCCTGAACACTACAGGCAATTTAGCATGGCCAGTCCACCTAACCTGCACATCTTTGGACTGTGGGAGGAAACCGGAGCACCCAAAGAAAACCCACACAGACACAGGGAGAATGTGCAAACTCCACAGAGACAGTTGCCCAAGGCTGGAATCGAACCCCAGTCTCTTGCGCTTTGAGGCAGCACTGCTAACCACTGTGTCACCGTGCTGCCCACATTAACCCGGTTAATGTGTTCTGGTTAGATGTCTTGAAGTGGTTTGAGAATCAATTTTTTCCCTCCCTCCCCAATAACAGGTCAGAGAGTAAATGCCAATAGCAGAATTCAGATTCCCCCAGTTTTGGTGAGATTACAGTACAGCACCGCCACTGAAATAAAATACTACAAATGCTGGAAATCTGAAGTAAGAACAGCAAAAGCTAGAAACGCTCAGTTAGTCAGGCAGTAGCTGTGAAGAGGTATCGAGTTTACAGTTTGGATCAAAGATCTTTCATCAGAACATCTAATAAAAAGTCATGAACCTGACAAGTTAACTCTGTTTCACTCCACAATACAAAACCCTACTGTCATCCCTGTGTTGGCATATCAAGTAGGAGTGGGTAAGCTATTTGTAGTCAAGTAAGGCAGAAATTTAAAATCCTGTTGAAGTAAATTACCATTACAATATGAAGTTACATAACAGTTTGTTCATTTAAAAGACTTGTCAAAATTTGATGCGTTTGAATTAGCCTGCCGTTGCATAGTTTAATTGTCTAAAACGCATTTCTTTCAGAAACCCATGACATGGTATTATCAAATGGTTAATAATTAACAGATTGAGGTACGAAATTAAGTTGTGGTGAAACTTCAGATTAACTATTTCATTCCAGATAAGCATTAATTTTATAATGGAGCACTTGTAAAATCTTAATCCCAGGGTTTTCAATCTGCTACCAGAGCCAATGGCTACTGACTTCAGTCGTGTGTCATTATCAGTCACTTGTATCCTGCCAATTCAGCCATTCTTTTATATAATTCCTTTAGTGCAATAAAACATTCCAAGACTTATCTTCATGTGCGGTGTCAGGTAATAAAGCATCCTGAGGCATCCTTATAATAACCTTTACGTTATTATCTATTTAAATAAAAATACCTGCTAGCGATGTTACTCTTACGATTTGCATGTGCTTAGCCACTCAGTCAGCAACCAGCTATGAAGTCAATTTACCCATTACATTGTCTACATGCACAACTGCGCAGCAGTCTTAAAAGGACCACCTAGTGAAACCAGTGAGATCTTCAGCTCTTTAATTAATACCCCTGATTCTGAGCCAGCCGATATGGGTTTGATTTCCACTCCAGCAATATTTGCAGTTATCCAAGGGGTGTACATGATGTGATCCAGTGGATCGATAATGGTTGTATATGATCTGAAGAGGCTAATTCTTAGTTGAGTGCAATAAACAGCACCTACTGAGACAACTTGGTCAGAGGAAGAAAGAGCTTCTAGCAGACAAACCTGAAGTTAATATGCTCCTGACAGTCTTTGTAGTAATATGTGTACACTGCAAATAGCTGCACTAATGTAGTAAAATTCCTCTCATTTACTCAAAAGATCTCTTCAAGCCAGACTGGAAAAATGGATATGCTCATTCTTGTCGCATCACATTAGGATCAAAAGAATCCATACACACTACATGGCGATCAGTGATGGGTTCTGAAGACTTGGTTTGGCTGCCACAATGTGTTGAGCAATGGCGACCAGCACTATTTCAAAATTGTGCCAAATAAGAGAGGTCAACCTTTAGAAAAATCAGGAACAAAAATGTTGGTGATTCTGAGTGTAGTGATTGGAATGAGGTCAGCCAGGTAGACCTCATAGAATATGATTTCCCTCATTGGAGCTGTTATTGTGGTCCAGTCAGGATTCCTGGCTGACAGATGTAACCAGGAATGGGATCTGCTAATCCTAGGGCCCGGATCTAAGCAAGCTGGACCAGTGTAAGGTACTATGCATATGTAAATAAAGGGTGACTTGGTGACTGGCCTTCATGGATGTATTTCACAGAGAACTTCAAAGCAAACTGATACTGCTGATAGCCAATGACAGTGAACCCCACAACGCTTAACGGAGAAAAATCTTGAGCTTTACACAGAAAGTAATTCAGACCCGACAGAAGACATACAAGAGCAGAAGTCCGCAGGTCCAAGGCAGAGGAAAAGGCTACAACACTTGGCGGTGATCTCTGAAAGTGGCTCTGTGTCTGAGGTGAGCCAGCGAGCCGGCATTTATTGAGGATTCTGTGAATTAAAACAAAATGTACCTTCTACTAAAGAAGAAACCTTAAACAACGCAGCAAGGACAGTAATTTACAAAGTGTTTGTGGCTCCAGTTCGGCTTTACTACGTGCACATAGCACAAGCCATGACTGGCTAAACAAAAGTTAGAGTGTTATGAGAGTATCTTGCGTATTCCTGGAGCAAGGGACTGAGGAAATCATTAACTGAGCCATTTTAAGCTGATAAACACTCAGCAGTTTAAAGAAGTACATTATGCTGGAAAAACTGTTCTTTTCAGCAGACAGGATCTCCATTAGAGCCACTGCAAAATTTGTGAAATTTGGGGAAAACTTTCATTGCAGTCACAAAGCACAGAGAGAACCTTCAGTACATCAGCATAGCAGTGGAGAACTGCTTGTGATGCAGAATAAAAATCTTCCAAACTGATAAAATAGTTAATCACATTAGCAAACACCAGAAGTAGTGTTGCCAGGAAGATTTAATTTCAGAAAAGGACTAAATAGAGCACAAACTCGGTCATTCAAATAAAAAACTAGAAAACTGCAAATGCTGAAAATCAGAAACGAATGTGAAAAGTGCTGGAAAAACTCAGCGGGTCTGGCAGCATCTTTGGAGATAAAGCGGAGCTAAATTTAGAGTCTAGCGACACCTCTTGTGAGGTTGTACAAATTTGCTAACTAGGGAAAGCAATTTAGACAATTATTTCAACTTCTGAACCAACAGAATTCTTTAATGGGAGTGATTTAATGAAAGAGTGCAACACCAGATGAATTAATGTTTAATTTCATTGATTTTTTTTTAATCTAGAGGAGACATGCAATTATCGTAAGAAGGTCAGAATTTACAAGAGTCCAGAATATTGGAGGCATTAGTGATGAGATTTTGACAGATTTATTACAGTCCAAAGAAGACCTAACTCTGGAAAATGTCCTTTAGATGGTGGGTGAAGCAAAGATGTGGAAACAAATATAAGAGGAGGTTATAAAATTTGGCACAGAGCCTATTCGTTGGTGAATGCAAATATCACAAAAGATGCACCAAATTAACCAATACAGAGACAAACACCAGACAATAAAAATCCTTGCCAAAGCCATGGAGCAAAGAGGCTTCAAAGGCACAAATATTCCCATCTTTAAATCTGAATGCTTTTGTTAAAAGACAGTAGACCACTGAAAAACAGTTGTGGTTTTTTTTTCCTTTATTCGCTCACAGGATGAGGACATCACTGGCTAGGCAGCATTCATTGCCTCTCCCTAATAGCCCAGAGGTCAGTTAAGTGTCAAGCACATTGCTGTAGGTCTAGAGTCACTTGTAGGCCAGACCAGGTAAGGATGGCAGTTTTCTTCCCTAAAAGGCATTCGTGAACCAGAGGGGACTTCCCAACAATTAACAACAGATTCATGGCCATCACCAGATTCTTAATTCCGGATATTTTTATTGAATTCAAGTTCCACTACCTGTCATGAGGGGATTCGAACCCTGGTCCCCAAAAAGTTATCTGAGTCTCTGGATTAACAGTCCAGTGATAATACCACTAGGCCATTGCCTCCCCCTAATGTAGTCACAAAGAAATAAAAGGTTGAAAAAGCACCTACGCATGAGGTGTAACAGTCTCCAATAGAAATTAGTAGCTCAAACTAAACATTTGACATGCTGTCATGAATATCAAGTTAGACATAGAGGCATATTGTCATAATATGATCAGATCCTGGATGCATTCCACTTAATGTAAGTGAATGCTATGAACAACTGTCCAACATTGGGGATACCAAATGCTCAAAAACCTTTGTGTACTTCACAAACTAGAGTTGTTCCTTCTGATTAGGAGGGTGTGTATTGACCTCAGTCACAATCAAAAGGTAGAAAAGTTTAAGCAACAAAAGCTATAAAGTTCTGAAAGGAATATCCCAATTCATTCACAGGGTTAGGAACGTTAAAATAAAAATCATTAGACTGAAGAAAGATGCTAATCCTTCTGCTGCGATACACTTAGGAAGATCTCTTAATAAAATACTTTGAAAACTAATTTGCTGAGGTGACACAAATGGGAATCAAATCCCCATCATGAAACTAACAAAGTAGAGCTCGGACATGGCTACTGTAACCAAAAGACAGTAGGTGCAGGAGTAGGCCATTCGGCCCTTCGAGCCAGCACCACCATTCATTATGATCGTGGCTGATCATCCACAATCAGTATCCTCAAGCATAATGATACCATTCATATTTATGTTGACCTTACATGAGTCAACATGGCAATGGTAAGAGAAATCCAACCAGTTTCTGGTGTTGATAGGGCCTAGTTAAACTATCCAAGAGATGAGTTAACATTAAATAGGATACAAGTTGCAGGTTCTATTCCATTCACAAATTTGCTGATGACATCAGCATGGTGGGCTGGGTCTTAAACAATGAACCAGAGTACAGGAAGGTGATAGAGAGCTCAGCGGCATCATGTAAAGTCACCAATCTCTCCCCGAATATCAGCAAAATGAAGGAGCTGGCCATGGACTTCAGGAAGTGGAATGGAGGACATACCCCTATCTGCCTCAATGGTATTGAGGTTGAGGTGGTCAAGAAATTAAAGTTCCTGGGAGTAAATATGACCAGTAATCTATCCTGGCCCATCCATGTTGATGCTACAATCAAGAATGCACATCAAAACTTCTACTTCCTTAGGAGGCTAAGGACATTTGGCATGTCCACAATGACTCTGAACAATTTTTATAGATGCACCGTAAAAAGCATCCTAATCGGATGCATCGCAGCTTGCTATGGCAGCTGCTCTGCCTAAGACCTCAAGAAATTACCAAGAGTTGTGAATGCAGTTCAGTCTCATAAAAACCAACCTTCCTTCCATTGAGAGATAATGGGAACTGCAGATGCTGGAGATTCCAAGATAATAAAATGTGAGGCTGGATGAACACAGCAGGCCCAGCAGCATCTCAGGAGCACAAAAGCTGAAGTTTCGGGCCTAGACCCTTCATCAGAGAGGGGGATGGGGGGAGGGAACTGGAATAAATAGGGGGAGAGGGGGAGGCGGACCGAAGATGGAGAGTAAAGAAGATAGGTGGAGAGAGTGTAGGTGGGGAGGTAGGGAGGGGATAGGTCAGTCCAGGGAAGACGGACAGGTCAAGGAGGTGGGATGAGGTTAGTAGGTAGCTGGGGGTGCGGCTTGGGGTGGGAGGAAGGGATGGGTGAGAGGAAGAACCGGTTAGGGAGGCAGAGACAGGTTGGACTGGTTTTGGGATGCAGTGGGTGGGGGGGAAGAGCTGGGCTGGTTGTGTGGTGCAGTGGGGGGAGGGGATGAACTGGGCTGGTTTATCCCTAAACCAGCCCAGTTCATCCCCTCCCCCCACTGCACCACACAACCAGCCCAGCTCTTCCCCCCCACCCACTGCATCCCAAAACCAATCCAACCTGTCTCTGCCTCCCTAACCGGTTCTTCCTCTCACCCATCCCTTCCTCCCACCCCAAGCCGCACCCCCAGCTACCTATTAACCTCATCCCACCTCCTTGACCTGTCCGTCTTCCCTGGACTGACCTATCCCCTCCCTACCTCCCCACCTACACTCTCTCCACCTATCTTCTTTACTCTCCATCTTCGGTCCGCCTCCCCCTCTCTCCCTATTTATTCCAGTTCCCTCCCCCCATCCCCCTCTCTGATGAAGGGTCTAGGCCCGAAACGTCAGCTTTTGTGCTCCTGAGATGCTGCTTGGCCTGCTGTGTTCATCCAGCCTCACATTTTATTATTTTGGATTCTCCAGCATCTGCAGTTCCCATTATCTCTGAAGCCATTCACTAAAGCTGCATTCAAGTTGCAATGATGAGTCTTTCCATTAACTCAGGACTCTGCTTCTCCTTCATACTGACCCCAACATGTCTTGCTGATGATTCCATTCTATGATCATTAACTCTGCAGATCACAACCTCAGTACATATAACTCGTCTTTATACTAATGGTGGCCAGCAGAATGATAATCTCTTGGGGTGGAATTTTATATGGGTCTGAGCAATATCAGCCATGGCAAGAAATCTGACATGATCTGTCTCAGCATCTTAGACTATCTTTGAAGCTATTGCCAAGTTATGAAGCAAGTTTTTCACCAGGCAACTATGACTTGCCAATTGAGAAGAATTATTGCTTGTTAAACTCTTCATTAAAGGCCCAATTCAGCTTGTTAATATTCAACATTCCGTCTTGCCAAGGAAGCCAGATGTCCAGAAATGTCAAGATGGAAACCAGGGCATGTACCTTGCCATTTCAGCTCACTGCTTACTTGGAAGGATCTCCATGATGCTTGGAACCAAACAGTATTTCAAGACACGATCCATGGCCGCACACATCCCTCATCCACAAACACTGGCATCTGGTATTTGCTAACCTCTCATGACCATCCTGGCACCTCTCTGATCCACTTGCAGGTCACTTAGGAAGCACAGACATGCATTGCAGTGCTCACTGGTAGCTGGCATTGAAAGGTTGCAGCATGGACAGTTCATGTACATGGACAGGCACAGATTGAACCAGGCTGTATTGCGGAGCGGCATGCTTGCGCAGATTGGCGTATTTTGATATTTATTGGTTGGACCAATTTGAACGGTTTTCAGTAGGGCATCAGAGCTGAGAGACAACATATAGAAGTGTAATGAGAGGCAAGGAGAGGGTGGCTAATTGGAGTTTCTCTCCCAGGGTGGAAAATGGCAAATACCCGGGCATAGGTTTAAGCTGAGAGGGGAAAAGTTTTTTTTTCCACACAGAGGGTAGTAGTACCCTGGAACGCATTGCCAACGGAGGTGGTAGATGCAGATTTGATAAGTTTAAGAGGCATTTAGACAGGCACATGAACAGGCAAAGAATAGAGGGATATGGACCATGTGCAAGAAGATGGGATTAGTTTAGAATAGCATCATGATTAGCACAGACATGATAGGCTGAAGGGCCTGTTCCTGTGATGTACTGTTCTACACTCTAATTAAGCTGCTGAAAAGAGCCTAGGAGACCCTATAGTATAATCAGGACAGAGTGCACCACAGTATCCAGGTGACTGCATTCTACACAATTGGAGGCTCTAATGATAGAGGCCAATGAACTGGAAGAATTATCCGAGGAGATGGATGAGGACATTGAGCTGGAGGAAGGTCTCCTTTTAAATGATTCAACTCGGCTGCATTGGGTGCTACAACGCAGACAGCTGGTTCCAGTCAATGTGAGCTATGTGCAGCAGGCCATCTTGAATTGACAGGGTCAGCGTACCAGCATTGATTTGCGTTGTTGGGGGGTGTGGGGGGCTCAGATTGCAACTTGGATTCATATGCTTATTGTTCCTCTTTGCTGGCAGTCAACAAAAACTCATGTTTGGACTTATCTGAATGCTTACCTGTATGTGATGTTTCCCTTTAGCGCAATGACAAATTGTAGGTGACCATTGTGCATTGGGAAGAGAATATCAGGGACTAAAGGAGAGTCGTCAGAAGAGATGTATCTAAGGACAGGTAAACCTAGCTAGTATGTGGGAATATCAGAATGCTGGTTGTATGCTGTAGGCAATAGGGCTTTGTGGTTACAGTGCTATTAATTTACTAGGGAGGGAAATTGCACTGTGCAGAACAGCCGTCAAAGATGGTATGGACACAAGGGATAACCATTTTTTTTGGCAGATATTCATCAAGTGGTGAGTTGTTCCAGGAATAGTATATGTTAAAAGGAGATGGAGTTTGGTATGAGAGACACTAAAGAGATGGGTAAGTTGGTGATGAAATGCCTTTGGCAAATCTTGTCTGGCCTCACTGTGAGAAACCCTCCAAAAAACTTGATGGAACTCGCAATTAGCAAAAAATCAGATTTCGCCTTTTGTCTCTTATATGCCTTTGTTGCCAAATCACCCAAACCAGCAACTTCTACTCAGCTCCGATTTCCTACAGTTCCCTCCCAACACCCCACCAAATCCCCTTTACTGAAAGGTAACTGTGACAGTGAAATCCCATTCAGGTGTCAATTACAATGCACTGTCTTTTTGGAATGATCACATTACGTTATTGATGTCATTGCAATTGCATATGCAAGAAATGGCCTGAATTGTACAATTTTGTGAACTGTAGATTAATGGATAATGTATGTTGTGTAATCATGGTATATTGTGCACTGAATGTTGTGTGCCATACATTTTATTTTAATAATATGTATTAATTTTTTACTGGGCCATTGGCTGACCTTCATTCTTCACTCGGCATCTCCAACCTTTCTATTTTATTTCTCCAGGTATTGAACAAAGCATAGAACAGGAGGAGGGTCAGAACAGATCCTCAGCTGACTTAAGAATACGTAAGACACAGGTCAGTGACGTAAACTTACTGATGTTCCCAATGACTTACAGTGCACAAAGTACATAGTATGTGAGCCAGCCTGATCATTCAGAAACAAAGCATATTTTCTCCAAAGAATGTAACAATATAACATCCCATCTTAATTTAGTTATAGAACAGATTCCAAGTGTAACTGAGCACCATTGTCAGTTGTACTTTTTAATTACTTTTGCTGGTGGTAGCTTTTAATGAGAAAAATCATTGAAGCATTGTAAGGAAGTGCAAAGGGTCTGCCCTGCAGATACTTAATGCCTTGATCACCTTCTGTACTGAAGCCAATTATCCCACAAAATTACATTGCAGCATTGTGGTAAATATACCAATGTATAAATCACAAAAGTTAGCTGGCACGTTTTTAGAACAAAGTAAAGCTTAAAGCCCCTCCCCTTCCAAGAAAGATGATACCTTTTTACAAGTGAAAATAATTTTTACAAATGCAGAATGCAAAATGGCATAAAATAAAGGGCCTTGAGAAAAATCACTGCTGGAAGGCAATTGTATTTTGTAATGATGTTCTGCACTTCCATCCATTTTCTATGTAAAATGGATCAAATGATCTCTCAGATAATGTACAAGAAGTTCTCATTTTGGTGAGAGTACAGCACAACATGAGTTTTCTGTAATCTAAGCTGTATAACGTATGTATAAAAAATGCATATCTATTAGATATACACATAAATCTAAAAACATGTACACCATTCCAACACTTGTATTACAGGAACAAGTGTTCAATGGCAGATTTTGAAATGTTCCATGATTGGGGATGGTACTCAGCACAAACTCCACCAGAACATTTTGATTTTTGATGCATGTTCATGTGTCTTCAGTACAATGTGATTGTGTTTACGCTGGTTCTTTACTGTTCTGCCTACATTCAAAGTAACAATCTTTAATAATTACTATCATTTAGCTTAGTGCTGCTGTTTCCCACTCTCTTGTTCACCTCCTCCTATTCATCTCTTAATAATCATGCTTCCAGACAGCACCATCCACCCCCACATCTTGCCAGAAGGCAATCTACCACCTCCCCACCACTATCCACAATGACACCTTTTGTCATCCCCTGTGTTTTCTGCAGTGACACGGTTTTCTTTCTCTCCCCAACCCCCCACACACCACCAACCACACTGGCATTTGTCTGTCCTTCAAACACTGCCCCATTCACTTCTCTGAGGCTGCTACTCTGGCAGGATTGAAATGTGCTACAGAGTACAGATGGGAATTTGGATCCTGCATAAATCATGGCAAAAAGAAAGTCATGATCTCATTGACTGGCAGAGTTGACTCAATGGGCCAAATGGCCTTCTCATGTTTCTATGTCTTGTGGTTTTATAGTCCTAAAGTCCTGCACTCAACATGCAGCACAATTCTGTCTCCAGAACAGAAGGACTATAAGGTAGGTGCCAAGATTGGTAGTGAAGGATGGAATAGAGAGTGACACTACATTTAATTCAGCAAATGTTAATTTGTGATCTGACACCAAAAGATATTAAAATCTCAACTCATTTCACTAATGTTCTGCAGAAAATGTGGCAGCCGCCTCCACCTCTTCACACTCTCATTTGACTCCATTCTCAATAGATAGTTGACTAATAGACCTGAATGTCACTGCATGTCAAGTTCATTCCCTGCATCTGCAAAACTGGCCCATGTGAAACTGGTCAGTACTTTTGTTCCAGACTAGATGGCTCTTATGAGACTCATGGCGATCATTCCCATAATCGGCATGGAGGCTGTTGGGTGTGGCGACTAGCTGGTTGGGACTCTCTGTGTGTGTGTGTGTGTGTGTGTGTGTGTGTGTGTGTGTGTGTGTGTGTGTGTGTGTGAGTGTGAGAATTGGACTGCCTTGGTGTATTGGCGCTGTATTGTCAGACAGGTTTTCTTGAGGTTTTTTTTAAAGTGGATAGTTTTGTATTTAATCCTGTCTGAGTAAAATTAATTTAAATAGGCCCAGACTTTCTGTCTCTCTCACACACACTAACAAACACAAAATTCACACTCTCACAAATAGGTTAGAGAGCTGGTGAACAGTTTAAGCAATTTAGAAGGATATATAGCTCTTGTTGGTTAGTAATGTGACAGGCTTCTTGTTGAACTGGTGGGATCCTGCTGCTTTCAGCATCCAGGTGATTTAAGCATGTAGCTGGATGATGTATCTGCTCCTCTGGAAGCAGTTGCTATGAGTTAAATTCTTTTTAAAATTTTTACCTGGATAGACAAGACCAACAGACAGGTTGTCTAGAGAGAGGGGAAGAAACCACTTTAGATTTTACTCCTTTAGTATCTCACTTCCGAGTTCTGGTTTACAGAGAAAACAATAATTTAAACACACACTGGCTAGTTGGTTTGACGCATGAGCTGTCTACAACTAGCAAATGGCCCACTGTTGGTCATGGTTAGTTTATTCCATTGCCGTCCTTACACAGTGAGATTATTTCTGAGCACATATCTTTTGTGGTCAGTACTTCATTGTACAAATGATTATGTCTAATGGTTTTTCTTTCCACCCAGACTATCATCCTAGTGCTTTGCTCTGAAATAGTGCTTCCTAAGGAATCCAATTTTGAGGTTTGAAAATTGCTGCAGTACCTGACTGAGAGCAGCAGAGTGGGATTGGGACAGAGTTGTGTTTGACAGAGAGAAGGAGATAATTAAAAGAGAGAGAGGTGTCAGATATTGGCGGCGGTGTGAGCCTTGCTGTAGGAGATAGCCCCCCTTTATACTCCAGCTAGGCAACTGTTTTTGTTGCTTTGCAAATAGGTTATCTCCATTTCAGTGGGGTTGGAATGTAGAAGGTACAATGAAGCAAATGCCCTGTCATCAATGTTTGTGATCCCAAGTCACTTGAATGTGTCTTTTACCTTTTTAGCAATTAAGTTAGTGGGTTCCAGCTGGAGTAAATTAATAAAAAATGAATTAAAATTAAATAAAAATACACTTTCTTCTATAAAGCATGTCCTTGTATCACCACAGTAGACAAGCTTAAACCAGAGGCAATGAGGTCCAACAAATACATTGTATCATTTAACCACTCTCTAACTTAATTCTCTTCAGCACAAATGTTCACAGAGTATTGAACTTTTATTGATTTGGCTTTTGAGCTTTAAGTGGTTCAAACACTGACAGAGTAATCAAGGTCTTACACTGAATTGTTAAGCATAAAGATAGTACTACAATATTAGGACTATACAAGACTCGATTGAGATTTCATCTAGAGTATTGTATGGTCTGGATCGTATTTAAAGAATGAGAAACAAGTTATGAGAGGGACTCTTGTGGAGCAATGTAGCTTTTCCTGAAAGGGGAGGGTTGACCTTTGGAATCAGTGTCTGCAGGTGGTCACAAGGACAAATTCCTATCAGTCCTTCAGAAAAGTATGAGGTGTATTTATTTGAAAACCATAAGATCATTGCTCCAAAATGTTGATTTTAAGATAATAATCAATAGTTTGGAATTTCTTTTAGATTATCTGAATCTGGGTCAGAGAAGAATGTTGGACAGGGATTTCCTTCATAAGTTATAGGCCTCTTCCCTTTATGCACCAGGAATTGGGGGATAGAGGAAGAATGGTAGTCTGGGAGATATGTGCAACATGAGATGGAGCAAGCATGTACAAGCCCAAAGGACTTGTACTGCGAATGTCAGGGTTGAGGATGTATCATAGAAAGATACTTCCTTATTTCTCTTCATAGAATTCTGTTCCTGCTACATCAAACAGCAAAATGGGGAAACTCTCCAGCAAAGTGTCCTATTTTCCCAAATTGGAGAAGAACCTTAATAGTTTGAGAAAGTTGGGGAAATATGGAGTAATGCATACTTCTTAACATGAGGTGAAGCAAATGTCATTATTATCATTCTGGCAGCTAAGTGATGGGAGATGTAGAAATGACAAAGCCATTAGCTCATTAAGGTAGGCAGAACTTCAGGGCATGAAAATGAAAAGTTAAAAGAAATGAAAGTTTATGATTGCAGGGTCTCAACCCGAAACGTCAAATTTCCTGCTCCTCTGATGCTACTTGGCCTGCTGTGTTCATCCAATTTCACACCGTGTTGTCTCAGATTCTCCAGCATCGGCAATTCCTACTATCTCTGTGACAAAGTTTATGAATAGTTGCGGCCAGCAAATCTGTAGTTGCACATTTATTTAGCAGCGTAAGAGTTACTGTTTGTAACAGTATGCCATTGTTGTTTATTCAATGTGAGGGTTATTCAGTGTGTAATTGCACAGTGTTGCAGTTTATTTAGCAGGGTTAAGGCTTAACTGCACAGTGCTATTGTTGAGTGTTGTGTTTCATTTGAGACTACACAATGGTACTCATTTTTCAATCCTAAGTAGTGCCTTTTCTCATTCACTATTTATGCAAGTCGCATCATGTTAGCCAGGAAAGTCTGAGGAGGTTTTTATGGCTTGTTTAAATATTTCACCAAAATGTCATTGATTTCTGGTCCTACCCCATATTTAAAGGTGAAATTGCCATTTACTATTGAACTCCTTCCTATAAGGTATAACACAGCGATGATAGTTTGAAGCTGAATTAATATTGCAGCAGTGGTCAGATGTCAGCTGCCAATCCACTGTTTCTGACATTTGTGTTTGTGTGGTCATGCTGTTTCTGCGAGAGCTGGATACACTTTAGAATGTCATAAACAGCCACAGCTATGGGTGACATCTACCTCCATGTTTCAGGAGTGGTGGAAAAACAGCAGCTGTTGCCAAGCCAGTTTCTTGTTCTCTGCAGTGTAGCTGGACTTGTTCAACCCTGGTAACCAAACAAACCACAACTGCCAGCCAGGCTGCTCTGTCTGTCCTCAGAGAAATGATGAGAGTCTTCCTCTTCTGTGGTGCTGTGCCTGATGGCATCTTAATATTCACAGCCAGCACTTGTAAACTGAATATAAATGAGCCTTAAGGATGACTTGAAAAAGAGCCGTACAGCACATAATTTACAACGTCGATTTACCTCGGCGCAGCACACCAGGTCTGGTGTCAGATTTATGGTTCTTGTTTTGATATTGAACAATTCCCTCTGATTAGAATGCAATGTCAGAAAGTGATTTTTAAAAACTGCTTTTAAAGCAGCATATTAAATTTAACTTCATTGTTGGGCTCACTGTTGTCTGCATTGTTCAGGAATATTCTTCCTTGCTTCACTGCTGCACTTTTAGGGAGATCATTTTCAGGTTCACTGGCAGCCTGTGTGAGCCACTTAAATACAGTTGGGAGCCGCACAGCTATTGAGACACTTTTTTTTCGATTTCTCAGATGCCAGGGTTCCATGATGTTGTCGGTCTTGATCTGCTATTGACTTGGCCTGGTGAACAAAGGGATGAACAAATGCCCGGTGAACAAAATAACATTGCTCATAGCTGCATAAAGCACTGATCAGAGGGAGCTAGAATACTGTCGGGCCACTGTTCTTGTACTTATTAACTGCCTTCCTTTGGACAAAAGCAGTGAGAAATTGCATTCAGTGTGAACAAGGAACTCGATATACACTGAGGAGCAGATTCTAAATAATCCACAGTGATCTATTACACTGCCAGCTTGTAGGCTTCCTCCGCAGTGCACAATTAGGAGGCAGTTCGTTATGTATTAAGCTGCAATATTACAATCATAAATCAAATCTTGGCATTTTCCTAAAATGTTTACCTCGCTTTTCTGAATGATTGTCCTGCAACTGGTGAAACTGGAGAAATTCAGAACATGATCAATAAAGGAATTGTATAAACCTGGCTGAGAATTTGTTGTTTTACCAGTTAGGCAGAGATGTCTCAGAAAACTGCAGGCAATCCTTTGCCATAGCAACGCTGCCTTAGTAGCACTGGCTATGTACAGCTAGTGTCAACCTCTGTTACAAACTTTCAACTTCAATACAGTATTCCATCTGGAAGAGAGAAAGGAATAATTTAGCTTGGCAGGTAAAGGAGCAATGCTGTCATCTGAAGTTCACGAAACAACATAAGGCTGGAGTTAAGCATGTCTTCGAAGCCCCGTAGATGTAACCATATGTAACACTGCTCATGCCCAGTGCAGCTAATCTAATCAGCAAGGCAGAACTAATGGGCTCTGAATTGTACATATCACCAGGTTTTCAGGGATTTGTGGGCTGAGGAAGAGGAGAAATGAGTAGGAGGCCAGTCAGAGAAGTAGAGAGGGTGGGGAAGGTAGGAGGAGAGGCACATGGGATGAAATCTGATCACCTCTGCAAGCACGTACGGGGATGTATGTATGTAAGGAGCTATAGTTAACAAAGGGCTATTGGCATCTCTCCCCATCAGAAAGAGAGAGAGAGAGAGACAGAGAGAACTAATTGATCATTTGTAATTTAGGTAAGATGAAGAACCTAGCCTCCTTGAACTAGCACAGTCAGTAGAGGGATTCAATACTTCTTGATTTATTCTGCACCTCATACTACTTATCTAAGCTATGGACTAATTCCCATCGTCTTTGTATTCAATTTAAAATGAACTCCTTATCTTTTCTAATTGCAAAAATATACTTTATTCGTTTAAAAAAAGTCATCCGTAAATACATGCAAAATGGCTCTCATTCTGTTCTGTAGAGTCTTTCCAATGAGGAGAGAAACGCAAATAATTCATCCCACAGAGCTTCCGTGAAGCTGTAAATAATGAAGGCATTTTTATCTAATGTAGAAAGAAAATATTTACTTTTTATGGCAACAAGGGGATCAGATAATGGAATGGATCCCTGTTGTACTGTGGCAGAAAGGTATTAGAGGGTTTTTCCCCCGCTGTGCCTTGGCAGCAGCTGCCCCATGCTTCAGTGCGTCCTGCAGTACATAGTCCTGAACCTTGGAATGTGCCAGTTTGCAACACTCAGAGTCACAGATACATACAGCATGTAGTCCAATTGTCCTTGCTGACCAGATATTCTAAATAAATCTAGCCCCATTTGTCAGCATTTGGCCCATATCCCTCTAAACCCTTCCTATCCAGATGTTTATTAAATGTTGTAATTGTACCAGCCTCCACCACTTCTTGCAACTCATTCCATGCATATACCACCCTCTGTGTGAAAACGTTGCCTCTTAGGTCCCTTTTAAATCTTATCCCCTCTCACCTTAAACCTATGCCCTCTTGTTCTGGACTCCCCCACCCCAGGGAAAAGACCTTGCCTATTCACCCTATCCATGCCCCTCATGATTTTATAAATCTCTAGAAAGTCACTCTTCAGCCTCTGATGATCCAGGGAAAATAGCCCCAGTCCACTCAACATCTCCCTATAGCTCAAACCCTCCAACTCTGGCGACATCCGTGCAAATCTTTTCTGAACCCTTTCAAGTTTCACAACATCCTTCCAATAGTGAGCCTGAATTGCACACAGTATTACAATTTTGGTTAACTATTGTTATGAACAACTGCAACATGAACTCCCAACTACTTATACTCTGTGTAATGGCCAATGAAGGCAAGCATACCAAATGCCACTGAGAATCTGCAGCTTGGATTCACTCTCAGATTCTCACGACCGTCACTACTCTGTCATCCCTGCAATTCCACTTTTAAGGTAATCCACGAGGGAGGACAGAAAAAATTGTGGCTGTAAGAACTTCTTTTATGAGGTATTTTCAGTATTGGAGCTGATTTCCTCAAATTCTAGAAGCAGTAATTACTTCGTCGGAGGCTCACTGATGATGTTACCTAGAATGGTGACGAAACATCTGAAAACTAACCTTCCAGCTCAGCGAGCAAACTCACATCCAGAACCTCAGCCTGAGCTACAAATCTTCTCAAAACTCGCTAGCAGTAATTACTATTTTACAAGCTGTTGCATTGTTTTGGAACTCAGGCAAGGTCAACTCTTTACCCTGGGAGATCAACAAGTTTTGAGCAGACTAAAGTTGATGGTCTTCCAGACACTATCGTTATTTATCAGAGTTTGCATCCCAGGGAACAGCCCATAGACCACAGAGCCCTGCATCACAGCGCTGCTCAGGATGAATCTTGACAAAAACCACTGCCTCTCTCTCCAGACCTTGTCTGGAAGGAGATGTGTGACAGTCTCTTCCCCGCTGCTGCTTTGAGTGCACTGTGCGGTGGTGTAGAGAGTGGTGATTGCTGCTGGTAATACATCCAGCAGAGACTCTATTCTCTCAGCTAAGGAAGCCCAGGTGGCATTGGGAACATAGTCAGCAGCAAGAGCAAGGGATTGACTCTTGATGAACCAAGCCCCTTCTCAACAGCACATCCCTCAATCAGGCACTGATTACTTTTAAATACCCTGTCCTCCAACTTCCTTATCTTAACCCAACTACCCCAGCAGCATGTTGAATTTGGTCTTCCGAGGGTAGGAGTCCCTGGGAGGCAGTCTCAGCTGGACAATTAGCTTCTAATTGGTGACAGGGTTGGAAGACCATCAGTGAGCCTTGATTAATGCAGAGGTGGGAAGGTGACAAGGTCTTCACCTGCCACCTTTCCATTCCAGTTAAAGGACCCCTCACATTTAAACTCACCTCGAGGGAGGGATTAAATTCCACCCAAAGTGTTTGGGAGGAATTACTTCACACGCAGGACGATGGAGATGTGGAGCTTGCTGACAAATGAAGGAATTAAAGCTGATAGCAGCAATAGTACTTGATGTTCAGATGAGTGAAAAAAATTGGGGAATTATATCAGCAAGGTGGAAGGGGTAATTAAAATAGAATGATGACTACATGAAGCTTGAGCACTGCTGTGGACTGGTTTCATCTGTGCTGCAGATTATAAGAAATATGCAGCCTTTTTCTTTCTCCTTGACAGCCTTCCGTCTCATGAGATGATGGCTCGATGATATACAGTGCTGCACATGTAAGAGTTAAAGATAACACAGTGTTCACCAGTACTAGTGCTTTCAGTACTTTTGTTTGGTCATGTATGGAAGATTTCTTTCATTACTGTGACCCAATGTGATCGCTCTTGTTGATATTCCTATCGTGGTTGCATGATTGCATAAATAATGCAATATTAGAGGAGGAGGATGGTTTCACGTTGCTAACTGACAAGGATTAACTAGCCGAGAAGCCATAGGACAGATTCAGCATCAACATTCAGTTCTGTCTAATAAGTGAACATTCATCTTTGTAATAACAGGCAGCTAAATTGCTACAGCAACCATTAAGATAGCATGATGGCCTTTTGCTAAAAACATCACCATTTGAAAGGTGAGCAGGCACCACATCGCCTTTGGGAGAAGCAGACAGGAAAAATCCAGTCAGCAATTCTGTCAAGAAGCATTGCCAGCGACGTTATACCTCATCTTTACTCAGTAAAAACTGTAAACCTTTTCAGTTGCAAAATTCATTCTGCTGCCTAAACTAGACCTGCAAAATCATAGAATGACACTGTGCAGATGGTGGTCATCTGGCCAGAGTCGCGCAAATGGTTTCCCTTCAAGTATTTATTAAATTCCCTTTTGAAAGTAACTGTTGAATTTGTGTCCTCCGCCCTTTCAGGCAGTGCATTCTAAATCACAACAAGTGGCTTTTTTTTTTATTAAAGAAAAGGTTCCTCACGTCACCCTGGATCAGTCGCCAGTCACCTTAAATCCATGTCCTTTGGTTACTCGCTCTTCTGCCTCAGATTCTCCTTATGAACTCTTTCAAAACCAAGTATAATTTAATACCTTTACCAGATCTCCTCTCCAACTTACCTGGTTAAAGAAGGATAAGGGAACTAAATGCACAAAAACACCACCACCTCCAAGGTCTCCTTCAAGCCGCACACCATCCTGGCTTGGAAATATTCTTTCATTGTTGCTGGGTCAAAATCCTGGAGCTCCCTTTGCTAACAGCGTGATGGGTGTTCCTACATGCCAAGGAATGGAATGGTTCAATAAAGTAGCTCATCTTCTACAGGGCATTGGGTATGGGCAATAAATGCTGGCCTGGCCTGTGACAGCCACATCCCATGAATGAATGAATAAGTGAACAATCTCAGCTTTGCCATTCTCCACAGGACTAAAGTTTCTGAAGAAGGGTCTAGGCCCAAAACGACAGCCTTCCTGCTCCTCTGATGCTGCTTGGCCTGCTGGGTTCATCCAGCTCTACACTTTGTTATCTCGTCTCTGGTATTGCTTTAGTTCTTTTTTTCAGTATCTTCTCGATGTTTTTGACATTCATCCCAAAGTGCGGTGCCCAGAACTGAGTGCATTACTCTTATCTGAGGTCTAATCACTATTTCATTAAGGTTTAATATTACATTGGTGCTTTTGTTTTCTATTAATAAAACCAAGAATCTATTTCTTTTGGTGATAATGGGAACTGCAGATGCTGGAGAATGCAAGATAATAAAATGTGAGGCTGGATGAACACTGCAGGCCCAGCAGCATCTCAGGAGCACAAAAGCTGACGTTTCGGGCCTAGACCTTTCATCAGAGAGGGGGATGGGGTGAGGGTTCTGGAATAAATAGGGAGAGAGGGAGAGGCGGACCGAAGATGGAGAGAAAAGAAGATAGGTGGAGAGGAGAGTATAGGTAGGGAGGGGATAGGTCAGTCCAGGGAAGACGGACAGGTCAAGGAGGTGGGATGAGGTTAGTAGGTAGGAAATGGAGGTGCGGCTTGGGGTGGGAGGAAGGGATCGGTGAGAGGAAGAACAGATTAGGGAAGCAAGACAGGTTGGACTGGTTTTGGGATGCAGTGGGTGGAGGGGAAGAGCTGGGCTGGTTGTGTGGTGCAGTGGGGGGAGGGGACGAACTGGGCTGGTTTTGGGATGCGGTGGGGGAAGGGGAGGTTTTGAAGCTGATGAAGTCCACATTGATACTATTGGGCTGCAGGGTTCCCAAGCGGAACATGAGTTGCTGTTCCTGCAACCTTTGGGTGGCATCATTGTGGCACTGCAGGAGGCCCATGATGGACATGTCATCTAAAGAATGGGAGGGGGAGTGGAAATGGTTTGCGACTGGGAGGTGCAGTTGTTTATTGCGAACCAAGCGGAGGTGTTCTGCAAAGTGGTCCCCAAGCCTCGGCTTGGTTTCCCCAATGTAGAGGAAGCCACACCAGGTACAATGGATGCAGTATACCACATTGGCAGATGTGCAGGTGAACCTCTGCTTAATATGGAAAGTCATCTTGCGGCCTGGGATAGGGGTGAGGGAGGTGGTGTGGGGGCAAGTGTAGCATTTCCTGCGGTTGCAGGGGAAGGTGCCGGGTGTGGTGGGGTTGGAGGGCCTACCTACTAACCTCATCCCACCTCCTTGACCTGTCCGTCTTCCCTGGACTGACCTATCCCCTCCCTACCTCCCCACCTATACTCTCCTCTCCACCTATCTTCTCTCCATCTTCGGTCCGCCTCCCCCTCTCTCCCTATTCATTCCAGAACCCTCACCCCATCCCCCTCTCTGATGAAGGGTCGAGGCCCGAAACGTCAGCTTTTGTGCTCCTGAAAATCTATTTCTTTTAACAGTTTTGACTTGGTTTGGTCCCGATTTGACCTGGAGATTTGTATACACATGCTTCTTGCTCTCTCTGTTCCCCTCCCCTGCCCACAATAATATTGTACCTGGTGAAACAACAGGCAAATCAGGAGGAGGAGGAGGACTTGATCAACATGGCATTGCTGGGAATACTTAAGTACATGCAATTTGAGTTGATCTTTGCTTTGTTTGTGTGTAAATAGTCTTTCTCTGCCAAGAGGTCACATGCTACAATCCTGATCGATAGTCCATTTCTCTTGCATAGTCATTATGACCTCTAAGAGGTACCAACTTTATCATTGAACAAGCAAACAGTGAATGAATCACTGAAGTTCACAGAGAAAATTAACAGTGGATGGATACTTGTGCACTTCATATTTTTTTAGTGGTGCACCGGGCAATGCATTTACGTAGGATTCTTTTGTACAAATTTAACAAAGTTGATATGGTATCTTTAATTTTTGAATAACCAGTGAGACAGAAGTGTTCATTGCTGTGTTTCGCATCTACTTGGCTTTTCTAAGAATACCCCTCATATCCTTCAGCCCCACCTCTCTACCCACAGCTCCCATCACACACTCCACACAACATCCCCTTGAGCCCACAGCATTCTACACTCCCGTGTATCAAATTGTAGTGCCTCATACCCCCAGGTCAATATATGCCCTTTTCCCCATACCTGTAATGCCAGCCTAGATCCCCTAGATCTCCACCAAGGTCTTGATAGCTCCTATGCCAAACTAATTCCAACTGAGAAACCATATCCCTCATTAATCCCCATTGAGCTTGATAGCATCTATGTCATATTAGTGCCAACTCATAGCAACTGATCACCTGCATTTGTGTTATGTCTCAATCCGTATATCAGTGTGCTTTTAAGAAACATGTTAATTATATCATCACTGCACCTGAACTTGTGATCTGAGTGTACAAAGGTATCATATTCCACCTTACCTTGGATCACTTGAATCGTGACATTACTCGAATCATGCTCCTCTGTTGTAGCATATTGGCCAAATATAAGCCCAGACACTCATGTGCCTTTGGAATGCAATGTTTGTACATAATAGTTGGTTGTAATGAATGGACCACAGTATCATGCCCAGACATTTTTCTTGTGTTGTGACAGGTAACATTAGCATTACTAGATCAAGTAAAATACCCTGTTGGAGGAAAACACACAGCACATATTACACCCCCAAGTCAACTGACCCACTATCCAGCCTCCAACTTGGACAGTTTCGCTTCTGGACAGACCTCAGGATTCCAGCTGGAACTAATTAAAATTCTGACATATCTGCTGATAAATACACAATTAAAAATACTGTCATTGATGAAAACGTTTTCACTACATTTAGCTTATTTTAAAACCTTAATAAAACAAGTGTTTATATTCATAGTCCCATTTCAAAGATTTTAAAAGTACTTGGAGCTGTGAACCTGTAAACTGACGGGCAACCCGCTGTGATCATGATGTTGTGAAATATTGAGCATGTACTTGTTAAAAGTGCAGATGATTTAATCAAGTGTTTGAAAGGACAGGACATTTAAATGCCTTGGCACCTCCCTTTGAAAGCCTAATGAGTTTGTCCACATTTAATTCACACTTTGTCTATGTTTAACAATTCCGAAGAGCACCTCTCTCAGAGGGTATCCCACCTCTTCAAAGAACATTTAGACCTTCTCCTACTGGGACTAAATTGCATATGTTGTGTTTTAGACACCCCATGAGTGAAAATCAAATCTGACTGAAGGCAGTAGCAGTCTAATATGTGCACCTTTGTCAGTGAAGCATGGAATTGCCGGTTGAGATTTACGCAACCCTGCTCATCCTCAGCAGAAACATTGGGCTTGAGGGGTTGAACCACTAGCACCACACTGTCACTGAGACAGACATTTTTGCACAGATAGAGAAACAATAGGCACTAATTTAGATTTGTGGAAAGGACCATTGAAAGAACTAAATTTGTGTTTTGCTGTGATCAGAATTGTAGACATTCCTAGCTGTGATATAGTGTGCACTATACCATAAAGTACTCTGAGGTCGGAGGTAGCATGAGTAGCATAAGAGGCTATGTGTAGACACAACATTGTAGACATAAATGTGTTGTCAAGTGTTCCCAGTGTCATGAATAGTAAAGATTAGACTTATTCAGGAAGGACATACTAGCCCTGGACCATCTCCAGCGGAGATTCACACGGATGATCCCTGGAATGGTAGACTTAACGTATGATGAACGGCTAAGGATCCTGGGATTGTACTCATTAGAGTTTAGAAGGTTGAGGGGAGATCTAATAGAAACTTACAAGATAATGTATGGCTTAGAAGGGGTGGACGCTAGGAAGTTGTTTCCGTTAGGCGGGGAGACTAGGACCCGTGGGCACAGCCTTAAAATTAGAGGGGGTAAATTTAAAATTGAAATGAGACGACATTTCTTCAGCCAGAGAGTGGTGGGCTTATGGAATTCATTGCCACGGAGTGCAGTGGAGGCCGGGACGTTGGATGCCTTCAAGGCAGAGATCAACAAATTCTTGATCTCAGAAGAAATCAAGGGCAATGGGGAGAGTGCAGGGAAATGGAGTTGAAATGCCCATCAGCCATGATTTAAATGGCGGAGTGGACTTTGATGGGCCAAATGGCCTTACTTCCACTCCTATGTCTTATGGTCTTATTTTTAAAAGCTTCTATACAGTTGCAAAGTATTGAGTCTCTGCATCAAAATAATAGTTTCATTTATCTCCATTATCTTTGTGGTCTGTCTGAGTGTTCCTGCAAATGTAGCACAAATTGAGTTCAAAATATTTTTCAGTTGGTCAAGCAGCATCTATGGAGAATACAAGTCAACATATGGTCTCCTCATCTTAAGAAAGTTCCCACACGTGAAATATTGACTTGTGCTCTTGCCAGATGTTTCCTGACCTCCTGAGTGTTTGCAACATGTGCTTATTTTGTTTCAGATTTTTTAGCATATATAGTGCTTTCTTTTCAGGCAGTTTATCGGCAATCGTGTGTGCTATGGAGACATTCCAACTAGGAAATGGGATAAATGATAATTTCTCCACTAATGAGATGGAGAACATTTTCATTACAATTTCAATTCAGTACTAGACACTAGAGACGAAAGGCCCAGCCTCTGACCTTCTCCAGGGGTGAAGTGCTTGCACGGAGCAGTCTGTTGGGGAAGTGAAATATTGATTTCTGATCCGCTGGCACCAACACAATTCTATCACACTCAAGAAAATATTGACATATTTTGCATTAAGTTGTAGACCAGTCTCAAAGAGTTTTTCGCTGCTAGATCTGCCTATTACATGGCAAAGACTGGTGATAGAATCAAAGTGCAGTTGTCCTACATAAATCAGTATTTTCCAGGTAATTATTTTGTCTTTCTTGTGGCTGCACTGCCCTTCAGTGACAGATGGTCTTATTCCAATGCATTGGGCCCTCATTGCTTGCACAGTCGCAGCAGACGTCAAAGCTGCAGGTTTCAATATACACAACGCTGATTTGTGCAATGACTAAGTAATAATGCAGCAGCAGAACTGACTAGCAGGAATCAAAAGACTTCACACCCAATATGGAATGAAACGCTCTCACTGGCACTCCAAAAATTGAAAGAAATATTTTTCATGATCATCCTCTTGCAGAATATTAATCTACAGGCTCACTTGGTCTTGTGTGCAAGACACTTCTGCCTTAAACATTTTTCATGATTATATTGATAGAATAAAAATTGTCAGCACTGCTCAGCAGCATTTTGGAGCTGTTAAAAAGTCACATCAGGAATTTTCTTTTTCAATGCATGGGCAGAAATTGAAGATGGAGAGGGGTTAGTAGCAGATGACCCCACTGTCCCCATTATTTTGCCTGATTTGAATGGAGCGTGGTGTGATCAAGAGTCACAAAATGACTGTTTGACAGTATCACAGTGAGGAGAAGCCCCCTGTTTTGGCATTGTTGGCTGCTTTTTTTTATTTGGAAAGGAATTCTAACAAGTCAATCTCTCTCTCTCTCTCTGTGCTGTTGGTAAACACTTCACACCCCAACTGGGTCCTGTGCCCTTGGCAGGAATTCCATAGCATAGACCCTTTCCTTGGGATATGAGTGCTCGGAGGTAATATCAGAGGCAGAAGCAATCTTACTTTAAAAACAACTTCAAAACGAAGCATTCCCCAGACTCAGAAGGTTAAGGTTCAGAGTGGGAAGGGTGGTAGTTATAAGTTACTTTGTTTAAAAGAAGCAAGAGGTTCCTTTGATGTGATGACATGTCCACTATTTTGTAATATTACACACGTACTAGTTGTATCCATTGAGTTCAATTTGTTGAATGAGCAGTTCTTGGCACTGGCCACTTTGTTGCATGAAGTTGTTTACAATATTGCTTGTCATTGGGTACTTTTGATACCACCATCCTCTTGTAGAATATTAAGCTACAGGCGCACTTGGTCTTGTGTGCGAGGCATTTGTGTCTTAAACAAGATGTACGGTGAGTCCTCACTTAAAGTTGTGGTTGCATTCTTGAAAATCATGACTTTAAGTGAACCATGGTCTCCCATAGGAATTAATGTTAAAGGAAGTGATAGATATCAAAATACATCTGCATTCCTGGAAAAATAAATGAATTAACTAAATATAAAAGAGGTCGAACACAATGATAATAAGACAAACTCTACTCACCTTTGCTACACAGTAGTCCTGTTAGATTAACTAGATTCCATCTATTGGCAGAAGTTGATCATTGCAGCCAGACACCAAGAACTATTTGTATGGACTGATTTCTGCCATTAACTGGAGCTCAGGCTCTCAGTTCAAAGTCACGGGACAAGCCAGGAACAAAGAGAAGACCAGACCTGGGGTAAAAGCTAAGATCAGGGAATGGGAGAAGAGATTGGGACAAAACAAAACCTGGAAGTGAGGTCAGGAGTCTATGCCAGGATAGAAAAATTCAGGACAACCAGGACAGCAAGCAAGGCCAGGAGGAAGGTGAGACTCTTGTCCGCTGCCTGGACAAAAGGGAGAGAATGATTGGGATGCAAACAATGTTGGATGTTGATTAACAATGATGATGTGAAATGTCGAAGCACAACTTCGCCAATGTCTAGCTGGGATATCAACAATGCACTCAGCAATGTTAAAACAAAATGACAAGGTAAAACAGAAAAACAGGCTCTAAAGAATATATGACGTTAAAATGAAGTGACACTGAGTTGGATGACTTAAAATGAGAACTTACTATAGTTTGTTATACATCACTAAGTACAAGTACTGATATGGTTGACATTGTTACAGAGACTATGAGGAGGACCTGGAAGATGGGTCTTAGTCCTTTTGAGACCCTAAGTTATTCTCCCACCAAGTCAGTGTAACATCGTGATGGATGGTGCGTAAGGCAATTCACCGCATTAACCCTTTCAAACTCTTGCACCCTTATACAGCACGTTACACCCTTTCATAGAGTAATTGAAAACAATATGTTTATAAACAGACTACAAGATTTTTCCTTCCTGAAGAATCCATCGGAATGAGATATTCCTGTCCTCACTGATATGCTCATCAAGAAGAAAGCAGAATGGAAATAATATAGACCAAGTAATGATGCTCTATTTAGTAGATAATGTTATACGAGTGCTATGGAAAGGAAGGGTACATTTATAAAACTAGTAATGTGGAAAGAGATTTTGCAAACTCCAACTCTGTTCTACTAAAATTTGACCTCATGAGCCCAAACGTCGTTATTGTTAGAAACCTGGCGAAAACACTGGAGACAATAAAACTTGATGAATAACCCTTTCCTCCTCTTAGCAAACCAAGCTGCTAATAGCAACATTGTGTAACTTGAATGCCTTGACATTCCCTTCCTGTATGCGTTAATGTTTAAGACACCTTATTCTTCAAAGATGCAAAGAGACATCTTATTCTTCAAAAATTGGAGAAATAAAACTCCAGCATGTAAATGTGAGACTGAAGTCTTCCACTGCAGTAACAGAAGTTGTGGCTTTTATTCTCCATTCTTCAAGCATGGAGACTGAAACTTCGAAGATTTTAATATTGTGTTCTGAAAATTAGGGTAAATTTTCTGTCTGTTTTGATCTATCTGTTCTCAAACGAAGAACCAATAGTATGAAATTATGTGTAACATAATAGTTGCCTGTGACATCAATATACCTGACACAGATTAATTTTCAGACAAGCCTTGATTTTCTCAATAGCTGGGGACATTTATGAATTCAGCTTTATAATGAAAACTTATCAGTGAAGTTTTTGATGGTACACTATTCCATCGCTGCAAATTACTACATGCCTTATCTTTTTAATTTTACAGAGCCAGGTTCCATGCTGATCATTGATGTTTCTGTAAATATGGATGGATAGAGATAAAAAGTCTGACAATTTCTAATTGTGTCAACTGCCAAAGGGAGATACTGAGACACAGTAACTGTTTCTGTCACATCTTGATTGATTCTCTGCACAGTGCAGCCCTGATTTGAGAACCTCTTCCACAGTTTTAGCTTGGTTCAGTTCTACAAACTTTCCTTGGGTTCCAGCTTTGTGCGCAGACCTCTTGCAGTTCAGCTTTAGACTTCAGCAGCTCTTGTGCTCAAATCATCATTCCTGACTCTCTGGTGCTTCCCTCTCCATTTTCTTATCTTTCTGATCAATACGCTGTCTTCCCTGATTCTATACCACAAGTTACTGAGCTCGTGAATTGTTCTTGGACACCCTTAACTTTGCAGGACTTTTGCAAGCCTCCAGTTAATCAGCCTTGTAGGCCTCTTTCTGTCAATTGTAAGCTATGCACTCTCCTTATTTAAGGAATTCCTTCTGTTATTCCTTCCAAAGATCTCACCAGCTGCTACATTAGACTGCAGTATTGGGCAGGTACTGTTTCAGTTGCTCCCTGAGTGCTCGCTGAAGCCTCATTTGCATGCACTTGCTCCAGCTACACCTGGAAGGGCAGTCATCTGCAGAGCTCCAAAGCACTATCTATTGCTCACATCGCCTCTTACGAGAGTACCTAGATCGCTTCGATAAGTTGCCTGCTGAACGGCCGAAGCAGTAATCGCCACTAGCACTGCCTACCTGCCTTCCCTTTGCCTGAGGCTCTGGTTTACTCCCTGCAAGACAATCTATGTTAACCACTTCACTCTCATCAGTTTTAGGTTGAATTATCAGAAATATTGGAATGAACACATCATTGGAGCACTGTCACGTTTCACACATCAATCATCAATAAATGGGGTGAGCTGAAAGCACAGGTAATGGCTGTTAATAATCTTTTCAATGCTACACTGTTTCTTCAATGAGAATAACCCAAGGGAGAATCTCTTGGAATCGCTCAACCACAAAATTATTAGAGAGAAATTAGGGCAATCAAAAGCTCCGCTGTGCAAACTTGTAAACATTAATTTCAGACCGAATTAAAAAAGTCAGCATTGAGCATGGAAATTCAACCAGAGTTATTTCTGTTTTCACATTATTAGCTAGGAGAAGGGGGTCTGAGCAATACATCACATAATGTTGACAACAACAGGCATAAGCTGTTCCTGTCACCAGATCACATCTTCATTAGCCAATGCTGAAGGGCATCCCGTCCACATGTTTGTTATGAGAAAACCATGGGCCTGGGAAAGCTTGGATGGAAGCCTTGCATGTGGAAACTGAGGAGTGGGGGTTCTCATTAAAATGCAAAAACATCGAAGGTTGCTCCACAGACTGTGCTGTAGAGTGAGGGGCAGACTGGCTAAACCTGTGATGAGAAAGATAAGAGACATCTTTTGCTTCCAAGAACAGGAGTAGCTTCTTAGGTGGGCAAATTTCTGCAGTTAGTGTGGTTCAATCTCATTTAAACAGATACAGATATCCCAATGGAGAGAGACCAAATAGAACATTGCAGCAGGATTTCAAATGTAAAAGTAGGTGAGATTAAATAAAACATACCAGAAAGAAACACTATTAATGAGAATTGTAGCGGAAAGATCCACAAGGAAAGAAACGTTGTGAGCAAGCCTGCAATATTTTATTCAAACACAGGCAATGTCATGGAAGGTTGCTGGGCTGAGAGGGATCTACAATTAATGGAAATGTTGTGTTGTTGGCAAGGAGTAAAGAGAGCATAGGGGTGTGAAATGTTTCACAGCAAATCAGCTACAGAAAGATGTGGGATAGTATTTTATTAATGAAGTATATGGGTGCTATGGAAAGGAAGGGTACATTCATAAAACTAGTAATATGGGATCAAGTAATTAACTGGCAACTGCTGTAGTCCAGCTGTGCAAGATGAACATGTGCATAGGGAGCATTTTGCAAAAATGAAGGAGGCCTTTCAATACTTTACCGGTTTAATGAATGATTTCAGCATGCTGCCTGTTAAGTGCAGAGATCAAAGATGACCTGTGAGTGCAGAATACAAATAGATTCGCTTGTCGTCCAAAATGGTTTTCTGTTTTGGGGTTGGCAAGATAAGTCTTTCATTTTTTGAAATGGTCCCCTGTTTTTCATAGGCTGCTTGTAATTGTACAGTTAGTTGTTAGGAGCGTGTCTGCACTGACAGCTAGTGGAAAGGAAACAGAAAGATCATTGACCAGATTGGTCAGACAAAAAATTGTTTAATATTTTATTAAAATTCTCCTGGTAATTTGTCTTCCCAGGCTTACGTTCTCCTTTTTTATCAGTGAGGATCTTTGACAAGCATTTTCCTTCATAACTGGATGTGAGTTTGCTCGCTGAGCTGCAAGGTTCGTTTTCAGACGTTTCGTCACCATTCTACGTAACATCATCAGTGAGCCTTCGGTGAAGCGCTGGTGTTACGTCCTGCTTTCTATTTATCTGTTTAGGTTTCCTTGGGTTGGTGATGCCATTTCCTGCATTGGTGATGTCATTTCCTGTTCCTTTTCTCAGGGGGTGGTAGATTGATTTGGAGGATTGATAGATGGATGTGTCATCCATCCTAGGACATGCCAAACAGAGACACGCACGAGAATTCCTAGAAGCATGGCATTCCAACTGGAACTCCATCAACAAACACATTGGCTCCAAATCAATCTACCACCCCCTGAGAAAAGGAACAGGAAACGACATCACCAACGCAGGAAATGACAACCAACCCAAGGAAACCTAAACAGATAAATAGAAAGCAGGACGTAACACTAGCACTTCACCGGAGGCTCACTGATGATGTTACGTAGAATGGTGACGAAACGTCTGAAAACTAACCTTCCAGCTCAGTGAGCAAACTCACATCCAGAACCTCAACCTGAGCTACAAATCTTCTCAAAACTCCTTCATAACTGTTGTACATCTTTGTCCCTCGGGAGGGACAAATCTCTGAGCTTTTCAAAACCTGGTCCCTGTTATTCTGCTATCGCCTTTGCTGCCTCTTTGCCTCATCCTGTCACTAGCTATTCTCTTTGGAGACAATTCTCTCTGGACTGTTCTCTCTCCTTATGCCTTGCTTGGTCTATATGTCTATCACTGATCAGAGGAAGAAATATTCTCTTTTCTGTGCTCAGCCAGTACTTGTCCTGTATCTGTGCTGCGGTGATTATTGTCCATTCCCAGTGCTTTCTTCATTTTTCATTCAGCAGTTACATGCTGTATCCTTGAAATTGCGGAACTGGTTTTGAGAAAAGAATATATTGGATCAACGTCTGATTTACCAGGACCATGGGAAAATGTTTTATCATTTGCAACATATACGGGTTGTTATCATATGTTACGAGTTATTGAGTTTTTCATAATTAATATCACTGTCTTTTAATAGTGACAAAGGAAGAAAAAGAATGTTATCAGGAATATATGGGACTCAAGCTTACAGAAATATAAAATAATGAATATATTAATACTTAAATCAAATATTTGTTAGAGAAAATGGTACCAATATGCTTTCAGCCCCATCACTTTCCAATTTTTCATTCAGTCATAAGGTCATGAATGAGGCTGTTCATTGATTATTCCTGTCTCCCATCTCTCAGTTGTTCCGATTGAAAGAAAAACATGCCAGCTAATAGAAAGACTTGGGCAACATGCCAAGCTTAAGCTGAGAAATGGTCGATAACATGATGTGTCTAATAATGACCTCTGCCCATAGCTTCAGCAGCAGCGCCAATGCCAAGTCAAATGCTGTCAATATCTTCGGGTCAACAGTGACCATGTCAACATAACTGCAGTAACAGAGTAAGGATGGGGAGCTCTGAAATTAGTCGCTTGCCAAATGATCCCTTCAAAGTCTGTGGAGTTTCAATGCTGAAGTCAGGTACCTGATGAACTGGTCACTACTTACTGTTTAGGTTGCAGTGGCAATAATACTTAAGTAGGAACTAAAAGAATCTTAAATTTTCCAGGAGAACTGTTTGGTTCACTTCAGAAATGCAGAATTGCGTTCGAGGGTTGCAGGCTTTCGCAGGGGTTTGGGGTAAGGAAAGTGAAGCAGTGTTGTTTTTATATAGTTTAAATGATGCTGTCAGCACTGGCAGGGCCAATACTTACTGATGGTCCCTATTTGCCTTTGGGAAGGTGGGGGTAAGCTGCCTCCTGGAACTACAGTCCCTTTAGAAACTCAGGAACGTAGGACCAGAGAAGACTATTCGTCCCCTTGAGCCTGTTCCACTATTCAATGAGATTGTGGCTGATTTTTACCTAACTCCATATACGTGCCTTAATACAGTTGCTTAACGAAAATGTTTCTATCTCAGATTTTAAATTAAAAACTGATTCAGCATCCATTGCCATTTGTGGAAGAGAATTCCACCATCTATCATTCTTTGTCTAGAAGTGCTTCTTAACATCACACCTGTTGTGCTCTGGCCCCAGTTCTGAGAATTTGTCTCTTAGTTCTAGAATCCCCAAACAGTGGAAATAGTTTATCTACCTGTCTTTGCCTGTTAACGTCTTGAAAACTTTGATCCAACCACCCCTTAACCTTCTAAATTCTACAGAAAACAGGCCTAATTTGTAGAATCACTGTTCATAATATCGCCCCGAAGTCCAGTTATTGTTCTTGTAATCCTTCATTGTACTCCCTCCAAAGTCAATATATCCGGCAGAGATAGGGACTGCCAATGCTGGAGAATCTAAGATAAGATGGTGTGAAGCTGGATGAACACAGCCAAGCATCATCAGAGGAGCAGGAAAGTTGACGTTTCGGGTCGAGACCCTTCTTCTACCTGTGCTTTCGGCTCACCCCATTTTCTAAAGAAGGGACTCAACCCGAAACGTCAACTTTTCTGCTCCTCTGATGCTGCTTGGCCTGCTGTGTTCATCCAGCTTCACACCGTATTATCTCAATATATCCGGCCTTAGGTGTGGTATCCAGATGTGTTCACAGTACTCCAAATAGGGTCTAATCAGGATTTGATACGACTGTAGTATAACTTCTGCATCCTTGTATTCCAGTCCTCTACATCCAGCAACCCATTCGCTTTCTTGATTATTGTCTGCATCTGTCTGTAACATTTTAAAAATCTGTGCCCCTGAACCTTCAAGTCTCTTTGGACATCCAGTTTATTTAACATCATACCATCTAGAAAGTACCCGGATCCATCCTGTTTTAGTCCAAAATGAACTTTCTTAAATTGAGCTCCATCTGCCACAGTTTTACCCGTTTACTTAGTCTATCAATATCCCTTCATAATTTTAAGCTATCATCTACACTGCCTATAATACCACCTAAGTTTGTGTCATCAGATTTGAATATATGACTCGCTATGCCATTATCCAAGAAGTTTAATACATAATGTGAATAACTAAAGCCCTAACACACATCCTGTTGGGATACCACTGTCACAACTGACTAATTAGAGTACCTGCCCATCATCCCTACTTTCTGTCACCTTACAGTCAACCAATTTCCCAGCCACGTCAGCAATTTGCTGTGAATTCTGTGAGCTTCCACCTTACAGTCAACCAATTTCCCAGCCATGTCAGCAATTTGCTGTGAATTCTGAGAGCTTCCACCTTAGTTAGCAGTTTCTTGTGTGGGACTTTATTAAATGTCTTCTGGAAGTCCATATGGACAACATTCATACACTTTTCCCCTGTCACTACCTTAGGCACCTCTCCGAAGGCATGACCTACCTGCCAAGAATTTGTATCAGCTCTCCCTGATTTAGTGAAAGTTTTCAAGTTAGTCAGTTACTCTATTCTTGATTACAGACTCCAACGTTTTCCCCACCACAAATGTTAGATTAATTGGTCTGTAATGCAAAAACAGAAAATTTCTGGAGAAACTCAGCAAGTCTGGCAGCACATGTGGGAAGAATGCAGAGTTAATGTTTCAAGTCCATTGATTTGTCATTAGAATGACTCGTCGAACTGTCCTGAAGAAGCATCACCAGACTCAAAACATTAACTCTGCTTACTTTCTACAGCCAAACTTACTGAGTTTCTCCAGCAATTTTTGTTTTTTGTTTCAGATTTCCAGTATCCATGGTTATTTATCTTATTAATTTGGTCTGTAATTACCTGGTTTTCTTCTTTCATCCTTCTTAAAAATAAAAATGGAGCAGCACATGCAATTTTCCAACCCAGAGGGATGACGGGTGTCTACAGTGTCCTCCTTATTTGATGTAGGTATGGCCACAGTGCTATTAGGGAGGGAGTCCCAGGATTTTACCTCGGTGACAATGAAAGAAATGCAACATATTTTCATGTCAGAATGGTGTGTGGCTGGTTGGTGGAGTCCTTGGCAGGATCAGAAAGAATCCTTCTCGTTCTAAACTCACTGCCTCCATTTCTGATTGGAATAATAAAATGAATGAAATCATATTTGAAGCCATTGTTTGCTGATGAAGTGCTTTTTCATATTCCCAGCAACTGACTATCTGCTATTAGTGAGCGAAAAAGTTAACGTATATATGCTGTTAGAAAACAATTTTAAATGTAAACGGACATTACTCTTTGTTCTTTAGATTAAAAATCTAATGTCCATGCAAATTGCAGGGCCCAGAATTGACACTGTGCATATACAGTGTAAATGATGTAAATTTTCTCAGGCAGTATTTTCATTTATAGAATCAGGCGACTGGTACTGTCCTCAACTAGAGAATAGTATCGAACACAAGGACAGCAGATGACACTGTAGCTCTTTCAAATGTATTTTTATTGCACAACTCCAATTCAAATCCTGTCTCTTTTTGCTTGCAGCATTCTACACTGTCCCGTAAATTTGTAGAGGTGATGTCTGAGTACAATGGTACACAGACTGATTACAGGGAGCGTTGCAAAGGACGAATCCAGCGACAACTCGAAATCAGTAAGTGCCTGTGACTGTTTTTGGAATGAGTGCTATAAATAGAGAACCACGCTTAAATAATGGTGTTCAATGTGCAAGCTGCTTACAGCCTGGACTTGCCACTGTTGTCTCTGAAACAAGCAAAGCTTTCAAAATTAACAATGTGAAGAAAGGGAAACTGGAGTCAACTGTAAATGCTCTGTCCATTGGGTCCATGACAGTAAGGTGAATACTGATGCAGACAGATACACGCTGTTTCAGAGGGAATGTGTGGTGTGCCTATAGGCATGGTCAGTGACACTGGATCCAAAGAAATGACTGTCACAAAATGTAAATACCTATTGGAGGCAGTACATAGCTTGGATCCCACTTAAATAAATGGATGGTATGAAGAACTAACCTCCACAATGTTTCTGGGACTAAGTGTCACAGCAAATGCAACACCAGTGACTTAACATGATAAAGCAGGTGCTGGGGAAATATACTTACTGCCTGCATATGGGGAAGAGGGATGAGACTGAAGTGAGGTATGCATTGATGAACTCACTGATAAGATACATTCAGGAAACATAGCTAACTGATCATATACGGCAAGAATGCAGTTGGTGTATAAACACTGAAGATGTTACTGATTGGATTATGAATGGTACTAATGTGATGGACACATTCATAGATACATAGTTAATTTGTGAATCTGCTCCTGGGATGCAGGAGTCATGGTTAGTAGCAAAAAGGCAGGTTATAAGCTCAAGAATATTATCCCATTGCAACAATTTTTCCTGCTTAACTACCAAGATTAATATGTGTAAAAAAAACCAGTTTTAATCTTCCTAGACATGGTTTCATGAATACCATTTAATGTCATTGGTGTTTCTCATTAAGTCATCCTGCAGAGAAACAAAGAAATAATTTGTTTGTACATCGCATTTTTCATGTCCTTGGAATGTCTCGAAGTATTTCACATTAAATTACTTCTGAGTTTCAGTCACTAATGTCATGAAAGCAAAGGTAGCAACTAATTTACACAAAAGGACTCAACCAACAAAATCAATAATGTCCACCTAGCCTGATGCTCTTTGCTGGTATTATTTAAGGGCGTTACATTGGCCAAGGCTGGGTTGCTCCATGCTCTTCTGTGGATATTGCCATGGTATTGTTTACATTCATAATCAAACAGAATCTTCAATGTAGCCTTAACTGACAGCAATTCAACACTTCCTAGATATTACAGTGGACTTTCACTTTATATTGATCTTCCAAATCCTAGCTATTGATCAATCCTAAATAATCATGCTCAATAGAACATGCTGGATTTTAGATATTTACGCTTTGCGATCAGGGTGGCACGGTGGCTCAGTGGTTAGCACTGCAGCCTCACAGCACCAGGGACCCGGGTTTGATTGCAGCCTCGGGCGACTGACTGTGTGGAGTTTGCACATTCTCCCCGTGTCTGCATGGGTTTCCTCTAGGTGCCCCAGTTTCCTCCCACAGCCCAAAGATGTGCAGGTTAGATGGATTGGCCATGCTAAATTGCCCGTAGTGTTCAGGGGTGTGTGGGTTATAGGGGGATGGGTCTGGGTCTGGGTGGGATGCTTCAAGGAGCAGCGTGGATTTGTTGGGCCGAAGGGCCTGTTTCCATGCTGTCGGGAATCTCATCTAATCTAATTCTTCAGTGTGGACTATTGGCAGAAAAGTTGCCTAGGCAGCTTAGAGAAATAAGCCACTTTAGAAGAAAATCAAATTTGTGTTTGATTTTCAACAGAAGTGAACAGATTGAGAACATAGGAGAACTTGTGGATGAGAAACATGTTTATCTGATCAATACATATTCCTTCAGAGTCCTAAGTCTCTAGTTGAACCCATCTCAATGACCCAAACTGCCACAGTGAAGTCTGTTGCTGTGGTAACCTCTCTATCTAAATATCTCTCCTCAATAGACTTCCGAGTGAATTATTTTCATTCTTAAAGGATAGAAAGTTCCTCCTAATATGCATTTGGTACTTATGATTCTACTACTCCTAATTTAGTTTACAATAACATTCTCAGTTTATTTTAGCACTGCCAATTAATGTTTAATGTACCACAGTGAGGTCCCAGTTAACTGACCTTCTTTACAGCCTGTCGAGCTTGAACTTCTCTAATTTTTCTTGATGTCTCATCCTCTTTCCACTTGGGATTTGTTCTGTTGCTTTGATCATCAAACATTGGCCGTCTCTGGGGGCATGTCAAATCCTCCAATTCTCTGGAATTGCAATTGTGTCAAAACTTCAGAACCTCTTGAAATCAAAAAAAAGAGTTATCGCTGTCATTTCTGAAGAAGGGTCTAGGCCCAACATATCAGCCTTCCTGCTCCTCTAATCCTGCTTGGCTTGCTGTGTTCATTCAGCTCTACATCTGTTATCTCATCGTCTCTGTCTCCCAGCTTGGCAGATCCCTTTGAAAGAGATAGAGGGCTTGATAAATATGCAGCCTATGCTGAACTTTGGAAAGCCAGCAAATGCTAAAGAATAGCAGAAAGAGCCTGGGTTTAGCAATCTTAGTGACATTAAATGAAGTAACACATTATTAGATGTCTGGGTATCCACGTCAAATATTACTCATCAATGATACGTGGGCAGATGCTTTGTTAGCAATCAGAACATATCACATTTGGTTTTGATGAACAGCAGCCTGACATTTTATTATAGGGCAATAGTCTTATATTCAAATATAACTGTGTCTCGAAGCAACTTTTCAAATTTGCTCAATGGCTGCTGAACAAATTAAATATATCGATGAAAGAGGGAAGGTCAACTTGGATAGAAAGCTCCACAAATGTAGAATCCAGTCAACAATTCAAATAAGCTACTTAAGTCTAATATAAATGAACAAAAAAACCAAGTAAATCTCTGTGAAGTCAAAAAAAATTACATTTTAAGCCTGACTAAATGGAAATTGTGTGGTAAAAATAGACTCGTAATTAGTAATGGACGTGGCATTGTGATGAAAGACGTACATGTGAAACAAGTTAACTCTTCACCTTCCCTCATTTTCCTCCCCCTTTTGCTAAGACATTGTTCGAGCAGGAAGATGTCTGTATCTCTACATTATCCTTTTATCATGCTCTCTCTCTGCACATTATTAATCTCAACCCTTGCATTTTCTCCATTTCTGATTCAGCCCTCTCCTCAATCTACCACCGCTCTGTGTTCCCACTGCACCTTGCCTACCCCCACCTTCCTGGATGCCAACCGTCTCCCTACCACCACCTGACCAAATGCCCCACCTCCACCATTCTCACATCTTACATGTCCCCCTCCCCACCTAATCATGACATCATACCCCCACACCGTCCACTTGCCCTATCCCTGTTCCTTATCTGATCCCCTGTACTTACTATCTGATGCCTACCTGAACCCACCATTACTCGCCACTGCCTTCTGCATGCCACTCTAACTTGTCCACGACTTCCTGCCAACTCCAGCCCTTACTTCACATCCAGCACCCTACTGATACCTGACACACCCACCTCATATGTCCCTGCAGCCTTCTCTTGTATTCACTTATGAAATGCGGGCACTGGCAGTAGTGCCAGGATTTATTGCTCACCTGTAATTGCCATTGAATAGGTGATGGTGAGCTGCCTTCTTGAACCACTGCAGTCCATATGCCGTATGTAGACCAACAATATCATTCGGAAGGGAATTCCAAGATTTTGACATCGCGATAGTGAATGAACGGTGATGTATTTCCAAGTCAGGATGGTGAGTGGCTTAGAGGGAAACTTGCCAGTGGTGATGTTCAAATGTAACTGCTGCCCTTAGCCCACTGGATGAAAATGATCATGGTTGTGAATGATGCTGAATAAGGAGGGTTGATGAATTTCTGCAGTTCATCTTGTAGATAGTACATATTGCTACTACTGAGCATCAGTGGTGATGGCATGAGTGAATGCTTGTGGATGTGATGCCAGTCAAGCAGGTTGATCTGCCCTGGATGGTGTCAAGCTTCTTGAGTGCTGTTGGAGCTACAACATTCAGCAAGTGGGCAGTATTCCATCACACTCCTGACATGTGCCTTGGATATGGTGGACTGACCTTTGGAGAATCAGGAAGTGAGGCCGGGACGTTGGATGCCTTCAAGGCAGAGATCGACAAATTCTTGATCTCAGAAGGAATCAAGGGTTACGGGGAGAGTGCAGGGAAGTGCAGTTGAAATTCTCATCAGCCATGATTTAAATGGCGGAGTGAACTTGATGGGCCGAATGGCCTTACTTCCACTCCTATGTCTTAGGATCTAGGATACCAAGGCCTCTGACCTGCTGTTGTAACTACAGTATTTATACGGCTTTGTCCAATTCAGCTTCTGGTTGATGGTAACCTCAGGATGTTGACAGTGGAGGTATCAGTGAAAGTAACATAATTGAATATCAAGGAATGATGGATAGATTCTCCCTTTTCAGAGACATGATTGCCTTGTATTTGTGCGGTACAAATGTTACTTGCTCAAACCTGCATATTGCCCACATTTACAGACTGCTTCAGTATCTGAAGATGTAAAAATGGTTCTGAACATTGTACATTGTGTCAACAGTAAACAGCCTCACTTCAGATTTTATGCTGACGGGAAGATCGTTGATGAAGCAGGTGAAGATGGTTGGGTTTAGGAAAGACCCCAAGGAACTCCTGCAGAGATGTCCTGGAGCTGAGAGGACTGATTTCTAATAAACACAACCATCTTCTTGTGTGCCTGGTATGACTCCAATCAATGGAGAGAACTTTTGCTCTGATTCACATTGACTTTAGTTTTTCTAGGCCTGTTTGATGCCATCTTCATCCTTGACGTCAAGAGCAATCACGCTCCCTTCACTTCTGGAATTCCAACCCAGTCCTCACCTGCCCACTTCTCATTAGACCTCTTTCAGATATACCCCTCCCAGCCTCCCAACCCCACTATCCTCAAACTGTTTTACTGGTAATTTTGTATAAGTAAATAAGCTATGCAGTAGCAGGCATATGTTCAGCGTACAGCTACAGATACAAACACTGATGTATGTACTGTGCAAAAGCAAGCTGCAAGAGGATGTAAACCAGTTAAATCATTCAGAAGAAGTTGGCAGGTGAAATTTAATCTAGAGAAGTATGAAATTGTTCACTTCGGTGGGAAGAACAGAATAGCTGAATTTGTAAAATTAAAACCAAATTTATGTTGCTATTCGGAGGAATTTGGTGATCCTCATTCAGAAATTAATTGAGCATGTTAATATACGCACAACTGCTGGAAATTAGGAAGGAATTTGGCATTTTAGCCTTTGTAGCAAAGGGGTGTTAGTATAAGTATAACCAGTCTTGTAATTACGTGGGGCTTTGGTCAGACAGCACTTGGAGTAATATATACAGTGTTAGTCTTTCCTAAGGAGGGGTACCTTTGCCTTAAGGAAGAGTTGGTTGTGGTCAATGAGAGTTTATTAAATTGAATCCTCAGACGAGAGGACATTACTTGAGGTTAAATGGAGTGAAAGAAGCTTACCCCTGGGTTTAGAAGAAAAAGAGGTGATCTCATTTCTTTGTAGAAAATTCTTAGCGGGTTTAGTAGGCTAGGTGTTTAGAGGTGTTTTTTTCCCCTGGTGGAAGTGTTCAGAACAAGGATCATAGTCTCAAGACAAGCAGTAAGCCATTTTTAACTGAGATGAGGGAAACTTCCTTCCCTCAGGCAGTTATGAATCTTTGGAATTCTATACCCCAGAAACCTATGGATCTTCAGTCACTAGGTAGATTCAAGACAGAGATTGCTCGAATCTTGGCCATTATGTAAATGTAGTGGTATGGGAAAATAAATTAGCTGTAGCAGCTGGGTCAGAATTTTCTTAAATGGGAAAGCATATTTCGTGGATTATGTAGGCTACCCCAGCTCCTATGACTTGTTCTAATGTTTCATCATTTACTTCAGAAGTCTTAAAATGTCTGCAGAGAAGGCCCTGAATATGTTTACTGCTGTTTATGTGGCAACTGAACATGAACTTTCAACAAAACTGCAAGAGAAGCTTTTCACAGCTTAATGCTGTGTAGGCTTTCTGGGGTGTGCTGAACTTGATGAAATAAGGATCACATGTGAATGTGGTTGTGAGATTCCTGAACTAAGCTGCATTTGAGCCTGGCAAAAACAAACTCAACAAAAGCGCTAATAAGACTTTGTGTAATAAATAGCACCCAATTAATTCATGGGACCGACTGATATATAACCTAGTCTGTTAGTGCACGTGCTGCAGGTTAACCAGGATGTAGTGGAGAGGGAATTGTATGCACAATGTGCCATCCAGGCTATTCACTGAGCATGCTAGGCTTCATGCTGCTGAAGGCGGAATTTTGAAAAAAAACTGATGTTCACCAATACTACCATCCTTCATTAATCTTTAAATTTCATTGACAGAATATGGTTGTCACTGACAAGGCCACCATTTGTTACCCATTCCTAGTTGTTCTTGAGAAGTTGGTGGTGTGCTGTACTGCTGCATACCATTCAATGCAGATTCTTTGGAATTAGTTAGCAGTTAACAGAGCAGCTGTAGTTTCCTATTAACCGTATTACCATCTTCCAAATTTCATTTGATTAGTTGATTGTTATTTGTTTGCGGGATGTGGGAGTCACTGTCTACACCAGTATTTATTGCCCGTTCGTAACTGGCTTGGAGAAGATGGTGGTGAGTTGTCTTCATGAACCACTGCAGCCATGTGTTGTAGGTACATTTGCAATGCTATTACAGAGGGAGTTCCAGGATTTTGACCCAGCAACAGTAAAGGAATGGCGATATAGTTCCAAGTCAGGATGGTATGTGGCTTGAAGCGGAACTTACCGGTGGTGGCATTACAAATGCATCTGCTTTCCTTGTCCTCCAAGGGAGTGAAGGGAGATCTGTTTCGGAGGTGTTGATGGCTCCTTGGTACATTACGGCAGTGCTTCTTTTAGAGGTACATATTGCTGCCAGTGTGTGTGATAGTGGAGGAGGTGATGAACAAATGGCTGCTTTATCCTGGATAGTTTTGAGCTTTTTGGGTATAGTTAGAATTGTACTGATCCAGGCAAGTCTACAGAGATTTTTAATTTAATTTTAAACGATACCGTTGTGTAGTACTCAAGTTGAGTAACTGTAGATTTGGTCAGCTGTGTACATCAGATTCTGTGAAACAGCACAGAAAGAGGACAAGAGGCCAACGTGTATATGTCAGCTTCAGCAAACTCAGCTTGTCCAATTACCCACTCACCACCTCAAAAGTAACATTGTATATTTTCCTCTTCAGGTACTTATTCAATTATCTTTTGAAAGCCTACCTCCTCCTCATTCTCAGGCAGCGTAATCTGGATTCTAAACCACTTGCTGATTAAAGAAGCTTTCTCTCTTGTTATTACTTGTTTTGCAATCCACCTTAAATCAGTGTCCCTTGGTTCTCAACCTTTCCATTAAAGGAAACAGTCTCTCTCTCTGTCTATTCTCTCCAAACCATATGTGGATTTGAGCACCACCTTTCAATTCTCCTCTCAATCATCCTTAAAATGAACAACCACTGCTTCATGAATCTATCTGAAGTGCCTCATCCATAGAACTGTTCACATAAATCTTGTCTATAATGTCACTGAGAACTGCAGCGTGGTGCCCAGAATTTAATGCAGTATTGCCACTGAGGCTGAAGCAGAGTTTCATTTAAAGGTTTGCACTAACTTACTTGCTTTTGTACTTTCCGGCTGTATTGGTCAAGCTTACAATCTCATCTGTGTATTTATTCAATTTCTCAACCTGTCCTGCCACCTTCAGTATACTCCTAGGCTTTTTTCTGGTGCCTGCACCACCTTTTTATCTTTTATTGTATATTGCCACTCATCAGTCCTCCCACCAAAATGTATCACTTCACTCTTCTCTAGTTTATCAACCACATGCCGACCCATACCACCCTTTGTTTCTTTTGGCGTTGATCACTATTCTCCATGGAGTTCACAATACATCCAAAGTATTATCATTTGCAGCTTTTGAAGCTGTGCTCTGTTCACGATTTTTCTCTGCTCACTATAAATTGGCCAACTTCATATCTATGTTCCACTGTACCTGTTATTCTATGGGTTTCAACAGGTGGCATGTTACCCAAAGCCTTTTGAAACATTACCCAGATTACTGTCATCAACACTTGCTATTACCTCATCGAAAGATCTGAATCAAAGTAGTTAAACATGATTCGCCTTGTAAAAAAAAACAATGACTTTCCTTAATTAAGCCATAATTGTCCAAGTAAGTACTAATTTTGTTCCATGTTACTATTTTCTAGATCATCCCCACTATTGAGCTGCATTGTCCAGTTGCTGGTTTTATCCTTGCACATTTTTTTGAATAAAGATGTAAAATTTCCAAGTCTTTGGTGCCCCAGCACCAGCCCTGTCTGTAACTGAGGAGGATTTGAATATTATGGTTAATGCCTGCGGTCACTCCTCATCAAATTAACTTTGCATTGTTATTTTATGGACTATCTCCAATGCCAGACTACCTTTTTTAAGATAAGGAGGGCACTAATGTTTACAGTATTCTCGATGTGGTATAACTAGTACGTTGTAAAGTTCTAATAGTTTTATACTCTATTCCCTTTGAAATAAAGGCGAACATTCTATTTGCCTTTCCTATTATATGTTGAAATTATATGCTAGGTTTTTGTGATTCATGCTCGAGAACCCTCAAATCCCTCCATGTTGCAGCATTCTGCAGTCTTTCTCAATTTAAATAATATTCAGCTCCTCTGTTCCACCTGCCAAAATGCATAACCTCACATTTTTTAGCATTATATTCAATTGGCTTTTGCCTACTCACTTAACCTGTCTGTATCCCTTTTCAGAGTCTGTTTCATTCTTCCTTGCCTTCCCCACATATTTTTGTGTGTCGTTCGCAAATATACCTATGGTGCATCTCTTCTCTCACCCCAAGTCATGAATATAAATTGTCCGTAATTGTGGCACTAGTGTTGATCCCTGTGGCAATCCACTAGTTACAGGTTACCATCCTGACAGGAGACCTCAGACCCCTGGTATGCTCCTGTTACTCAATGTGGGAAATAAGGGAAGCTTCCAATGTCCCTGATGACTGTGTGTGCAGGAAGTGTGTGCAGCTGCAGCTACTGGCTAATCACTTTTCGGAGCTGGACCTACAGGTGGACTCACTGTGGAGCATCTGTGAAGTTGAGATATCATGGATAGCATGTTTAGCGAGGTGGTCACACCGCAGCTGAGGACTGCACATTCAGAAAGGGAACAGGTGACCATTGGCCTAAGTAAAAAGCACAGGAAGGAAGTGCAAGAGCCCCCTACGGTTATCCCCTTCTCAAACAGATATACAATTTTGGATACTTTTAGGCAGGGTGGCTTCCATGGGGAAAGTAGCATCAGCCAAGTTTATAGCACCACAGGTAGCTCTGCTACACATAAGTGGTGGAAACGAGTGGTAGTATTAAAGTGATGAGGGATTTAGTAGTAAAGGGAACAGACAGATGCTTCTGTGGCTGCAGATATAAATCTGGGAACATATGTTGCCTACCTGATGCCAAGGTCTCAGAGCAGCTGCAGGGCATTTGGAGTGGGAGGGTGAACAGCCAGTGGTCATGGGACATATTTACCAATGTTGTTGGTATCTATAAAGGATTAAGGACCCAAAAGTTGAATATAAGAAGTTAGGAGACAAATTAGAAGGCAGGACTTCAAATGTATAAATCTCAGGATTACCCCCAGTGCCACATGCTAGCAAGAGCAGGCATAAGTGGATAGATAAATGTGTGGCTGGAGAAATGGTGTACCAGGGAGAGGTTTAGATTCTTGAGGCATTGGGATTGTTTCTGGCGAAGATGGGACCTGTGCAAGTCTGATTGCATCTGGGCAAAGCTGGGACTTCTGTTTCTTTGCTGGAGTTTCTTTGAGTATGGCAGGCAGATGGGACACAAAGTGTAGCCTTGGATGGGTCAGAATGGGATGAGAAATGGGAGATTGAACATTAGTTAATGATGTAGCCAGTGATTCAAAGACACAAGAAACAAGGATTAAAAAGTATCCATATAAACTGATGGGGTTGAGCTGTTTATCCTTTAAATCAAAGATTGTTACAAACAAGGCTGATGAATTAAGAGCACAGATAAACACATGACAGCCCAATGTTGTTTCTGTAATGCAACTCGGCTAAAGGAGGAACATCGTTGGCAACACAATATCCTTGGAGATGGATTTCAGATAGGATAGAATGGGTGACGCAAGAAGGAGTGTGGTGGGTTACAGTATTGGCTAGAGAATCATATAGTCGTGAAAAGGGATAATAAACTTAAACTTGTTAACAAATGAAGCTTTATGGATTGGAATTAGAAATGAAAAAAGGGGCAGTCGCACTACTAGGAGTATACTACAGACCCCCATATAGTGACCGGGAGATAGAAGAACATATACGTAGACAAATCTCTGCCTGTAGCAGTAAGAGGGCAATACTAGGACAAGACTTTAATTATCCTGATATCAACTGGGTTTCAAACTATATAAAGGGCATTGAGGGTGAAAAATTACATGTTGTGCCCAAGAATTTTCTTTGAACATCTCAAGACAGTGAGAGAAGATGCAATTCTGGATTTAGTTTTGGGAAATGAAGATGGACAATTGGATGAAGTGACAGAGAGTGACCACTGGGTGAGGGATATCGGGAATAGTGGCCAAAATTAGGTTAGATTTTATATTATTATGGAAGAGGACAGAGATAAATCATGAGTAAATTTTTTAAACTGGGGCAGAAAGCAAATTTTGCAAAACTAGTAAGTGTTATAAAGCAGAGAATGACCCCTTCCTCCTCTGAAAATTAAAGCTGAAACGCCCAAAGATGGGTGCCTCACCCTATAATCTATATAAGGAGTGTGAAAAGTGGTGTAACCTGCCTTTCAGCAACGTCTAGTGGTTAGATGAAATAAAACATTGACACTCACTCTAAAATCAACAAGTAACAATTATTTTTCTAACTCTAACAGTGAACAAATTAACTAAACTATTAACAAATGGAACATATCCCTATTAACTACTAACTATTCACAAATAACGCAAGATTCTAATGGTATGCTGTTCCAATAAATATAAGTCCCACTTATATGAAGAGAACTGGAATTTCATCTTTCAAAATTGCAGCCAGGTTACGTGTCTTCCGAAATGTTCTATGCCTTCTCAATTGATTCTTCGGTCAGGAGTATTAATTAGTTGTGCCTTTGGTTCTCTTGTTATTAAGATGGTGCTTTCTGTAAGACATATAGGAGGCTGTAAGAGCCAGTAATTCTCTCTTGAGAGCTGAGGGCCATTAGCTCTTGCAGATGGCGGATGGCTCTGGGGCCTTTGTCTAACTGACCCCTTCCCTTATACCTTTCATGATATTATCAATATTTCTTGCAAGAAGATTGGTCCTGTGTTGTCAAAACCATCAGACTTCAATTTCATCGGTTTTTGGTATCTAGGTACCTGTTTCAAATTGAGTGGCCAAATTCAAAAGCCTGTTTTCTTGGTAGAAACCGCTGTTGGCCTGCTGACTGTACAGCTTTTCAATAGAAATGTTTCCGTTCGGGTGCTGTGTGTACTTGCAAACTTTAAAGCTGCTGATCACAGACATCCATTTTAAATCTCTCAGCACAAAAAAACACATTTTTTAAAGGGACTGTGCAATGCTTTCCCCCAATGCATTTTACAACACCAAATTCTAACATCCTGCCTCCCAATCCACAAGTACTCTACCCAACTTCACAACAGGAGTGATTTGCTGAGGTGGACTGGACTGCTTAAGGATAAGTCAGTGGTAAATCAATAGGAGGCACTATATGGGCACATTCAGGTACTCTCTAGTGTAATCACATCATACTGATAGTGTGGTAACCAGGACTGTGCACTATTCCATCTGTGGCCTAAACAATGTTTCATAAAGTTGTAACAAGACTCCTTTGCTCCTATACTCAATGCCCTGCCTAATGTAGGCTAGCATCCTGTACGCCTTCTTTACCAGTCTGTCTGCCTATGCTGGTGCCTTCAAGGTTCTGCGTGTACTGGTACATCAAGGTCCCTTTGTTCTTCAGTACTCCTTAAGCATCTACCATTCGCAGTGTCTATCCCAAAATGCATCACCTAACACTTATCAAGATTAAATTCCATCTGCCATTGCGCCGCCCAGTTCACGAGCTGATCAATATCAGACTGTAACCTGAGACCAACCTCCTCACTAACAACACCACCAGTTTGTATCATCTGCAAACTTACTAGTTCTACATTTTACATTCACATCCAAGTCATTAATGTACATCTCAAACAGCAAGGGTCCCAGCAGCGGTCCCTGTGATATACTGCTGGTCACAGGCTTCTAATTACAAAAACATCCCTCCACCATCACCCTTTGCCTCTTATTTACAAGCCAGTTTTGGCTCCAGTTTACTAACTTGCCTGTTACCTTTTGGGCCAGCCTTCCATGTGGAACCTTATCAAAGACTTACTGAAGTCTATGCCAACCACATCAACTGCACCACCAAAAACAATATATTTAGTCATCTTTTCAAAACAAAAACTTAATTAAATTATTCAGACAAGATCTCCCTTTAACAAATCTGTGCTGACTAATCCTGATCAATACCTGCTTTTCCAAGAGTTAATCCTGTCCCTCAGAACTGTTTCCAATAATAAGACATCAGCCTAACTGGTCTATAATTAATTGGCCTATCCCTGCTGCCTGCCTTGAACAAAGGAACCACATTAGGCTGACAACCAAGGACCCAACGTTAATCCCTTTGGCATTCCATAATTACAGCCTATCAGCTCAACAAAAGCCCATTTATCCCTACTGACTCTTCTTTAACAGGATGAGGGCATTGCTGGCTAGGCCAGCATTTCATAGCATTTCTCACTAATCCCCAGTTGTTAAGAGTCACCCATATTGCATTGAGTCCAGCATCACATGTCAGCCAGACCAGGTAAGGATGGCAGTTTCTTTACTTAAAAGACATTAGTTAACCAGACGGGTTTTTCCCAACAATTGACAATGGTTTCACGGCTATCATTGGGCTCTTAATGTCAGATTTTTTTTATTGAATTCAAATTCCACTATTTGCTGTGGTGGGATTCGAACCTGGGTCCCAGAGCATTACCTGGGTCTCTGGATTAATACTCCAGCAATACCATTAGGCCTCCCCACATGTCTGCTTCATATTAGCTGTTGAGCTTGTTACACATCCTAATACGTTATCCATTACACCATGAGTTTTCATTTTATGTATTTTTGTTCAAAAGCCTCTAAAATCCAAATTCACTGGATTCAATGAAGAGGGCAGGAGGGCATGTCAGGAGTAAAAACAGCCATGCTTAAAAATGAGGTGTGAACTTGGTGAAACTACAGGACAATACAGCATAAGTATTAAGTAATAGGCAGAGCTAAGCAATTCCACAACCTATGCATCAGATCTAAGCTCTGCAGTCCTGCCGTATCCAGTTGTGAATATTGATGGATAATTTAGCAACTCATTGTAAGAGCAGGAGCTGGCACCGCAAGCTTTTTTTTAAAAAAAGCTCCTCACAGATGGAGCAGGACAGCACATTTAATGTAATAGGTACAGCAGAAGCATTTGTAACAATCTTCTGTCAGAAGGCCCAAGTGGATCATCCATCATAGCCCCCTTCAGAGGTTCTCAGCTTTACAGATGCCAGTCTTTAGCCAATACAGTTCACTCCATCTGACATCAAGAAATAGCTAGAGGCACTGGGTATTGCAAAGGTTCTGGGCCTGGCAACCTTTTGCAATAGTACTGAAGATATGCTTCAGAACTTATTGCATCCCTAGCCAAGCTAGCATCTACCCAAGAATGTGGAAATTGCCTAGATGTGTCCTGTGCACAAAAACTAAATCAAAACTGACCCAGACGATTACAGCCTAATCTTGACCACCAGTAAAGTGATGGAAGGTATTATCAACCATGCTAGCAAGCAGCACCTGCTCAGCAATAATCTGCTCCCTGACACTCTGTTTGGGTCAGGACCATTCAACTCCTGACCTCATTACAACTTAGGTTCAAGCATGGGCACAAGAGCTAAATCCAGAAGTGAGGTGACAGTGATTGTCCTTGACAGTAAAGTGCATTGGACAGAGTGCAGCATCAAGGAGCCCTAGCAAAATAGATTCAGTGGGAATCAGGGGAAACACTGTTGGTTGGAATCATACCTGATACAAAAGAAATTTCTGAAGAAGGGTCCCGACCTGAAACTTCAACTTTCCTGCTCTTCTACTGCCTGGCCTGCTGTGTTCCTCCAACTCCACACTGTTATCAAAATAAATGGTTGTTGGATTTCAGTCATCTCAGCTCTAGGATATGTATGCACGAGTTCCTCAGGGTGGTGTCCTGGGTCTAACCATCTTTGGCTGCTTCATAAATAGCCATCCTTTCAACATAAAGTCAGAAATGGGACTGTTGACCAATGATTGCAAATGTTCACCATTTGTGACTCCTCGGATACTGAAGCAGTCCATGTTCAAATACAGCAAGGTGTGGACAATATCTAGGCCAGGGCTGAAAAGTGACAAGTAACATTCATACCACACAAATACCAGGCAATCACCATTTCCAATAGGAGTGAATTTAAGCATTCATCACACAACATTCAATGGTGTTACCAGCACTGAATCCTCCACTATCAACAGCTTGTGGGTTAATATTGACCAGAAATTGAATTGGACTGGCCATATAAATACATGCCTATAAGAGCAGGTCAGAGGCTACAAATCATGCAGCAAGTAACCCATCCCCTGATTGACTCAAGTTTGATGAACATTTTAAAATTTCTTTTAGCACAGCCTTCTATCCTTTCGTCATGCTTCTTCTTAGCCTTTCTTATTCCAACCCTAGCATCTTTCCTGCATTTGAGATACTCATCCTGATTTCTACCGTGATTATTGTTCTGGTACACATTATATACCTCATTTTTCTACCTCATTTTCCCATCAATATCCTGAGTGTTACAAGCTGCTGTAGGTTTGGATACAGTGTATTTATTTCTCATGGATATGTACCTAACTTGCACCCTGTTCATGTCTCTTTTTGAAAGCCTCCCACTTCTCATCCACTGTTTTATCAACCAAAATGCATTTCCAACTAACCTGCTTCAGTTCACATTACAGATCCCTAAAGCCTGGCCTTTTTCAGCCGGGGATCTTAATCCCTGATTGATTTTTACCCTTTTCCAACTTTATATTGAGCCTTGTTATATTATGATTGCCGTTTCCCAAATGCTACCCCACTCTGATGTTCTCTACTTGGCCTGCTTCATTTTCCATTTCAAGATCCAGCACAGCTTCTTCCCGGGTAGAACGGAAAACGTGCTGTTCCAGAGCATAAAAAATTGAGATATTGAGAACTGCTTTAAACAGACTTAAGCAGCAAGATATTGATAACTGCAATAATCAGACTTAGACAGTGAGATATTGATAACTGCTGTAACCTCCTCAGACAGCAAGATATTGATAACTGTAATAATCAACCTTACACAGCAAGATATTGATAACTACACGAAACAAGCCTACAAAGTGAGATATTGTTAACTTTAGTAAGCAGTCTTATACAGCAAGGCATTATTAGGTTACAGCAGCCTGTTTCAGCAAGCTATTAATGCATTGTAGTAACAAGGCTTATCCAGTTCAGGCATACTATTCACATAATTTAACAGAAGAAAAATAGCCTTTGAAAGTCTGCAGCTTGTCTTGACAGATCATAAAAACAATTGTGTGTTTTATCTGGAAAATCCACCATACAGAATTCTCCATTTTTTTAGGACTGGCCAATTGCGTAGGTAAGGCAGCATGCTGAATAACCCAGAGATTTTCTGGGTTACAAGGAAGTTAGTTACCGGTTGACTACAAAAGTGATTTGTTTGAAATTACATTCTAGCACTCAGAAGTAAGTCTCATCTTATTTCAAATCAGAAATTTTGCTGTTCTTTATCTCAGGAGAGATATAGTGACAATGTCACTGGACTAGTATTCCAAGCTCGATACTAATGTTCTGGGGACATATATTTAAAAGTGAAATTTAAATTCAGTAAAATTCTGGAGTTAAAATCTGGCCTAATGATGACAGTATAACCACCATTGATTGCCATTAAAACAAACCTCTAGTTCACTGATATCCTTTAGGGAAGGAAATTTGCTATTCATACTCCATACACGCAGCAATGTGGCTGACTTTTGACGACCCTCGGTACTTAGGGATGGGCAACAAATGCTGACCGAGTCAGCAACATGCATGCCCTGTGAAGAAATCTTTTGTAATCCTGATTGAAGAAAATGCAGGGTTTATGCCTGCATGTGGTATGGATACGTGCCGGGCAGGGAGAGAGCAGGAGATTGGGCAGCGGGTTTGTGACTTTGGCAATATTGGCAATACTTTGGCAGCATCCACCTTTATTTTCCAGCTGGGCCTTCTAGTGTTGCGCCATGGCATAAGCCTCATTTTAGCCTTCGATATTATGCTTAATGTAGTAGCACCTCCTTATCCTCATGTTTACTGCAGTGGTAGTCCACAGGATCATACATGATAGAAAGAAGTAGTTTTATATTTGAACAGGACCTTAATTACACCTCCATTTAGAATGCTGTGTCCGTGTTTGATCCTCCCATTTGTGGTTGATGTTGAGTATTAGGAGAAGTTTCAGAGAACAGCCACGAGCTTGATTCCTGGTTTAAAACACTTCAGCTATCCAAGTAGGTTTTTAAAAGTGGGTGCCTTTACATGGTAGAGGAGGATGGCCTTTAATTTGAGATGACACAATGCACGTGTTGATCATTTAATGCTGATGTATAGGATTGGGAGGTCCAGAGGTCATGCTGATGGACGGCACAAGGAAAGGAAGGAAGGAACTCTAGTGGAGATTTTCTGCGCTGTCACAAGAGGATCCATGTGATTCCGGCTTTGCATGGAGTGGCTTTAGCCAGGAAGGTACACCTGTGGCTTTTCACCACCTCCATATCTGACCATTCAACGGGAATAGGTCCATGGCAAAGCCATGATTCATGTGTTATAATTCCTCCGACAGCTGTTACCCCATCCCCTCCTGCATTTAGAGTCATGGAGTCATACAGCATGGAAACAGATCCTTCAGTTCAACTTGTCCATGCTGACCAGACATCCCAATCTGACCTAGTCCCATTTGCCAGCATATGGCCCATATCCCTCTAAATCCTTCCCATTCAAATGCCTTTTAAATGTTGTAATTGTACCAGCTTCCACCACTTCCTCCAGCAGCTCATTCTGTACACCCACCACGCTGTGTGTGAAAAAGTTATCCCTCAGGTCCCTTTTAAATCTTTCTCTTCTGACCCTAAACCTATACCCTCTATTTTTGGACTCCCTTGGAAGAAACACTTTTCCTATTCACCCTATCCATGCCTTTCATGTTTTTATAAACCTCTATAAAGTCACCCCTCGGCCTACAGTGTTCCAGGGAAAATAGCCCCAGCCTATTCTCACAGTGAAACAATTTAACTGAATTCACTTCAGATCTTTATAAACAGAGAACTTCTTACTGAAATAACTCTCACACATTGGTGTCCTATCACTAAGTCACTTTTTTTTACACATGGAGAGTCTTTGATACTGATCAACTGAGCTAGTTCTGAGTGAACAGGATGTCTGACACTCCTGCTTATATCTGTCAGCCAGGGCTCCCTGATTGGACTGGGTTAACTCCAGTCAGGAAATTAATTCTATGATGTCCACCTGGCTGACCTTGTTACAATAATTACACCTACCTCATACATCTTTGCCTGATTCTTTTTCTTTCTATGGTGTTCTAGCCGAATACAGTGTGGAAACCTTGCCTGTGTACCAATTAGGTTCAAACCATGCTGACCTATTACAACATATGAGCCTATTTTATGTTTGTACATCTGCTAATGGATTGACAGCAAAGTTAAGAATAACTTTGCCTCAGTACAATGTGGGAAATAGAAGACTACGCACTGAAAAAAGTCCTTTGACACACTGTGTCTAAGCTGACCATGATGCCGTTTCTAACCTAATCCCATTTGCCTTGCACATGTCCTGAGTGAGGCTGTGCAATTAGCTTCACTCAAGTGGTGTCCCCCAAGCTCAATTGGCCTGGCATGGGTTTTCACTTCCAACAGCATGCCCTGTAACTCATATCCTCCACTTGCCACATTTTCTAATGAAAATGCCATTTTTAGTGCCTGTTTGAAGTCCAGTTGGGCTTCAGCTAGGAGGCGCTTTTGCATGGTTACATCATATACCAAACAATCTCTCCGCATCTCATTTAGGGTTGTACCAAAATCACATGCCTGTCAGTCCTCTTAACCTCACCAAAAATCCTGAAACAAGCTCCCCTGGTTCTGGCACTGTCGACTAAAACCAATAGCAATGCAGAATTAGAGGAAGGTTGGGGCCATTATGTTCCTGAACTAAGTCCATCAACTCTCAAAAGGTTTTACTACCTGGACCCTCCAGAAAAGTTAGGCTCCTAGTAACTGAAAAAGCTGTGGGTCCACATGCTGTCTCAAGAATTACCTGTTGCTTTTCATCTGTTCCAATGTCATTTGCCTAGAAAAAAAACATTCTTTTCATGTGCTGGGCCCAGTCTTCAGTTTCAGGATCAAACAAGTCATGTTCCCGAAATAGCAACATGATGTCAGAAACGTTTTCCCCCATTTCAAAGACGCTTTTGTGAGCAAATCTCTTCAGGGTCATGTTTTTCTCTCATCGTCACTGAAATAACTGCACAAAGGCTGGTATCCCATCACCAAGTCACCCTTTATTTACACATGGCATGGGCCTAGCTAGCACAGAGCTGGGTCCTAGAGTAAACAGAACTTCTGACACTCCTGTGCATAACTGTCAGCCAGGACTCCCTGGTTGGGGCTATTAACTTGGTCCAATCACAGAAATCATACTAAATTAGATCCACTTGACAGACCTCATTCTAAACACTACAGTATCCTTTGACAACTTTCCTCACTATCTACAACTTTACCACTTTACATATCATCTGCAAACTTACTAATCAGACCACTTACATTTTTATCCAAATCATTTATATATATTACAAATCACAGAGGTGTCAGCACTGATCCTTGTGGAACACCACCATTCATAAGTCTCCAGTCAGAAAAACCCCTTCGTGACTACCCTCTGTCTTATACGACCACCCAATTTTATATCCAATTTACCAACTCACTGTGGATCCCATATGACTTAACCTTATGGACCAGCCTACCGTGAGGGACCTTGTTAAATGCTTTAGTTTCTGTCAAAGATGGGTCTGATGAAGGATCGCTGGCCTCAAAATATTCGCTTTGATTTTCTTTTCACAGGTGCTGCCAGACCTATTGATGTTTCTCCAGCAATTTTTGTTTCCGTTTCAGATATCCAGCATGTTCAGTTCTTTGTATATGTTTCACAGAATATTTTGAATTTATTTTTGGCTGAGTATCAGTTGCATTGAGTCTTTTTGAAGAGTTTTTCTGCATGAGGCCGAAGAGATTTCTTGGTGTATCTTACCAAAATTGCTTCATTAACTACCCAACAATGAATATGGAGTTGCTCTTGTCCAATTCTCGCTCCATCTTATCACCATGGAACAACTCGTCAATCTGTGGATATCCACCAAAAACCCAGCATCCCCTGCGCTCATGCTATGTTTAACAGTTTTTGCCCTTGTTGTTCTCTAACCATCAGATCACACATTCACCTGTCCTTTTCTGCATCCTCTCTGAAGTGACTACTGCTCTAGGATTCCTAGAAGCATGGCACTCCACGAAGCATGCTATTAATAAACTCATTGAACTCGACCCCATACACATTCCACTACAAAGGAAAACTGGAAGTGAAGCAATCCATCTCAATGGACCCCAGAGTTTAAAAACCAGGCGGGAAAACACACCAACACTTTATTGGAGGCTGCACTGATGTGTTACCAAGCGTGGTGACAAAACGTCTGCAAAACAAGAAACCAGCTTGGCGAGCCAACCAACGTCAACACCCTCAACACGAGCTACAGATCTCCTCTAAATCCTTATTGACTACTGCTGTGTCTCTGGAGACTTGAAACTTGTTATTATGCAGGAGTGGAATATCACACTCAGATAAACAATCAGACAATTTCAAATATAATAAAATGTGAGGCTGGATGAACACAGCAGGCCAAGCAGCATCTCAGGAGCACAAAAGCTGACGTTTCGGGCCTAGACCCTTCATCAGAGAGGGGGATGGGGGGAGGGAACTGGAATAAATAGGGAGAGAGGGGGAGGCGGACCGAAGATGGAGAGTAAAGAAGATAGGTGGAGAAGGTGTGGGTGGGGAGGTAGGGAGGGGATAGGTCAGTCCAGGGAAGAGGGACAGGTCAAGGAGGTGGGATGAGGTTAGTAGGTGGCTGGGGGTGCGGCTTGGGGTGGGAGGAAGGGATGGGTGAGAGGAAGAACCGGTTAGGGAGGCAGAGACAGGTTGGACTGGTTTTGGGATGCAGTGGGTGGGGGGGAAGAGCTGGGCTGGTTGTGTGGTGCAGTGGGGGGAGGGGATGAACTGGGCTGGTTTAGGGATGCAGTGGGGGAGGGGGAGATTTTGAAACTGGTGAAGTCCACATTGATACCATATGGCTGCAGGGTTCCCAGGCGGAATATGAGTTGCTGTTCCTGCAACCTTCGGGTGGCATCATTGTGGCAGTGCAGGAGGCCCATGATGGACATGTCATCAAGAGAATGGGAGGGGGAGTGGAAATGGTTTGCGACTGGGAGGTGCAGTTGTTTGTTGCGAACTGAGCGGAGGTGTTCTGCAAAGCGGTCCCCAAGCCTCCGCTTGGTTTCCCCAATGTAGAGAAAGCTGCACCGGGTACAGTGGATGCAGTATACCACATTGGCAGATGTGCAGGTGAACCTCTGCTTAATGTGGAATGTCATCTTGGGGCCTGGGATGGGGGTGAGGGAGGAGGTGTGGGGACAAGTGTAGCATTTCCTGCGGTTGCAGGGGAAGGTGCCGGGTGTGGTGGGGTTGGAGGGCAGTGTGGAGCGAACAAGGGAGTCACGGAGAGAGTGGTCTCTCCGGAAAGCAGACAGGGGTGGGGATGGAAAAATGTCTTGGGTGGTGGGGTCGGATTGTAAATGGCGGAAGTGTCGGAGGATAATGCGTTGTATCCGGAGGTTGGTAGGGTGGTGTGTGAGAACGAGGGGGATCCTCTTGGGGCGGTTGTGGCGGGGGCGGGGTGTGAGGGATGTGTCGCGGGAAATGCGGGAGACGCGGTCAAGGGCGTTCTCAATCACCGTGGGGGGGAAGTTGCGGTCCTTAAAGAACTTGGACATCTGGGATGTGCGGGAGTGGAATGTCTTATCGTGGGAGCAGATGCGGCGGAGGCGGAGGAATTGGGAATAGGGGATGGAATTTTTGCAGGAGGGTGGGTGGGAGGAGGTGTATTCTAGGTAGCTGTGGGAGTCGGTGGGCTTGAAATGGACATCAGTTACAAGCTGGTTGCCTGAGATGGAGACTGAGAGGTCCAGGAAGGTGAGGGATGTGCTGGAGATGGCCCAGGTGAACTGAAGGTTGGGGTGGAAGGTGTTGGTGAAGTGGATGAACTGTTCGAGCTCCTCTGGGGAGCAAGAGGCGGCGCCGATACAGTCATCAATGTACCGGAGGAAGAGGTGGGGTTTGGGGCCTGTGTAGGTGCGGAAGATGGACTGTTCCACGTAACCTACAAAGAGGCAGGCATAGCTGGGGCCCATGCGGGTGCCCATGGCCACCCCCTTAGTCTGTAGGAAGTGGGAGGAGTCAAAAGAGAAGTTGTTGAGTGTGAGGACGAGTTCCGCTAGGCGGATGAGAGTGTCAGTGGAGGGGGCCTGGTCGGGCCTGCGGGACAGGAAGAAGCGGAGGGCCTTGAGGCCATCTCCATGCGGAATGCAGGTGTACAGGGACTGGACGTCCATGGTGAATATGAGGTGTTGGGGGCCAGGGAATTGGAAGTTCTGGAGGAGGTGGAGGGCGTGGGTGGTGTCACGGACATAGGTGGGGAGTTCCTGGACCAAAGGGGAGAAAATGGAGTCCAGATAGGTGGAGATGAGTTCGGTGGGGCAGGAGCAGGCTGAGACGATGGGTCGACCAGGGCAGGCAGGTTTGTGGATTTTGGGAAGGAGATAGAAACGGGCCGTGCGGGGTTGGGGAACAATGAGGTTGGAGGCTGTGGGTGGGAGGTCCCCTGAGGTGATGAGGTCATGAATGGTGTTGGAGATGATGGTTTGGTGCTCGGGTGTGGGGTCATGATCGAGGAGGCGGTAGGAGGTGGTGTCGGAGAGTTGTCGGAGACAATTTCAAATATTGGGTTTTATTTTCAGCCAATGAAAAGTGAACACAAACAAAATGAATAGAGGTTGTCGCCCCTGTCCCCAGTTCAGTCCATACATTGGCATCATGGCTAATGGTTATTTCCCACTAAGTACGTAGCAGTGTATAGATTCAAGAACATTTGTTTGTATAGTCTTAAGCTATTTTGGACTAAATTTTCAGGGTCCAGCTCTTCTTCAAAGGACAACAGAATATTTACAAAATGAGTAATGAAAGCCTCAGTAAAAAGAGAGAAAATGTAAAAAAGATTGAAATGTGAATGTTTAATATTCATGTTTACTGGAGCCAGGTGTCAGTTCTGTCTGCCTGTTATTATTTTTGGATTCAGTAGCTTTTTGTTCCCTAAATTTAAGAGTAGTTTCAAGGTGGTGTGAGGTTAGTCTTTTCCATTCTTTCGGTCAGTATATTTTTCCACTCAAGGATTGTCTTGAATACATATTTGTGCTAGATTTGCTTGAGTTCTTTACTATTCCTTTAGTGATTTTCACTGTTGCATCAGTCATTTCATTTGACTGGCAATAAGGTGCAGATGATGCCTGAATTCTATAATCTCCCTAGTAGTTATTCCATTTAGCTGGTCTACCAACCAATAAGAGTTGTAGTCTGTGGCAGTAAGATAATCAGTTCCTGTGACAGTGAAGAGGTTTACTCCCAACTTCATTTGTTGTCTTTCTGGAGAATCGTGTGTCATCAACAGCCCTGTAACTTGCTTAGCTTTGGACTCTTTAGAAGCAGTCTACCAGCTGATGTAGTCTATCATTTCATTGCTCACGATTCGCTAACAGAGTACTTTTGTTAGTTTCCTCAGACTCTACTTGCATTCTTTCATATCTTGAGTGGATGCACTTTAACAGCTCGCTTCTAAACTCCTTAAAAACTCTATTTCCTACATAAAGTCTGTCATCTTGCACTTCCTGTTCATCTCCATATGTCTCATACACATTTTGGGACACAGAAGTGTCCTCGATAAAAACCAAAAGAACTGCGGATGCTGTAAATCAGGAACAAAAACAGAAGTTGCTGGAAAACCTCAGCAGATCTGGCAGCATCTGTGAAGGAAAAAATTTAGAGTTAAAGCTTCAGTTCTGGTGACCCTTCCGCAGAACTCATAGGACCCAAAATGTTAAATCTAGTATTTTCTTCACAGATGGCACCAGCCTTGCTGAGCTTTCCCAGCAGCTTCCGTTTTTGTTACAGAAGTGTCTGGATTCTTTCATATTTTACTACTTTCCATATTTTACCACTATTTCTTGAACACTTGGAGAGTTGCATCTTGTTGGGTCGTTTCCTTGATTTCCAAGACATTTGTTTGATAGAGTCGATGTCTCTACTGGCCTAATGACTTCCAGAGTGTTTTTTTCTGTTGTTTCATGTTAGATCTGGAAGATTTGGTATCCTCTATTACTTCCCAGGGAGTGCAACTCTCAAGAGCACGTCAGTAATGTACAATGTTGCTGAGAGATTTGCTTGTATGTTACATCTAAATGGTAATCATATATCTGCACAAAAATACATCTGTAATTGCAGTAACATGCATGACAGACAGTTTGGAGGCAAATAGTCGGGACTTAGGAAGAGTGCTTTGAAGTGGTTTGTGTCAGACTCGGCTATCACTTTGTTCTCTTCAAGTAGACACTTTGTTAATCTGACCATGCCATCTTTCCATTTGGATTAGCACGCTGGATGAAAATTCAGTTGGTTGCCTTTTCTACATTAGGATTGCTACAAGTCCTGCCTCATTGGTATCGCACTGCAAGGTGATACCATCATTGACATGATTGTATTTCAGCACTGCTTGTAGCTATCACTAGTCACTTGATTTTAGCGAACATTATTTCTTATTCTGTGTCTCAGTGCCACTGTAGTGAGCTCACTTATTGGTTCACACTCCAGTGACAAATTGGGCAACAATTTTGCTAACAAGTTGACACCATAAAATTATTGTATTGCTTTCATATCTTTTCATCATTGCATTGCTGCTACAGCTGTTCGTATTTTGGGATCTGGGCAAAGATTTTTTACTGTCAGTATAAGGCCTATGTACTTGACTTCAAATATCTTGAATGACAATTTTTCCTTGGCCAGCTTACATTGTCCCAGACACCACCATCACTATCCCTGGATATGCCTTTTTCCACAGGCTGGAGAGACCCAGCAGAGAGAGTAGTGCAGTGATATGCAGTCGGGAGGGAGTTGCCCTGACAGTCCTCAACATTGTCACTGGACCCCATGAAGTCTCATGGCTTCAGGTTAAACTTAGGCAAAGAAACCTCCTACTGATTACCATGTATCATCCTTCCTCAGCTGATGAATTGAAATTCCTCCAAGTTGAACAACACTAGAAGGAAGCACTGAGGATAGCAAGGGCACAAAATATACTCTGGTTGGGGGATTTCAATGTCCACCACCAGAGTGGCTCAGCAGCAGTACTACCGGTTGAGCTGGCTGGGTCTTAAAGGACATAGCTGCTAAATTTGGTCTGTGGTAGGTAGTGAGGGAACCAGCAAGAGAGAGAAACATACTTGACCTCATCCTTACTGATCTGTCAACTTCAGTTGCATCTGTCCATGACAGTATCAGTGATAGTGACCACCGCACAGTCCTTACGGAGATGAAGTCCCACCTTCACATTGAGAATAACCTAAATTATGTTGTTTGGCATTATCACCGTGCAAAAATGGGATGGACTTTGAACTAGCAACTCAAGACTGGGCACTTATGAGGTGTTGTGGGCTATCAATAGCAGTAGAATTGTACTACAGCAAAATCTACAACCTCATAGTTGAGCATATCCCCCACTCAATCATTACCGTCAAGGCAGGGGATTAACCCTGGTTCAGTAAAGGCTACAGGATGGTATGCCCGGAACAGCATGCCTGAAGATGAACTATCAACCTGGTGAAGCTACCAAACAGGATTGCTTGCATGTGAAACAGCATAAGCAGCAAGTGATAGTCAGGACTAAGTGATCACACAACCAACAGATCAGATCTATGCTCTGCAATCCTGCCGTATCCAGTTGAGAATCGCGGTGATGATTAAATTCCTTTCTGGAGTAGGAGGATACACAGACAGTCCCATCCTCAATGATGGAAGAGCCTAATACATCAGTGCAAAAGATAAGGCTGAAGCTTTTGCAGCATTCTTCATCCAGAAGTGCTGAGTGGATGACCCACATTGGCCTCCTCCAGTGGTCCCCAGCATTATGGATACCAGTCTTCAGCCAATTCGATTCACTCTATGTGATATCAAGAAATGGTTGGAGACACTGGATGCTACAAAACCTTTGGGCCCTGACAACAATAGGGCAACAGTACTGAAGACTTGGGCTCCAAAACTTGCCACTCCACTAGCCAAGCTATTCCAGTTTCTGGTTTCTACCGGACAATGTGGAAAATTGCACAACTATGACCTGTATGTAAAAAACAGGACAAATCCAACCTGGCCTGTTACTGGGCCATCAGTAAAGTGATGTCATCAACATTGCCATCAAGCAGCACCTACACAGCAATAACCTGCTCAGTGACAGAGATAATGGGAACTGCAGATGCTAGACAATCTGAGATAACAAAGTGTGGAGCTGGATGAACACAGGCCAAGCAGCATCTTAGGAGCACAAAAGCTGATGTTTTGGGCCTAGACCCTTCATCAGAAAAGAGGGATGGGGGAGAGGATTCTGAAATAAATAGGGGGAGAGAGACAGGGTGGACCGAAGATGGATAGAGGAGAAGATAGGTGGAGAGGAGAGTATGGGTGGAGAGGTATGGAGGGGATAGGCCATTCCGGGGAGGACAGACAGGTCAAGGGGGCAGGATGAGGTTAGAAGGTAGGAAATGGAGGTGCGGCTTGAGGTGGGAGGAGGGGATAGGTGAGAGGAAGAACAGGTTAGGGAGGTGGGGACGAGCTGGGCTGGTTTTAGGATGCAGTGGGGGGAGGAGAGATTTTGAAACTTGTGAAATCCACATCGATACCATTGGGCTGCAGGGTTCCCAAGTGGAATATGAGTTGCTGTTCCTGAAACCTATGGGTGGCATCATTATGGCACTGCAGGAGGCCCAGGATGGACGTGTCGTCTAAGGAATGAGAGGGGGAGTTGAAATGGTTCGCAACTGGGAGGTGCAGTTGTTTATTGCGAACCGAGCGTACGTATTCTGCAAAGCGGTCCCCAAGGCTTTGCTTGGTATCCCCAGTGCAGAGGAAGCCACACTGGGTACAGCGGATGCAGTATACCACATTGGCGGATGTGCAGGTGAACATCTGCTTGATGTGGAAAGTCATCTTGGGGTCTGGGATGGGGGTGAGGGAGGAGATGTGGGGGCAGGTGTAACATTTCCTGCGGTGGCAGGGGAAAATGCCGGGTGTGTTGGGGTTTGAGGGGAGTGTGGAGTGGACAAGGGAATCGCGGAGAGAGTGGTCTCTCCGGAAGGCAGACAAGGATGGGGTCATATTGTAGACAGCGGAAGTGTCGGAGGATGATGCATTGTATCCGGAGGTTGGTGGGGTGGTATGGGGATTCTCTTTTGGCGATTATTGCAGCGGCGGAGTGTGAGGGATGAGGTGCCGGAAATGCGGGAGACATGGTCGAGGGCGTCCTCGACCACTGCGGGTGGATGTTGCAGTCCTTGAAGAACGAGGACATCTGGGATGTACGGGAGTGGAATGCCTCATCCTGGGAGCAGATGCGGCGGAGGCGAAGGAATTGGGAATAGGGAATGGACCTGCTCAGTGACAACCAGTGTGTGTTCTTCCAAGGCCATTCAGCTCCTGACCTCATTACAGCCTTGGTTCAAACATAGAAAAAAGAACTGCATTCCAGAGGTAAAGTGAGAGTGACAGCCCTTGACATCAAGGCTGCATTCAACCAAGTGTGGCATCAAGGAACCCTAGTGAAACTGGAATCAATGGGTATCAGGGGACAAACGCTCCAGTAACTGGAGTCATATTTGACACAGAGGAAGAGGGAGAGATAATAGGGATTGCCGATGCTGGAGAATATGAGATAACACGGTGTAGAGCTGGATGAATACAGCAGGCCGAGCAGCGTCAGAAAAGCTGGAAAGCTGACGTTTCGGGTCGAGACCCTTTTTCTGAAGAAGGGTCTCAACCCGAAACCTCAGCTTTCCTGCTCCTCTGATGCTGCTTGGCCTGCTGTGTTCATCCAGCTCTACATAGGAAGATGATTGTGGTTGTCAAAGATTAATCATCTCAGCTCCAGGACATCTCTATAGGAGTTTCTCAGGGTAGCACCCTTGGCTGAAACATCTTCAGCTGCTTCATCAACAACCTTTCTTCCAGCATAAGGTCAGAAGTGGGGATGTTCGCTGATGATTGCACAGTATTCAGCACCATTTGTGACTCCTCAGATACTGGAGAGGTGCATGTCCAAGTACAACAAAAGATATGGACAATATCCAGGTTTGGGCTGACAAGTGGCGAGCAACATTCACACCACACAAATGTCAGGCTATGACCATTACCAATAAGAGACATCTAACCACCCCCCCTTGGCATTCAATGGTGTTCCCATCACCGAATACACTATCAACATCCTAGGGGTTACCGTTGACCAGAACCTCAACTGTACTTACTACGTAAACTCTGGCTACAAAAGCCTGTCCACCATCTGTAAGGTACAAGTCAGGATTGTGTCAGAATACTCCCCACTTTCCTGGATGCTTGTAGCTCCAATTACACTCAAGAATCTTGATACCATTCAGGACAAAGCTACCAACGTGTTTGGCAGCACATTCACGAGCATGCATTCCCTCCACCATCGACGCGGAGTAGCAGCTGTGTGTGCTATCTACAAGATGCTCTGCAGAAATTCACCAAAGTTCCTCAGACAGCACCTTCCAAACCCACGAACACTTCAATTTAGAAGGACAGGGACAACAGATACATGGGAACACCACCTTCAATTTCCTTTCCAAGCCACTCACAATTCTGACTTGGAAATATATCGCCCTTCTTTCACTGTCACTGGGTCAAAATCCTGGCATGCCCTCCTAGTGGCATTGTAGGTCAACCCATGGCACATCATCTGGTTGAAGACAGCTCACTACCACCTTCTCAAGGGCAACTGGGGAAATGCGGTAATACTGGCCAGCCAGCGACACTCTCGTACCACAAAAATGAATAATGAGACAAAGCTTCAGGTTCATCTGCTGGCAGTTACATTAGATTGTGATTATGATCAGCAGTGTCTTCTTTCATTCTGTCTCTGTATCCATAAATGAGGAGATCATTCACTGTAGCTTACATTTCAGAAAGGTTACTAAGCATCTCATGCTGGTTACTAGAAATTCCTTTGCAGTTGTGTAAAGGCAAAACTGTATGCAAAATTATGAAATCACAAAAGATGTAATTAATAAGCTAGATCAGCTGTGAGCACATACATTTGTGTCATTCCACCCTTAACCTCTCTGAAGAAATAAAATGAATGGATAGTGGAAACGTTAGAAGCCTTAATGGCCCACTTTGAACTCCGAGTGAATATAACTTGTGAACACCGTGTGTTCAATATGAGGGCCCAAAGTGAAAAAATATCAATTTATCAATATGCACCTTTAATTAAAAAGAAATTAGCTCTGCTGTAGCTGGTCAGTGCTTTATTTACTGATTACTTATTCATTTGAAGCAGATGTTGCCAATTGTCCAAATTTCCTGTGTCATGATCCCATCTTGCTGCACAAGTCAGATTGCAGACTGAAATCTGGATTGAAAAATCACTTTCTTTGGTTTCTACAGTAAACATAAATTTTGTTCCACAATAATAATGCAGATAAAATAGACTAAACCAAGTTATTTATGTGTAAGAGACAGTAGGAACTGCAGATGCTGGACAATCTGAGATAACAAGGTGTAGAGTTGGACGAACACGACAGGCCAAGCAGCATCAGAGGAGCAGGAAAGCTAATGTTTCAGGTCAAGACCCTTACATTTCTGAAGAAGGGTCTCAATCCGAACTGTCAGCTTTCCTGCTGTACTGACGCTGCTTGGCCTGCTTACTTCATCCAGCTTTGCACCTTGTTACACCATGTTATCTCTTATTTATGTATCACACACATTTAAAGACTTTGAAACACGTGGTAAATACTAAAATCCTAAAAGGACTCTTTTGCAATAATAACTTGAGTGATTTTCCTGTCGTATCTGTATGGCTTAATTTAGCTGGCTTCAATTCTTCAGATGAAGAATCTGAAGTCTTCCTTAATTTATAACATAAATGAGCTTAGATTTTCTAAGTTTTGCATAACTCTTTCAGAGTTTTAATAAAACACTACTGATCTGGAACTTTTAAACTGAACTGCTTACACTGAGGTAACCTTTTTATTAACAGCCCTTAACCACCTCCTTTTCTCAGGGGCAACTGTTTGGCCAAGAACAGCCACAAATTAAAACTAAAACAACAACATTTTTTCTTTACCAAGCTATGGGTGTTTCCCCTAAGGATCCCCCCAAGGAATTCAAGGATCATCTTACCTAAAAGCCTAATGCAGAACGCTGTTTACTTTGTTTCCTCATACGATTTCCCAACATAAAATTTCCCTTAGTCTCCCAAATTCCCAGATTATTTTTAAAAGCAATCACTGTGGCTTCAAGAAATAACAACATCTTAATTATTTGAATGCCTTCAAACACACACAAGACCCATATGCCATTGATTCAAATTTCAAAAAGCCAACATAAATGATGTTAAAATACGCCTTGCTTCACAGACTTCAATTAGTTTTCTGAATATCTACCACTGAGACCGTGGATATTTTATATGGACAGCCACTGCTGTTAACCATGATGTTGGTTTTGTCTCCAGCAGGATATTTTTCCAGATGTAGCAATGCTTTTGTTCTCATAAGAAGTTAGATGTGGATAACATGGTACCGAAGAATCCAACAGATATTTATTACAGCTAAGATGCACAAATATTGCAGTCAAAGGCACTTTAATCTCTATTCTAAAGTTATGCATTGAGTTTGCAACGGAGCAGCATGCTTTTAATAGCTGTCATGTTTCAAGTGAACCTCGGTAAGGTGGTATCTGAGATCGTTATCCCTTCAGGTCACATGGTATGATACAAGAATGATATTATGAACATGTCTCTTAAAGATTTACTGACAAACTGACTGAAATTCATTACACAAAATCCAGTACTGGAGCTGAAAATCTGCTAGAGAATTCTTAGCTTCCTCTAATACTTAAATTTATGCATATAGTATTTAAGCAGGAGTTATAATTCGAATAGAAACTAATGACATTGAAAATTATAGGATGGATAACTTGTCAAGGGAATTTCCAAAGTTAAACTCCAAATTAAAGTGCAAGATTTCAGGATTCTCAAGATGATTGTGTAAACCAGTGTGTGTATGAGTTTAGGGTCGATGATTGGTAAATAAATATGTTGTGCAAGGGTGCAGAAAGGATTTTGATTAAAGATTCACAGGCCATTGCGGTAAGTTCTGGGAAGTGGATAGAAGTTGTTTAGAAAGCATGAACTTCACCTAATTCATGTAGTAGCAAGTGACCTTATATTATGAATTAAACTTATAATACAGTGAGGGGAAAGAAAACAAAGTGATAATTATGTAGCATCTTTTGTGATTTAAGAATGTTTCAAACTGCTTGAAATCTGTTTCAGTGCTTTTAAAGTTCAGACGTGTTTGTAGATGTAGGGCAATGCAGCAGCTAACTTGCACAAAAGAATGCCTTTGAATCAGCAATCTTCAGAAAATCTGTTTTTGTGAGGTGGTTGACTGTTCAACATTGAGTAGGCCATGGGGAGAATTCTGCTATTCCATTTCAGAATGACAGAATGCCTAGTTCACAGGGCCTCAGTCAAGAAGATGTTCTTAACTCACGTGACCAAAGCTTTAGCCCAGAATCTTCTGACCCTGAAGTGCTCCAACAGAGGCTGGCTCAAATGGGACATAAGATGGAGCTATGGAAGGATTGGAATTGTGAATTACCAGTTGTAAAAAGAAAATAGAGATATTAGCTAAAGAGTTTAAGGGCTGAAGGATTTAACAATTAGAATATGAAGAACAGGCTTAGCAACAGAAGGGTAGACGCTGAAATAATAGGATGGAGTGACATGAAACCAAACTTTTTCCTTGTAACTATAAGTGCAAGGTGAACAAGAGAGTCAGAGCAAGTTGAGCAGATTATTGTGGAGGGACATGAACTTGGGAACTTCCATTTTGAAGCTGGACATAAGTCCCAGACAATACCAGGGAACAAAAACATAATTGTAAAAAAATGAGTTACCAATCCAACAAAAGGATTTGTAAATAAAGTTGCATAACTGTGTTAATATTAGAAAGAACGCCAAAGTATATGATGAATTGGGTAAGACTACTGTAGATGATCTGGATGCGGCAAAGACATATCAGTTTTCACAAAGGGAGCTAGACAATTTCTATTCAGAGAGGTTGTGTGATTTATAACAAGGAAAGTACTTAGTGGAGTATAAGTCATAAAGAAACTGGACCAATTAAGTATCCACATGGGTCCGAACCACGTACAAAGCATTCTGAAATCTTCAAAAAACTGAAGGAGAAAAATTAATGATGGTTTGGTTGATTTTTTTCAGAGTGCCATAAATACTGAAGAAATCCCCCAAGATTGTGGTGTCAGTTTTCAAAAAGCATAGATCTAATGATTAAAGGCCGGTTAGTCTAACAGTTATGGTGGAAAAATTGTTTGAAGGCCTTCTGCAGCAAGCATATATTAATTTTTAAAGAACTCAGCTCTTCAGGTACCAGTTAACATGGTTTCAGAACTAATAGTTCATGCCTCATAAGCCCTCTGGCAGAGAAACTAAACCAGTCAGCTCATGAAATCTAATAAATGCAGTTTGTTTGGATTTTCAAAGTGCATTTGACAAAGTTTGTCATGCAAGACTTATAACCAGGCTCAATACTTGTGGAATAGCTGATAGGCTGTCCAGATGAATTGAGAATTGACTTGATAAAAGAAGTCAGAGGACAATGAAGGGAAGCATTTTGGTTTTAGGAGATTTAATTTATGGCTCACCATGGGATTACTCTGGAATGCCTCCTATTTACAAGATGTGGGAATCACGTAAAGCAAGAATTCTCACTTTTTTTGCCTTTTCATGCTTGCACACCATGCTATAGACAGGTAACAAGTGAAAAATGAATTGATTTATGAGTGGTATCAGTGCAGATGGATTATAATTTTGATAAATTTAGCACAGTATAAATAGGAGAAGGTAACAACACCTTTCTGTACATTTATTAAAGGATCCTACTTTAAAGTAGAGAGCGGCACTGAACCAACTCTAAGGGCTGATTTATCCCTTTGAGATTGGGACACAAAGGTTGAGATTGTTACTTGGTCCTGCCCTAGGGTGGAAATAGTAAATCATTGGAATTTTCGAAGGGAGGACTTACATTAGTTGTCTTGGAGTCAGGTTTAATGTCCGATAATGGGCAGAGGGTGGTTCCCTGTAGCTGGAGAGCCCAATATAGGCTTTAGTCCATACAAGGAGCAACAGGCTGTAAAGGAAGATGAGGAAGACTGAGAATGCTAGGTGAAGATACCCTCCCTCCAATCTTTAAAGCTTCTGTTAAAAATGGGCTTTTGCAGCCACGCCACTGCTGTGGGTATTGTGCTCGGGAGAGGGTAAAGGGTTAGATGGGGGCTGCTAAAGGATGACTCCTAGCTGCTGCTGCAACCAGGCAGGCTGGGAGGTCTTAGCAATTTTTATAGATGCGCCATAGAAAGCATCCTATCTGGATGCATCACAGCGAGGTTTGGTGCCTGCTCTTCCAAAGACCACAAGAAACTACAGACAATCATGAACACAGCCCAGTCCATTGTGGAAACCAGCCTACTATGTATTGACTTCATCTATACTTCCCATTGCCTCAAGAAAGCAACCAACATAATCAAAGACTCCTCCCAACTGGGTTACACACTCTTGCGCCCCTACTCCGTCAGGCAAAAAATATAGAAGTTTGAATACATGTTCAGATAGATTCAGGAACAACTTCTTCCCTGCTGTTATCAGACTTTTGAACGGACCGGTCAAATGTTAATGCTGATCTGGCTGTCTCTCTGCACCTTCTCTGTGGCTGTAACATTGTATTCCGCACTGTGTCCTGCCACCCTGCCGTATTTTGTATGGTACAATCTGCCTGTATAGCACGCAAAACAATACCTTTTCACTGTATCTCAGTATGTGCAACAACAATAGATCAGTCAACCAATCAATCTAACCCTGTCTGGAATGCTGGCCCCTCCCTGACCTCCAAGCACCAAAGCTGGTCCCTGGTTGCCTGTTAGAATGTGTCAGCCTTCCTGCCCTTGACCTCAAGTTCTTACTGAACCTAATCAGCGAATTTGGCAGTCAGCAGGTAGCCAGAAGCCAATGCTGCTTCTACAAAAATATTTAGTTGTTGCTCACCTCCATGTCCAAAATTCAAGTCACAGTGATTCAGTTACAAAGCAGGCAGGTCTGGAGTAAATCCAAATCAAAATTTGCGCAGATATTACAAGAATAAGCTGTAGAGAAGTCAACCATTGATCAAAAGAAGTGCCAGTTGAGATGTTACCATACAAGGTTCACCCAGGTCACATCGTCCTGTTCATTCAGACATTCAATTCTTTCTTGTAAGGTATTTTTAATGCAATGATGCCGCAATCAGGCTAGAACTACTCACAGCACAGTTTGACAACCTGTCACTCGGTGTGTTGCCTTCTCCAAAATGAGTGCAACTAGCTTGAGGTGGTATGTGTAAAAGGTGGATATAGCAGTCACTTTCTAATCGTTTCCTTCTCTTGGACATGCGTGAATGCATGATGACAGAAAAAGAACAGAAATTATCTCAGGTATATTATTCAATAGTTGGGACATGTAAATCTTGGGTTTTTTTGCAGGAATGTGACCTCTCAGCAAGGGTGTCTGGTGAACAGGACAGCCACCCAGCCAATGCTATGAGCCTTGAGCTCATCAGAATTTCCAGGAGGATTTGAACAAATGCAGGGTGCCATTACAAGCTCACCCATCTGATTTTATCAACTTGACATATTGCCATGGCATTTTACAGGCAAAGTGGTAATACAGAGTAACGCATAGGTGTGGACAGGCCGTACTGGAGTAAAATAACAGAGAAGAATTTCCTCCTCATCCCATAATATTTTATGTTTACCACTTAAACGATTTGCAGCACATACTGAATTATGCTGTTTGGCACTCACCTGAGGCTGTGTTGCTTTACCTGGGTGTGAAAATTTGAATAGAAAATTTAAGTTGGAGTTCAGTAAAATCAGTTTTCTTCACGTCTGTTTGAGAATTCCCTAGGGCTGTGTCTGTTCTGGATAAACCTGATGGATTAGCTGGAATTTATTGTCACGCTGGTAAAATCTACAATCATCCCTTGGACTGCAGTGGCCAATGTACTGTTATGCATATGGCTATACTGAGCAGCAATTTGTATTAGACCAACACTTACTTCTGTGTAATTGCTTTATTCCATTGTCTGTTTTCCTATTCATTTTGAGAGAGACAGGGAATTTATGCTATACAAAAGTGCTTACGAGCACAAATATGCAGCTTCACAGTCTGCAGTCTCCCTTTCTGCAGCGGAGTTGTGGTGAAAGATCAAAGTTGCTGAATTAAGAAGTAGTGCAATGTACACGGGTATCAGGGAGCCATGCAGTGTACCAAGAATATTTGGAGCACTGTGTTGTAGCCAGGACCTTGTGGAGCAGTGCAGTATCCACAAGAAGTGCACAGCCATGCAGTGTATCAGAGGTCATGCAGAGCAAAGTCGATATAAAAAGAATCAGACTCGGGTTCATTGTTGTAGGTTCTTCATTTGCTAATAAAACCAATACAGTGAGTGTCACCAACAGAAAGACTCAGACCAATTCTTCTACTTACATTGAATGTTTCCTTATCTAGTGCATTTGCAGAAAATGTTAATAGTGAGCTCCTGCCTGTAACCTGATTGGCCCACATTAGTCACATTGGCTGCTGTTACAGTAAAGGGTGTGGTTGTGTCAGTTGGTTCCAGATCCTCAGCTGAATTGCTGGGCTTATAGCAAGTGGACAGAGTTTTCCCATCAGGGCTCCCTCTTTGGATAGACAACGACTGAAGATGTCAACACCTTGGTTCTGTACTGCACTGGACTGGAAACATCTCCATAGAAAAATGAAGCCGGATGTGGAGAAGGGTAATGACCAGAACGATGGACCGAAGGATTTTCGGGTTCATTGCAAATTCGACAAGACTGAGGTGTGCATGGTGTCAGAGGCAATTCCAGGGCAGTCCGTTCAAGCTTATCCTGCCGGTAGGTTCCAGAGTTGTTGGCATTGTTAGCAGATGGGGTAGACTGAACATTTGTGAGTCATGTTCATAAACATTGACGTTCTAAGTTTAGTTCACACAAACAAATGCTCTGTATTTATCGGGCTTATAAAATGTCTCTCAGCCTTTGGTTTGGCTGTGAGAATCCTCTAGTAGTATCAGCTGTGTCACATAGAATTGCAGCTCAGCTATTAGGTTCTGGTCTCATGTCATTATTCTGTACACCTACATTAAATTACAACATTTAAAAGACATCTGGATGGGAATATGAATAGAAAGAGTTTACAGGAATATGTACCAAATGCTGGCAAATGGTACTAGATTAATTCAGGATATCTCATCAGCATGGACAAGTTGGATAGAAGGATCTGTTTCTGTGCTGTACATCTCTATATCTGACTGCCGTTGTTCTTAGATGTTCAGACTTGACCGAGCACCATGGAAGGAAACTTCTGGATAAGTGTGACTCATGCTGGCTAGTGTGTGTGTTGGTGATGGAGCTAGAATCAGACTCTATTGTAGACTTCCATTTGAGAAATGTTCAGTGATGATTTTCCCAAATAAAAGACACTAAGCGGTCTCAAGGATGGCGAAGATCACTGAGGATGAGCATGAATGGGGTTAGGGGACAATATTCAGTGTAGAGCTGAGAGCAGTGAATAAGGATAGAGTGTAAATTGGTTTTGATCACTGTAGAAACCTGGGATTCCGACTGAATGAGGGCATGAGGAACTCTGAGACGATTCAAAATATCAGGAAATATTGCTTTGCACAGGTTATTTTTAGGAAAGATAACAGGCCAGTTACCAATTGGGCAGCGCCCTGACGTAAGCAAGGGGAATTCGAACTTAAGCAACAAAATTCAGTCAGTTTGAACAAGAGTTTTAAATTTGGAATTCATTGTGATAGCATTGTAACTCTCTGGAGCTCAGCTTGTAACTGAGAAGAATAAAATCCTTTGGTTTGATTAGACTAGTATTGCCAGTATAGATGCTGCCAGACCTGCTGAGCTTTTCCAGCAACTTTGTTTTTGTTGCCGGTACACAGTGTATATTGGGTTGTGGAGTGACACACATTAGTTGTGTGCACATATGTGAATTTAATTGTTTATGTGCATATAAACATGTGGAAAGATCGGTGCACAATGGTTGTCAGCAGTCTCTTCATCTGTGACACACAGAGAGGTTGAACAGTGATAATTGTTGTTTAAGGAGCTGAAATCAAAAGGAGCACATGCTCCCAGGTTTTAATTTCCTGCAGCTTTTCAACAAGAAGCAATTCTGATTCCTCCACACCTGTAAGAGACTGATCTCCAGCCCATTTGAATGATCAGAACTTATTAAAATCTCAGGGGGAGAAAAAAGGGCTGTTGTGGTGCAGAGGTAGAGTCTCTACCTCTGGACTTAAAGGCTTGGGTTCCAGTCCCAGATGCTCCAAAAGTGTGTAATAACATCTCTGAATAGGTCGATTAGAAAAATAAGTTACATTTTTAAAATAGTGAAAATCCCAGGTAGCTGTGGAAAATCACAGGGTACAGAGGCCACCTTCGAACAACAGATGAGTGGTTCAGTCCCTTATGACTAGGAATAGAACAAGATCATGGCCATAAAGGCCTAGGTTTTCAATGGAAAACCATGTTGTACATGGCTGCTCTTCTTAGCCATGCAAAGGAGGTTAAAAAAATACAAAGTTTACCTTTCTAGGCCTCTACTGGTCCCTGATCCATATTTATGTTAGGTTGGTCTCTCAGAGTTTAGGGCTGGTTTCTTGGTGAGTTTGAGACTGGTTTCTTTGCACGACAAGTGGATTTGTCAATGAGTTATCTGCTTTTGTTTAATCGTTTGTTTAATTTTCAAAGAGCAATTTATTTGACCTGTGTGAATAGTCTGATGTCACAAGTGTAAATCTAGGCATTCTTTCCTTAATTAATTATGACTTGAAATTTATTGGATTTTGTTCAGAGTGCTGGGTCCTGCTGCTATTTGCCCAGTACTCCCAGGAGCTACTATCATATTACACACTTACAGAATAATGGAACCATAGTAACGTCCACTAATCCAAAGAGAGACTTGCGTGTTACACTGTGTGAAATGGAGCATGAGTGATGATGAAATCTAAGAGTTAAATTGGAGAAATGTGTTCTTTATGCATTATGCGCTGCTGATCATGGAGGCTCAGCCTTGGCCATTCTGTTATAGGAAGGATATTAATATTGGTTAGTGGGGGGCAGCAGGAAGAGTACAAGACCAGGTTTAAAAAAAAGTTCCAGACCTTGGGATTCCAAATGATGAGGAAAGGCTGAACATGTTGGGTTTATTTTGTCTGAAAATAAAGAGATTTGAAGTGGCCTAATTGAAATGTTCACTTCCAAGGGAATTGCTAAAACGTGCATGAGCAAATTGATCATTGTGCTAATGGGCTCAAATCATAAAGGAGTCCTAGTTAGAAATGAAGAGGAACAATACATTCCAAAGGGTAATCCAGTTGGGAATAATTATCAATGATGCTCACACTGACCGTACATAAAAATCATCATTGTGCTGCTTGTCCTAGAAAATTCCAGGAAAATCAAAGGCTGGTGTAGACGTTAACCCCCAACTTTTGAGAGAGGCTGCTGTTGGATTCTGGAAGCCAGGCACATGGACAAGTTGAGCTTAAGGGCCTGTTTCCTTGCTGTAACCTTTATGACTCTATAACTCAAAGCTGCACAGAGCACAGATGATGGTCAGACCACAAGTGCAAAATATTTTCAGACCTTGTCCCTCAGAATTTGCACCTGCAGTTTTTTTGACATGTCTCCCATTGCACTGAGATATTGCCTGTGCAAGTCACGCTCTCCCCTTCCCCCACCGTATCCCAAAACCAGCCCAGTTCGTCCCCTCCCCTCACTGCATCCCAAAACCAGCCCAGCCTGTCTCTGCCTCCCTAACCTGTTCTTCCTCTCGCTCATCCCTTCCTCCCACCTCAAGCCGCACCTCCATTTCCTACCTACTAACCTCATCCCACCTCCTTGACCTGTCCATCTTCCCCGGACTGACCTATCCCCTCACTACCTCCCCACCTATCCTCTCCTCTCCACCTATCTTCTTTTCTCTCCATCTTCGGTCCGCCTCCCCCTCTCTCCCTATTTATTCCAGAACCCTCACCCCATCCCCCTCTCTGATGAAGGGTCTAGGCCTGAAACGTCAGCTTTTGTGCTCCTGAGATGCTGCTTGGCCTGCTGTGTTCATCCAGCTTCACACTTTATTATCTTGGATTCTCCAGCATCTGCAGTTCCCATTAGCACATCACACTCAGGGTGGTTTTGCCTGATAGGTTTTCAGCTTTATCCGGTGACACCCTGCAACAGAGTATCGATACTGAATGCACTGCCTGGAACTGAATATTTGTTGAAATGGGACACCTCCCAGATTGCCCGTTTTGGCTGATTTAATTCCTGTCAAACCACAGGGAAGATGGTATGGAGCTATAGGACAATCCACATGGCTCTACTTTTCAAGAACGGTAATAGAGATAAACCAAGGAATTCTGGACCAGTGATTGTCTCATCTTTGGTAGGGAAACTATTAGAGAAAATTATGAAGGAAGGAACTAATCTCAACTTGGAGAAACAAGGTTTGATCAGGGATAGTCAATATGGCTTTGCCTAACAAATTTGCATGAACTTTTCATGGAGACGATCAGATGGATCAGGTTGGGCAGTTGATATCATTTATGTAGATTTCAATGAAGCTTTTGACAAGGTCCAAAGTGGGAGAATGATGAAGAATGTAATAAAACAGGGGTTCAGGGTAATTTGGGAAATTGGTTCCAATGGCTTAGTGTCAGGTGATAGTGTGGTGGTAGAAAGCTGTTTAGGTGACTGGAAGCAGTTGTGTAGTGGTCTACTACAGGGGTCAGAGCAATGTCCCTTATTATTTGTGATATTCATTTGCGATGACATGAAGATTGTCAGATGGTTGACAGTGAGCAAGAAAAATGTTCGGCTACAGGAGGATGTAAACAAATTGATCGGATGGTCAGATCAATGGCAGATGGAATTTAATCCTCAAAAGTGTGAGGTAATGCACTTTGGAAGAAGTAACAAGACAAGAGCATACTCAATGCAGGACTCTAGGAAGCTCAGAAGAACAGGAGGATCTTGGTGTGCTTGTGAACACATCTTTGAAGGTGGCTGGACATGTTATTAGGGTAGTGAAGAAGGCATACAGGACATGTTCCTTTATCAGTCATGGCATAGATTATGACATCAGGAGGTTGTGATGGAACTGTACAGAACTTTGGTTAGTCCATAACTGTGTAAATTTCTGGTCATTGCACTACAGGAAGGATGCAATTGTACTTGAGTGGCTGCAGATGAAGTTCACCAGGATGTTGCTTGGGATGGTGCAGTTTAGCTATGAAGAGGGGCTGGATTAGCTTGGATTATTTTCTTTGGAGCAGAGGAAGCTGATTGAGGTGTGTAAGATTACAGGAGACATGGGCAGGGTGAGTCGAAAGCAACTGCTCCCTTTCATTAAAAGGGAATTAACAAGGAGACATAATTTTAAGGAGAAAGGTGTAGAGGGGATTTGAGGAAATATTCTTCTCTCAGATTGAGGTGAGAGTCAGGAAGGCACTGCCTGGGAGAATAGTTGAGGCATGTAATCTCACGGCCTTTTTATAAGTACTTGGGAATGTGCACTTGCAATGTCATAACGTTCAAGGCTCTGGGCTGAGTACTGGAAAGTAAACCTCGTGTAAATTTAGTTTTCTTCAGTGCAGACTCCATGGACTAAAGGGTATCCTCTGTACTTCAATTCTATGATTTGCTTCATCATTTCAGTATAAAAATGTGTTGAGCTACACCTTGTTGGAAAAGTGAGCCCAGAGTTGTGTTGAGGGGTCAGGAGGATGTCTGGGACATTGAAAGCAAACATCAACAATTTCTCTCCTCAGCCATTGAAATTAAAGGATGGGGAAAGAAAGAGAGTTAATGGAGAGAAGAATAGAGTGAATTGGTCAAATTAAGTGTAGAAGGAAAAATAAAGGGAAGCAAAGTAAGATTACAAGATCAGAAAGAGAAAGGTAGAGAAAAGTGTTTTAAAATTTGAAATAGCCCCTGGAACAGTTTCCTGCCTAGAAGAATGAGACTGCTTAGTTTCAACTGCTTCCTTCTTCCAAAACTTGCGTGGTATTACAGGAATGTTAAACTCCTCATTAAAATGAGTCCTTGGGTCATTAGGTGCCAGGCCCATCTCTCCGCAGTGAGTTTAATTCCTTTTAATCATGAAACTACAGCAATTTCTTCCAAGGCAACTGGCAGCGTCAGATTTTGTGACACTGACAACAACCAGCGTAAATTGAGCAACAGTTTACTACCATTTTTAAATGCTTTTGTTAGCACCTTGATGTTGCTTTCCCACCAAATTTGGTTCGATTATGTCAACACCTATTTGTTTTGGACACAAATCCTCTCTGCAATGCCTGGCTAGAATTCCAGCCCGATCCATAACAATCACTCAACCATGTATCTCTCCTCTAATTTACGCCTCCATCCTCTCATCTGTGCTCCGAGAGCTCAGTAAATCATGTTACTCTATGATTTCCCAGCTGGCTGCTGCCCTTGGTACCTGAAACAAGGGGCCATTCTGATCATCTGAACCTTGTTAACCTCTCCACTCTGAATAATTGCACTCAGCAGTGTCCAACAGTGATCAGGATCTAAGATCCTAGTAATTTTCCTCAATCCCATGGTCAGTGCTCCCACCTTTGCTCTGTCTACCAGAGGCACTGAGGTCTCTGGCCTGACTTGAGACTGCCTCAGTTTAGCACGTGGCAAAGATTGAAACTGAAGATTGATCACCGATCCCTAAGAACTGTATTTACTCCTTAATCTGTTTTCATGGTTGCTCAAGTCATCACATTTGAAATGAACAAAATTTCCAATAGTTTATTGGAACCAGTGGTTTGATCAGAGGCTAAATCATCTACCCAGGACACCCAATCTCTCTCTGTCGTTCATGCTTCTGCTTACTTTTTTAAAGCTTTTCTTTAACTATTTTGGGCAAGATATCCAACCAAAGGAGCAAGTGCAGGAATACCTGGAGGACATCTCTTGAGATTAGGATTTCTGGAGGGTGACGATCAGGAGTATGTACATGAGTCCATGGAGTGTGAGTCTTTGGAGAATACTATGAATAGAATTCCCTATTTATCAGTTCCTGTATCTTCCTCCATGCCAGTTCCCATGCATTTAACTACTTACCCTCTGACCACGTGGATTTCTACATATACTCCAACCAGTCACCATCAGTGTGTGATCCAACCAGCAGTATCCTTGTCACCTCAACAGACCCTGGACACCTTCCCATTGGTTAACAGCAGCATTAGGGCAAACCTGGCCTTTAAATCAACAAAGAAAACTTCTATGACACATTGTGTAGGAGAGAACAGTAGGGGAAGTTTTGGCGTTGCTCTGTTATGAGTAGATTGTGTACGTTCTAAGTAATACAGCTCAATATTGGAAGTAAAATTGATAGGATTGTTCCTATTTGCTTTATTTCAGCTGGCAGGACGACTACAAATGAGGAGCTTGAAGACATGCTGGAGAGCGGGAATCCCGCTATCTTCACATCTGGGGTGAGTCCTTCCCTAACCTCCCTGATGATAAATCCCCAAGTGGAATCAGAACCATTACTCAGGATAATAACTACACTGCACCCATCAAACAGTGTACTATCAGCGAAGACATTAATTCAAAAATACTCAACAGAGCATTACATGGGAATGTTCTTGCCTTTTAATCAGAAGGTTGTAGTTTGGAACCCTACTCGCACAAGCTGGCAATCTGGGTTGATCCTTTAGTGTGAAGTCACTATGTTTGAAATGAGATGTAAAGCCCTAGGCCCTCTATGGAGTTTAAAGATCCCACGGCACTATGTCAAAAAGTGCACAGCTTTCCCTTGGTCAGAGATAATGGGAACTGCAGATGCTGGAGAATCCAAGATAACAAGGTGTGAAGCTGGATGAACACAGCAGGTCAAGCAGCATCTCAGGAGCACAAAAGCTGATGTTTCAGGCCTAGACCCTTCGTCAGCTTTTGTGCTCCTGAGATGCTGCTTGGCCTGCTGTGTTCATCCAGCTCCACACTTTTGTTATCTCAGCTTTCTCTTGGTATCCAGTCTGATCTTATTCTCGTGACCAAAAACAAATAATCATTGTTGGTATTTTCCAGTGTGTAAACTAGCTGCCAAACTCACCATCACAGTGACAGCACTGCAAAGACTGTTCATTGGTTAGGAGCACACTGGGAGATCAGGGGAATATCTGTGAAGCTGTTACCTACACAGATGTCTATTCATTATATTGTACCGGTGAAGCAAGTTGTCGTAACCTACACGCTGAACCTTGAAGTACAGAGGCTGCTGCTGTAACGTTCAGTGATTGCAACACTTTTGTGTTGAGCAAGATCTCACAGGCTACAGTGAAATGAATGGCTATTTAGTTAGTTTTTAAAGATAGTTGAGAAAAAAATGTTGACCAGGTGACAAGGAAGAAACTTAATTTCCAGTGACATAGCATCTTTCACATGCTTAGGGGGCCCAAAAATACTCGACAACCAGTTTATACACAGCAATGTTCCGTAAACATCAATGGTTCATTTTGGAAGAAATAGCATAATGAGGGCTAGATTAATATTCTGCATCTGCAAAGATTTTAGGATTTAAGGGACAGACTAAATAAAGAGCACGTCTGTGTAGTAGTAATAACAAGATTACATCTGGTGTCACGTACCAGTTATTATAGAAATAATTAAATAAGAGGTATCAGTGCATTAATAGTGGTTAGATGTATTAATAAATCAATGGAATAGCAAGGAAGAGTTCAAATTCCTTGGACATTACAACCATTTCTCAGCTATGTGTCTTCAAGGAGACGGACAGACATCACTCTGATTGGTCTGAGACCTGGTGCTATTTAAAGTGACAGAGTAATTGTATTCTGATGTCCGTTTTAAAATAATGAAATTACCAGGAATAAACATGAGGATTATCTGTTCGATGTTAATAAAATAAACAACAATCAACAAAGACTTAGGCAAAGGAAGATCCTTCCTGATCTTTAAATCTCTTTAAAAACCTGCAAATTTGATGGATATAAACGTCCAAAACACAGTGGGCAAAGTTCTTCACCCATTGTTATGAGTCAAATTTAAAAGCCTGGGAATTGCAGGTGAATATTAGGAATGGATAAGAAATTAGCTGAAAAGGTAATGCCAGCTTTTTGTTAAAAGACTTGGGTCAGGTTTCCTTGGGTGAAATTTGAACTTGCTGAAAATCTGTTCACTTGCTCAGAGTTAAGGTCAGGTCTAAAGCTCTTCCCATGCTTCCGAACTGCATTCTTCTTTGGATCACAGCTCTCATGAAGATGACAAAAGAGTGGTTTCACCTTGCAGTATTCATTCTGGCGTAAATCTCTGGAAACATTATCAAGAGACCTCTACCTTCAGCCTATTCCTGAATCTGACCCTTTCTCTCTTTTGGTGCTTTTATAGCACTTACTGAAATATTTCTTCTTTGTGTATTAACCTGACTGAAGATGGGATTTCTCCCTAGTAAAGGAAGCTGAAATTCATCCAAAGTATCTGGCTACACCTAGACTCTTGTCTCAATTTGAAAGTTAGCTTGATAAAGGACTCCCGGAAGCTAATGAGCTGCAATCAATTGTAACATGATTCTAAGATAATAAAATGTGAGGCTGGATGAACACAGCAGGCCGAGCAGCATCTCAGGAGCACAGAGATGTGCTCCTGAGATGCTGCTTGGCCTGCTGTGTTCATCCAGCCTCACATTTTATTATCTTGGAATTCTCCAGCATCTGCAGTTCCCATTATCTCTGTAACATGATTCTGTTTGGATATGCAAGCATTGAATAGTGATAGCCTATTCAAATACATTAGTTTCAAAACATATCAGATTAAAAAAGGCAAATAACTAGCAATGCTTAGTGTGGATTTTTAGCAAAGTTGAATGTTTCATCAGTTCACGATCAACAAACTGTTAATGAATCTTGCAGCACATGTGAAGAAAAATCAGAGTTAACATTTCAGGTCCGGTGGCCCAGAACTCACCAGAACCAAAATGTTAATTTTGATTTCTCATCAGAGATGTTGCCAGACCTGCTGAGCCTTTCCAGCAACTTCTGTTTTTGTTTCTGATTTACAGGATCTGCAGTTCTTCCTGTTTTTGTTGATGAATGTTGCTGGTTTGAAATAAATTTAATTGCAGCTTTGCATTTTCTGAATGATGTCAATTACCCTCAGTTGCCCTGAGGGTAGAGGAAGTGTCAGAAACTATTTGGCCTGTTTGGTCTCAAGTGGTAAAGGAACGCATTTACTGGTCTAACTAAAGCAGCTTATGTAGTTAATTAGGTACGGTTTATTGCCCTTTTGGCAGACCCATCAATTCAGCCTCCACTGAACTCATTTCTTCCTCTCCTGATTCTGTTTTCCTCCCCTTACCCAATCTCATCCCATTTATGTCTTCTGATACTTTATGTTGGTTCCACAATTTTAAGCTCCCTGGCCCAGACATGACCTCTTACCATGGACATTTAATCTTTCTCATGTCCAACCCCCATCAAAATGGTCTGAAAAATTTATCAAATTTCTAAATCAAATGGACTGCAGTGGTTCAAAAAGGAAGCTTACTGTCACCTTTATTAAAATCAGCAACTGTTGGCCTTCCATCCCAAGAACACATTAAAAAGATACAATAGTTTTACTGGACCAAAAACCAAATGTGGATGCTGGATATCTGAAATAAACACAGCAAATGGCCGATCACACTGAACAGTTCAGACAACTTCTGTAGAAAGAGAGAAAGAGTTCATATTTCAGATAAATGGTCTTTCATTTTAAAATTACACTGGAATTTTACTGATGCAGGGCAGGGGGTGGCCTTAGTAGCAAAGTAGGTATTTTGTGTTTCTACATAATGCCGCACTTCAAAGTAACTTATTGTATCTGTAGCACTTTGAGGTGTTTCTCACCTCTCAGGGTGGTAATCAATTGGGTTAAAATCCTAGTAGTCCCCATGATGCCCACTTCCTACAAGTAAATAAAAAAAACTAAGAGGGAATGAATCCTGGGCCAGCCAGTGACACCCACATTTCATGAATAAAGAAAAGCGGTGATACTTTAGGAAGCCATGTGTCAAAGTAATGCAGGAGTAATCATGTTGTCTTTAGAAGCTGGAGAATTTTAGTCATCATACTCTATTAATGTAGACTTGGCCAAAGCAGTTGTAGTAAAAACTGTTGGGTCTATTCCTGATGCATAAAAGAAACAGTAGGGCAAAGAGAGGGGAAGGTGCTTCAAGAAAGTGATGATAAGGTGACCAAAACCTGTTGTTGTAGATTTAACATTTTTAGTGAGTGTATGCTCAGATGAGTCTAAACTGTGCAGAATCCAGGTTGGAGATCTGTTCCAAGCTTTATTTTTACCTGATCAGCTTTAGAAATATGCCTTGATGGGGGCTTACTAACCCTGTTTTCTCTCACAGATCATAATGGACTCGAATATAACAAAGCAGGCGCTGAATGAGATTGAGACACGACACCACGAGATCATCAAACTGGAAAACTGTATCCGTGAGCTGCACGATATGTTCATGGACATGGCAATGCTGGTAGAAAGCCAGGTAAGAGAAGCAGTGAACAGAGAGTGTTCCTATTCTGAACTTCTGTCTCACAAAACTAGCTGAGAGCCATATAAATAATAGATCCAACTTTGTCCATACAAATCAACTTTAAATCCTTTATGTTTCTGTGATGATGCTGACATTAGTTGACAAAACATTTTGATCGATGTAAGGGTATTTGTGTGTGTGAGAAATATATTACTTCACTTTACACTGTGGCTTGTGAAATTATTTGCTGATGTTGAATTTTATTATTGATTTCAAAAGGTAATACTAATGTCAGATTAGGTGCTATGTGTAACCCACTGTCATGTGTCCATCACAGACTGGCCCAAGTAGGAGGCTGCAAGTTGTTTTTCAAAGTTTTAGACATCATCTCTATATGTATCTTGTAGTTTTCTCCGCTTAAATCTTTTGTCCCAGGTCACACACTTCACCATCACCCATTGCAGAGTAACCAACTGAGCACGGACTGGGGAAGAAATTTCAGATGCCCTTGACCTGTTTAACAGATTAGAAGCAACGTTTATTCCAACTGGTCCGTTAGAGACTCTGTCGTCTTACTGCCAGGTTTCAGGTAGTCTCTATCCAGAAAACCACAGCTTCACAAATCCAAGCAGAAAATTGAAATGGTAATGTTATCATTTGTACTAGCTCCCAGCTACATAGCCCTCATCATTCTCCTGTCAGTGAATCACTCATTCTTCCTCTACAACTGGTGCTGCATTCTCCCTGTCCGTTATAATAAACTACACGAAAGATGTAGGTTTTACTCTGACTAATTATGACCAATGCCACTGTAGATTAGCTCAACATACAGTGACATCTCCCCCATGCTCGATGTGAACTTCTACCTTTCAATTTGTGAATCTCACTAGTTATTGTTCATTTTTTCTATCTCAGAGTTATAGAAGCTCAGTCGTTAAGTAATATCAAGGCAGAGATTAGTAGATTTATGGTTACTGATGACATCAAGGGATGTGTTTTTAATGCAGGAAAGTGGTGCTGAAGTAGATAGTCAGCCATGATCTAAAATGGCAAGAGCAGGCTCGAAGGGTTGAATGGCTTAATCCTGCTCCTTTATACCAATGTTTCTAGAATCTCCCTACTTTCTGCTTCCATTCCCCCTCCACTGTAGTTTGACTGATCACCTCATCTGATCATTTACAAACATCTCCAACTCCAAGCATTCACCCTCACCCCTCCATGAAAACAAAATGAAATTGAAAAAGGAAAGAAAGGTACAAATTATATTTGGAGCTTAAATTTTGTTCCTAAGACTATTGATGTCAATCTTAACTCCACAAGATCCTAAGATGTTCTGCCTTATCCCTACCAGTGTGGTGTCATCAGACTGGATAGAGTTTAACGTAGTGTGTAACGTTAACCTTTACAGAACAATTGACTTACTCAATAGTTAGAGCAAGGAAGCAGCTCATGTTATCTGTTGATGTTCATACTGGCTCCCTGTAGGTCTACTGCTGGTATTCCCCTGCCTTTCCTGTGTAGCCCTGCAAAACCTTTCAGATAATTTCCTTTAGAAAACCACAAATGAATCTGCCTCCACTCTCAGGCAGTGCACAACAGATCCGAAACAACTTGCTGCATATAAGACAATAAAATGTGAGGCTGGATGAACACAGCAGGCCAAGCAGCATCTCAGGAGCACAAAAGCTGACGTTTCGGGCCTAGACCCCTAGGCCCGAAACGTCAGCTTTTGTGCTCCTGAGATGCTGCTTGGCCTGCTGTGTTCATCCAGCCTCACATTTTATTGTCTTGGAATTCTCCAGCATCTGCAGTTCCCATTATCTCTTGCTGCATATAAATGTTTTTTCTCAAGTTATCTTTGGTTCTTTTGTCAATCATTTTAATTCAGTGTCCACTATGTCATGACACTTCCTTCCATGGGAACAATTTCTCCCTTCCTACTCCATTTGGATCCTTCATGATTTTGAGTTTCTCTCAGCCTCCTGTTCTCCACAGAGAACAGCCTAGTGACTCCAGTCTATTCTTGTACGCAAGCTAAAGTCCCTCATCCTCAGATCCATTTTCTTTAATCTTTTCTACACTGTGTTAAAGATCCTCCCTAAATTATAGTTCCCAGAATTAGATACAGTATCCAGTTGAGGCAAACCAAAGTTTTTTACAAACATCATAACATCCTTTCTTTCATGCTCAGTTCCTCTTTGTACAAAACCTAGCTTCTTCATGCCCTAATAACTGCTTTCTCAGCCTATCCTATGATCTTCAATGATTTATTTATATGTACTGCAGGTCCCTGTGTTCCTTCACCCCCTTTAGAATTGTAATTTATATCGTCTCTGCACATTTTCCCTACTTACTTCTGCATATCAAATTTTGTCTACCACTTGTCTGTCCATCCCAATCTACATCCTTGTGAAGCTTACAACTATACGCTTCATAGTCTGTAATATTCCGAAGCATGAAATCATCTGCAAAATTTGAAAATGTGCCCCGCACTCAGGTCGTAGTCACTAATATAGGTCAAGACAAGCAAAAACCCTGATATCCAACCCCTGGAGTACACTATTGTGGGCTGAAGAGATTGGAGATTATAGGCAACTAAAACAAACCTGATTAGGGAGACGTTGAGGAGAGGGGGGGAATAGAATTCTAATAGAGCTCCCTGTAGTACTGCTTTCCAGTGTTACTGGGAACTTCTGCCTGTGAGTCAGTTCTGCCTATGCTGATAACAAGCCTATGTTTTCTCCTGCTGCTAATGCCCTGGACTGGACGGTGGAGTCCTGCAGGTATTTGTATCTCTGTATTTGTAGCATGCCATAACTGTGTAATTTGCATTGCAGCATGCGCTACAAGCGATTTGCATGCCCTTGGGTATTTTTAAATATGCTGAAATGTAACACCAAATGTGCCAAATGTGCAGTGTTGTGTAACTGCTACCTTGTTCGCATGGCTTCACCCATTGTGCCAGGCCTAGTGAATACCAGCATCAGCATTATTGAGTGCAAACCTGCTGCTGACTATTGCTGGAATAAGCCACATCCGATGGGAAGGGCCCGGTACAGTGGTGAGACCCAGGCTCCAAAAGCAGTCTCAATGTAGCAACGTGTTCAAAGATGCATAGCTAAGAACCCTGCTTGAATATGAAATAACAGACATTAGAAAGGACAGATTTCCCAACTCGCTCCCTCTCCCATGCCAACACTGGACAGAAGCAGCATACATGAAGTGCCAGGATTTGCTGATCTTTAGTAATGCCTAGCGTGGAAGGGGGCAGATTCTAATGTGCAGCGTGTTGGCAATTTTTAGCTACAAACAGTAACGGCCTCAATCAAAGCTAGATGATCCTAGGATTGGCTCTTGGGATCTCAAGGGATCAGGAGTATTTGATCTGAATTGTTACCCCACTCTGGGGTTCAGGACTGCTGGAGAAAAATAAAAATGAGAGGAGAAGCAGTGGCGATGGGATGTTCAGTGGGACTTGGCAAAACACACTGCCGTTTCCTTTCCTGTGGAGGTGGGCTTTCCCTTGGGAATAAGTCAGTAAAGTTTAACATTTACATGTAGTGTCCAAAGAAACCTCATCCTAGTATAAATGCTGTTAACAGCAGTGACAGAGTAGAAATCCTCCATTGGGAAAAATCTATTATGGTTCAAAACTAAAGTCAAATCTTTCATAGCTTCTGCAGTTTTCCCATTGGAAGTGATTGAATGAGCTGATCATTGAGTCCTAGCAAAAGTGAATGAATGGCTCACTGTGTCATGGTGAGAGATGGCTTATGTACTGTTTCACCTCCACATTCGGCTGAGTGATCGTGAAGATCCACCAGGTGAAAGGATGAGTTCCATGCAGTCAGGCAGTAGTTACTGTGGGGCTGGAGAATAAAGCTCCTAGAGGCTTCAGCTGGGCTTGGGGACTGCTGCAAGGTGTGAGCAATGAGCAAGCAAAAGGGTGGCTTTTCATGCTTGCTTGTGTTTTTGTGTGCTCGGAGTGTCTGGACTCCTTGTCAGCCCTTTACTTTCTGTTTCAGGGTGATGTGGTCAACAGCATCGAGCAGAATGTCACCAATGCAGCGGATTATGTGGAGCAGGCAAAGGACAACACAAAAAAAGCAGTTAACTTTCAGGGTACAAGCAGACGGGTAAGTGGCTGAAGAGAACCGGACACTGAGAAGATCTGTTATTGTCACGTGTCTCTGCTCTTTTCCTTGATGCCCAGGGAGAGATGATAGACAGGATCGAATACAACGTTGAGCACTCAGTTGACTACGTAGAGAGGGCAGTGTCCGACACGAAAAAGGCGGTTAAGTACCAGAGTAAAGCACGACGGGTGAGTAGTGCAAGTATCTCCATCTCAGCATGTGGCATGGTCAACTCCATTTGTGAACCGTGCTTTTCCCAAGGCCATCATAAGAGACCACAGTAAAACAATGTTTCTCGAGCCTTGTGTTCACATGATTGACTTGCAGACTGTATCAGTCCCCAGATACCTTGAAGCCTGTATCAGCTGCCAGTCTGAAATTCCCTGAACTTTTCTTCTGTGTTAAGGACACTGCCCCACCATCTGTCTGGGTTTATTATCAATGTTGTTTGTTCTGCATAAAATGTCACTGGACCATTTACTCCTGAGGCTGAGGTTCAGAGGACATGAGTTCAAACAAATCCGCAGCAGCTAGTGGAATTTAAATTCATTTAGTAAAAGAAATTCTGGAATTGAAAGCTAGTGTTTGTAATCCTGACCAGGTAACTAGCATTGGTTTTTATAAAAACCATCTACAAATATCTTCAAGGGACGGAAATCTGCCATCTTCAGCTGGTGTCACCTACATGTGATTCCAGTCCCACAGTTACGTGGCCTATCCTTAACTGCTGTCAAGTCAACAGAGGGTTGAGGGACAAATGTGGCCTTTCAAAAAAATATAAAGCAAAACTGGAGCTCTTGGCCCATTGACACAATATGCTGTAGTAGAATATACACAAGGGAGCGTTACACTCAGTGAGTATATTTTGAAGTATACATAGCATGCCACAACTCAGTGGTGCAACGTTAGAACTAACCTTAATTTCTACTAATTTTATGTTAGGGTGATACCATTGTTAAGTAATGTCTATATGTCACCAGGATGTAGTAGCAGGGAACAATTCTGTCACTTTGCTAGAAACAGATCTTGGTGAGCTGAGAGTTATCTGAAGGCTGAAGCACGCCTTTCTATTAAATGATGGTGAACGCTTGACATGGCTCACCAGCTATTCAGAAAACTGTCTTTTAATGTATGCCCAGGCTTTCAATGATATATCTGCAGAGACCAGTCATATTTTTGGTTCCCTAGTGCATGTTAAAGAGTATCGGGTAAGAATGTTGACATATGGAAGACAAAGCCTATGCCCATGGAATCATGACAGAGAAACATTTGCTTTACTGAGTCTTATTGCATTCTGTGGTTTTTCCATTCCATTTACCTCTGCTTGGATCCTCTGTGAAGCATTTCTCCCAAAAACTCTTGGATTACTAATCCTTTCATGCACACTGTACTACACAAACCAGCTGGTGGTTAGCATTCCAATGCAACATCCATTACATGTGGTGAGCACTGTTGTGGCATCCTTGAAGAAAGTACCAGCTGTATTTGCAGTGGTGGTTAGTAGTGTATTAGAGACAAGGCTTCTGCATGTGGTGACTTGAACAATATTGAGTGAAATTACGGATAGTTGAACTAGGAAAGTGGCCGCACTAGACCTTGTACTAGCCTGGCCAGGTGATGGAAGTTTCAGTGAGGAGCATTTTTTTGGAACAGTGATCATAGTTCTGTAAAGTTTAAGACAGTTATGGATAAGGGTAAGACTGGTCCTCAGGTGAAAGTTCTAAACTGGCTTAAGGCTAATTACAACAATATTAGGCAGGAACTGGAGAAATTAGATTGGGGCAGCTGTTTGAGGATAAATCCACATCTGATATATGGGAGCCCTTTAAGAAACCAGTTAATCAGAGTTTCGGACCAGTGTGTTTCTATGGGAATGAAAGATTAAAGATGGCATGATTCAGGAACCCTGAATGACAAGAGATATTGAAAGTCTCCTTAAAAAGAAAAGGAAGTGCATGTCACGTTTAGGAAACTGAAATCAAACAAAGCCATTGAAGAATATAAAGGAAGCAGGAAAGAATTTAAACAAGGAATTAGGAGCGCTAAAGTGGCCATGAAATGTCTTTGGCAAGTGGGATTAAGGAGAATCCCTAGGCATTTTATACATATATTAGGAGCAAGAGAGTAACCAGGAAGAGGGCAGGTTCAATCAAGGACGAAGGAGGGAATTTATGCATGGAGCCAAAGAAAGTGGGTGAGGAGCTTATTGAATATTTCACTTCGATATTCACCAAGGAGGAGGACATGGATGATGCTAAGATTAAGGGTATGTTGGTATTCTAGGGCAGGTTGAGATTAGGAAGGAGGAGTTGTTGTGTGATTTGAAAACCATTAAGGTAGTTAAGTCCCTAGGATCTGATGGGATCAATCCCAAGATACTTAGGGAGGCAAAGCAGAACATTACTGGTGACTTGAGAGAAATCTTTGTATCCTGTTTAGCCAAAGGTGAGGCCTCAATAAACTAGAGGATAGCCAATGTTGTTTCTTTACATGCGAAGGGCAACAGAGATAATTGAAGAAATTATTGGCCAGTGAGACTTACATCAGTGGTAAGGAAACTATTGGAGAAGGATCTGGGACATTATTTACTCACATTTGGAAAAGAATGGATTTATTAGAGGTAGTCAGCATGGCTTTGTGCAAGGGAGGTCCTGACTCTCAAATTTGATTTGAGTTTTTTGAGGAAGTGACGAGGATGAATGATAGGGATAGGACAGTGTATGCCATCTACATGTAATTTATTAAAGCATTACGGTGTCCATCATGGTAGGCTAGTCCAGAAGGTTAAGTCACATGGAACACATGGTGAACTGATAAGTTAGGTACAGCATTGGCTTGGTCGTAGAAGACAGAAGGTAGTTGCAGAAGGGTGTTTTCTTCTGACTGGAAATCTGTGACCAATGGTATTCTGCAAGATTCAGTGCTGGGACCTCTGTTGTTTGTAATATATATAAATGATTTGGATAAACATATAGGTGGTCTGATTAATAAGCTTGCAGACGATACAGAAATTGGTGGAGTTGTGGATAATGAATAAAGTTGTCACAGAATAAAACAGGATGTAGATCATTTGGAAAGTTGGGTGGAGTAATGGCAGATGGAGTTTGATCTGGACAAGTATGAGGCGATGTATTTTGGGAGGTCAAATGCAAAAGGAAGGCATACAGTAAGTGGCAGGACCTTTGGGAGCATTGATATACAGAGGAATCTTGAGATGCAAGTCCATAGCTCTGTATAAGTGGCGACACAAACACAAGTGGATACGGTCGTGAAGAAGGTGTATGGCTTGCTTGCCCTCATTGATCAGGGCATTGAATATAAGAATTGGCAAGTCATATTGCAACCAAGCTTTAGGTAGGCCACATTTCAAGTATTGTATGCATTTCAGGTCAGTAAACAATAGGTAGGATGTAGAGACTTTGGAGATAGTAACAAAAGAGATTTACCGAGATATTAGAAAAAGCAAGGCCTACAAATGCTGGAGCCAGAGACAATACAGTTTGGAGCAGGAGGAACACAGCACGCCAGGCAGCATGAGAGGAGCAGGAAATTTGATGTTTGGGTCAGGACCCTTGTTCAGAAGACCCAATCTGAAACATCATCTTTCCTGCACATTTGATGCTGCCTAGCCTGCTGTATTCCTCCAGCTCCACACTGTTGTCTTTGCCAGGATGTTGCCTGGATTGGAGTGTATCAGGCACAAAGAGAGTTTGGACAAACCTGGATTGTTTTCAAACTTGGATGCTGAGGAATGACCTGATAGAAGTGTATAATATTATGAGAGGCATGGACAGAATGGATAATTGGAGTCTTTTACCCCATAGTGGACATATCAAATGCTAGGGCATATAAGCTTAAAATGAGAAGGGGGACATTTTGAAGGAGTCATGCAAAGCAAGTATTTTAGAGAGGGGCTGGTAGGTTCCTGGAATGCACTGTCAGGGGAGTCCTACAGCATGGAAATGGACCCTTTGGTCCAAACAGTCCACACCAACCATGTTCCCAAACTAAACCAGTCCCACCTGCCTGTGTTTGGCCCATATCTATCCTATTCATGAACTTACCTAAATGTCTTTTAAATGTTGTAACTGGACCTGCATCCACCACTTTCTCTGGAAGCTCATTCCATGCACACATCATTCTCTATGTGAAAGAGAAGTTGCCTTACTTTTTAAATCTTCCTCTTCTCAGCTTAAAAACATACCCCCTAGTTTTGAACTCTCTCACCCCAGGGAAAAGACCCTTGTCATTCACCTTATCTATGCCCCTTATGATTTTATAAACCTCAATAAGATAACCTCTCAACCTCCTATGCTCCAGTGAAAAAGTCCCAGTCTTTCCAGTCTATTTTTATACCCCAGCAACGTCCTGGCAACATCCATTTTAGAACCCTCTCCAGTTTAATAATATCCTTCATATAACAGGGTGGTGGTAGAAGCAGATACAGTAGCAACATTTAAGCGACATTTAGAAAGATACAACCAGGCAGTGAATACAGGGACACTGACATGTGAAGGCAGATAAGATTAGTTTAGAATGGCATCATGATTAGAACAGATAATGATGGGCCAATGGCCAGTTCCTGTGCTGTATTGTTGTAGGTTCTAATTGGGAATTGAAATGATACTGCACATTACATTCCTCAAACTATCTTTCTGAGGGATGTGCTAATGTTCATTCCACTGTCTAACCCACTATTTCACTCAATAATTTTACCCTGAACATGCTTCCTTAATGCAGTCTATCCTGACCTGACATATATAACATTTCAATGTAATCTAAATACCTAAGCCTATTTTTGATCAGACCAATATATCTGACCTAATCTTTAACATTACATGTTGTCTCATCATTACGTGTCCTATTTTATTGTATTGAAAGATTCAAATCTCTCCCAACGTAATCTAATCTAGTCATCATATAATGGATCCGAGTGCAGTAGATCCTTGTCAAATCGATACGGTTGCAATGTTTTATAAATAAAGCTAGCCTCATATCACTTATCCTGTTATATTATATCCCAATACGATCATCCCTAACAAAATCACTCCATTACAATCTGTCCAATTAGTGTATTTCAGTGTAATATTTCCCAGCTGTTTTCTTGCCCCAGTACAAGCATCAGACTCTCCTAGTTGATAAATAAGGCCTGATATAAACAATGACCCTTTCTCTACTGTAACCACATGCTTTCACATTGCACTCAGATGAGGATTTTTTTGAGTTAATGTGATGTCTACTCCCCGCTTGAGCCAATCTGAATGAGATTGCCAGTGTGGTATTAACCATACCAACAGGGTGTAACTACTGCCGTAAACCAACATACTTGGTAGCTTTGGGCTTGGTCAAGATTGATGTATGTTTTTTTCCAAGATCTTGCAGCCAACTGATGTATAAACTTCTGCTGCAATTGACCTCAAATCAAATTATACCTTTTATGCTCTCCTGTGATGCTACTAGATTGAGTTAATAATATCTAGACACAATCAAACCAAAAATTACAGTTAGCAAAGTCTTGTCCAGGATTATCCTGATATGATAGGACTTGTACTTAAGACCCCTGTTTATCCCTCTTGTATTTATCCCAATATATTACTGTGGTTTATTCCATTCTGATACACCTTACAGAGTAGTCTAATCTATTATAATGGAAAGCACCCAGGATATAGGTGCTTTGTAAAATCAAAATAAACACTAATGATAAGGATGGGAAGCAGACTTAAGGTTCCTATGAATTGTAGCCACCAAAATTACGTAGATGTATTTTGAACAGGGTATTGAAATCTTAAAATATCAGAATTCTAACTCCAACCTACCTGCTTTTACTTTCATCAAAGTGAGATGGGGATGGACAACCAACTCAAAGTCGGAAGATTAGGTAGAAATATAAATATTATCATGGAGTTGCTTGCATAACATTTGAACCCCATTATGAATTCACCCCAATGTTGAGGCGTTTCCCAGGCCTTCCTAAAGCCAAGATCTAAAAGAAGATGATGATCGAGAAGGTTTATGATGGATACATGTCACCACCTTCACTCAATCCTGCCCTTGGACACACCCCCAACAACCTTTCCATCCACTCCATAAGGTCAATGATCTCAGTCCCACTCCCTAACTCTAACAATCTGCCAATGATCTCTCCATTCTCCCTCAATCCCCAATATTCCCATTAGATTCTAATCTTGCGCCTGGCTCTCATTCACTTTTCATTTTGGATTCCAATTCTTCCTCTGATTGGCAACCTCAACATCGCTCTAGCCTTTTAATTTTTCATAGAACACAGAATATTACAGCACAGTACAGGCCCTTCGGCCCTTAATGTTGTGCCGACCTGTCATACCGATCTGAAGCCCATCTGACATACACTATTCCATGTACGTCCATATGCTTATCCAGTGACGACTTAAATGTACCTAAAGTTGGCGAATCTACTACCATTGCAGGCAAAGCGTTCCACTCTCTTACTACTCTGAGTAAAGAAACTACCTCTGATATTTGTCCTATATCTTTCACCCCTCAATTTAAAGCTATGCCCCCTCGTGCTCGCCGTCACCATCCTAGGAAAAAGGCTCTCCCTATCCACCCTATCTAACCCTCTGATTATTTTATATGTCTCAATTAAGTCGCCTCTCAACCTTTTTCTCTCTAATGAAAACAGCCTCAAGTCCCTCAGCCTTTCCTTGTAAGACCTTCCCTCCATACCAGGCAACATCCTAGTAAATCTCCTCTGCACCTTTTCCAAAGCTTCCACATCCTTCGTATAATGCGGTGACCAGAACTGTACACAATACTCCAAGTGCAGCCGCACCAGAGTTTTGTACAGCTGCAGCATAACCTCTTGGTTCTGGAACTCGATCCCTCTATTAATGAAAGCTATAACACTGTATGCCTTCTTAACAGCCCTGTCAACCTGGGTGGCAACTTTCAAGGATCTGTGTACATGGACACCGAGATCTCTGTGCTCATCTACACTACTAAGAATCTTACCATTAGCCCTGTACTTTGCCTTCTGGTTACTCCTACCAAAGTGCATCACCTCACACTTGTCTGCATTAAACTCCATTTGCCACCTCTCAGCCCAGCTCTGCAGCTTATCTATGTCTCTCTGCAACCTACAGCATCCTTCGTCACTATCAACAACTCCACCGATCTTAGTGTCGTCTGCAAATATACTAACCCATCCTTCTACGCCCTCATCCAGGTCATTTATAAAAATGACAAACAGCAGTGGACCCAACACCGACCCTTGCGGTACACCACTAGTAACTGGTCTCCAAGATGAACATTTCCCATCAACTACCACCCTCTGTCTTCTTTCAGCAAGCCAATTTCCAATCCAAACTGCTATATCTCCCACAATTCCATTCCTCCACATTTTGTACAAAAATGTAAAATTGTACAAAAAATTTCATTTGACTTCAGCCTACCTCTCAGCCATTTATCTCACCCTACTGCGGCTTTTCCAATCCTGCCTTTCTAATCTTGCTGTCCCTTCTCTCTATTCCCTGGTTATGGTCTGTCCTGAAGTCCTTCCTGCCTAACGGGCAGCAAAGATCTAGCTGCATATGATCAATAAACAAATAAAAATAGAGCTAATTAGATCCTGCTATTAAATTTGCCAGGACCTGTAGGGAACTTGTTATTTCCTGACCTCCAATCAGACTTCTTATTTCTGAGTTCAGCTTGTTGTTTATGACTGCTAAACTGAGAGAGATTGCAGGAACGCAATGGAGTGCAATCTTGTTATTTGAAAATCCACAGTATTCAAAATACAAGCCTTACGACCTGACCTGTGTTAGAGTTAAAGACAGATGCTGTTATATTCCACAAATATTAGAACCTTAATTGTGTGTCATGGAAATAGCATACAAACTGTTCTTTAAATATTTCCATTCAAGTTTCTGCTAAATTTAAGTTGCATTAATGTAAAATCTTCCATGACTGGTGCAAGCATGCAGATAACAGCATGCAAATTTTAAATTTCAAAATCCCTTTGATATGTTTAACATTGATAACCTGCTCTCATTTTGTTAATAAAGCTTTAAAATGGGTCCATCACCAAAAATAAGCAAATTAGTAAATGTCCAGTTTTCCACCTGTGAACAATCAGATTTAAAATCATAGAAAATAACAATTAAGCACTATACTGAGCTATTTCATAGTTTTGTTGGTGTGTGCTAATCAGTTCCTTATTGAATTGTGTACTTCTTGTTGATTAAACATGTTATCCACGTCATGTCACGTCACAATCTTCAGAATGTTACATTTCCAAATTGGGAAGCAGGGTCAGTTTGCCTGATGCAGGCAAATCAAAAGTCAAATCTTAGAAGCAAAGTTCACAAATAACCTAAATGTAAATAGTTTGGAATATAATTCACTAGTGTTTAAAGCTTGTTTGTGCAGTTCAGCTGACTCTGTCTGGATTGCACCAATCTTACTGACAAGAATGAGCAAAAATTTGATTTCCCCCCCCCCACCCATTTTTACTAGCAATGAAAATCGATGGATAAGGGCAGGGTAGGAGTCAGTGAAAATGGTTAGTATCACAAACACAATCTTACTCATGAGGTTTTAATCCCAAATTTTAGAACTAGAAGCTCTTAGGCTGTCTTGTATACGAATCCTTTTCACAAAGTTTAATGAAGATTGTTAAATTTGTTAAATGTTTTAGATAATAAACAGATGATTTTTGTACTGTGTTACTATTACAAATATCAACTAGAACTTCTTCAAATTGTTCATGATTATACCACTTCTTACATGGGAGATCATGAATGGAAAGTATTGAGAAAGTATGTGAAATGTATACCAACAGAAGACGATATTCATTAGGTGTCTAAAGATAATTAAGGGTAAGAATAAATTAGAAGGAAAATAGTAGATGGAAGGTTGGAGTAAAATACCATTACAAACAAAAGCAAGTAAAATAATCGGAGAAGTGAAGAACGTTAAATGTGTAGGGGAGACATCAAAAGTGACAATGCAAGATTTATAATTGTGTACTCATTAAACAATGGCTGCAAATATATCAGTTTACCTTAAATGATGGTTCTGCAATTAAACAAATCCATCTTTACTCAAGGTGATGAGCAGGATTCACAGGAGCCTGATAATCACGTTTCCAGGGACAAAGATAAAGGAGTGAGACAATATGTCAATCCTGATGGCTGTGGTCATTAAAAAGATAGAAAGCGCTTAGACAATGTTACTGCACCTGACACTTTGAGCACAAGGGTTTCAAGGAGTAGTAAGGCGTAAAGTCTCACTCATTAAAGATGGTTGGGTCCAGAGGATTAGTAAGTGGTTTACATAACTTTACAGGTTTATAGTTTCCTTCTTGAAATAACCATTTTATGTCCGTCATAGAAAAGGCCTTGAAAAGCATTTCGAAGTTTCAACAGGTTAACATTTGGAAAACTTTTTCCATTTAATTGGAGAATGCTAAAGGAGGTCACATAAGGGAGGTGATGGACTCATAATATTATCACTAGACTATTAATTAACAAACCCAGGTAATGTTCTGGAGATAACGAAGTGTGAAACTGGAGGAACACAGCAGGCGAGGCAGCATCAGAGGAGCAGGAAAGTTGACATTTTGGGTTGGGACCCTTCTTCAGACTCTCTTTTCTGAAGAAGAGTCTTGACCCGAAACGTCAGCTTTCCTGTTCCTCTAATGCTGCCTGGCCTGCTGTGTCCCTCCAGCTTCACACTGTGTTAGCTGACTCCAGCATCTGCAGTTCTTGCTTTCTTAATGTCCTGGAGACCTGGGTTTGACTGTCACCATGGCAGAGGGTGGAACTTGAATTCAACTTTAAAATTGTCTAATGACGACTATGAAACCACTGTCAATGACAGGAAAAAACCCATCCAGTTGGCTAATGCCCTTTTAGGGTAGGAAATCTGACATCCTTACCTGATCTGGCCTACATATGATTCCAGACTCTCAGCAATATGATTGACTCACCTGCCCTGTGGCCAGTTAGGAATGGACAATGAATACTGGCCTAGCCAGCAACACCCATGTCCTGTGAATGATTTGAAAAAACATTCACGTCCCTGCTAGAGTTTGTCATAGACCATACCAGTACCGTCCTAGTGGATGGGACAACAAATGGTATTAGAAATTTGGATTTTCACAAAGCTTTTGGTGAGGTTTTACATGAACAGTTAATGGGTAAAGTAATGGGTAATGGATCATGGGGTAAAAATGATTCCAGTTTGAGGGTGCAGATTTCTGCTCAGCCTTACATTAGCAGAGAACCTGTGTACAAATGTAAAGAGGTTACACTATTGCTATAAATGGAGTTGATCTCAGCTCGAGTCCTGGATGCAATTCCATTGATTTTATCAGTTCCATAAAAGCCAGAAACTAACCCTGGAATATTCAGTAATAGCACAAGAATCATACAGACTGTGATCACTCATATTGAAATGTGCAATACTGATGTATAACTTCTTAGTAGCCTATATTTCCCATTGTGTTCCCCCTACCATCAACCCTTTCAATTTTACTCTGCAGTAATTTCATGATGGATGTGACAGGGAGAGAAATAGAGCAGAGATTGATAACGCCAATTCCCAACCAGTTTATTCCTGCTAGATGCATTTTAACAAGGAAATATTGATATGATGCCATCCGATTTCTCATTTTCATGAGTTTTCATCACAGCACTTTTATTTTTTTGGAATGCTGAAGGGAAATTTGGTTTGCAGAGACGAGCCTGCCTGGTTATTGCTGCAGGTGAAACGTATTTTACTTTTGCATTTGCTTCCTGTTTTTCCATTCTTGATTAGTTGGCATTTTCCTTCACTTCCCTCTTTACTTTTAAGACAACAAAGAATGGGTTTTTCCCTCAGGATTTCCACTCCATCATTGCTTGTTGCAACAGGAAGAGAAACAGTTTCAGGGTTCTATGCGAATATGGTATCCAGTTGCCAACACCCCACCCACCAGAGCACCCTTGTGGAATCAGTCCTACCTGTTTTTAAGTGACAAGGAATGCATGAGGAAGGTTAATTTTTCGTCAGCTGTCAGAACTGCCATGCTTCAAACCAGTCTGCAGCCCACTTCTACCTAATCCACCAGTGACTGTTATCTCCAGCTCCCTTCACATCTGTAATAATGTGATTTCATACCAGCTGCTGTGCACATCTGTAACGGCCAAACATTATGCGCAGATGTGTATCGAGCAATGCACAGCTTGTTGTTCTTTGGAACAAGTAATTTTGTCATTCTGCCATTGACAACTGGTGCCAACTTGATAGTGCACTGGAATTCTATTGATTTTTCAAAGTCCAGTGATTGTTTCAACTCTAGATTAATCATTGCTTCTCCTACATGCTGTTCAAGTGTTAGTAACTGTCAGAAAGGGTTTGGGGTAGACCTAGTCTAAAAACAGACATGTCCCAATATGTACTATGTGTAGACAGCCTGACCTCACGTTGTTCTACACCACAGACATAGCAGAGAGGAGAGCACTCGTTGCATTCTCTGGTTGTTCCTCTGGTACCAAGCACTGATCTGAGGGAAAGGAGAGGGAAGGGTTATATGGAAAGCAGTGAAGCACTGGCTGCAACTGAGTGGCAAATCCATCCACACAACAACAGACAACTTTGTCCACCCTAGGGGTTAAAGACTTCTACATTAGTCTCAATCTCCATGGAAGAAGCAATGGCTCCCTTAAGAATGCTGTAGGATGATTTCTACGAGAGATGTTTCCGAAGTTGTTGTATGTGGACTAAAGTGCTTGGCACTGTTCCAAGGGTCCCGATTATGCATAGCACTGACAGATGAACTAACAAAGGGGTGACAGTGACGTATTGCTAATGTCACTAGTATCCAGAGGTCCAGGCTAATACTGTGAGTCATGGGTTCAAATGTCACCCTGGCACTTAATGGAGGTTGAAAGCTGGTCTCATTATTGGTGACCATGACCATGATTATAGTTAAGGGAAGGAAATCTGTCACCATTAATTGGTCTGGCCGACATGTGGCTCTAGACCTGCAGCAATGTGGTTGACTCTCAGAAATAGTCATGGTCTAATAAGCCACGCAAGTCAAGGGCAGTTGGGGATGGGCAGCGAATGCTGACTACCCAGTGATGACCACATTGCATGAAAGACCACTTAAGGACTCAGCTCACTGCCATCGGGACTAATCCGACTGCAGATGGGCCTCCCACAGTGTTGTTGTGGACAGTAACTAAAACTGTGCAGGTAGGGTAGGCGGCACATTCTGAAGGGCAGGCCTGTTGAGAAACATGCCCCTACCCATATTGCTGACCAATCTCAACCCACTCTGACCACAAAGCCCACGTGGTGAAATGCCCCATCCCCACATTTCTTATGTGGGATTCTTCACCAGGTAACACCCCTGAGACTTCAACATCTTTCCACCCACAGAGTGGGAAATACTGAGGGCTACATTACACATTGAGTATGTATTACACCATAGCATTTGAGAGACAGCAAGTTCCTGGCTCGGACTCTGTCAAGTTCTGAATATTTTGTTTTCTGCTGCAGGTTTCTTGTGCTGTATTTTTGCATGCTGAGCTTCATCTGGTTGTTTTCTTCCCTTCCCACAGAAAAAGATCTTTATAGGAATTTGCATTGCAATAGTACTGTTGGTTATCATCATTGTTCTGGCTGTGTATCTCAGTTAATGCTCCAAATCAACAGAATCATCCTGATTGAAACTAAAGCTGGGCTTTTGTTCCACCATCATCATGCAGCACTCTTGTGGAATGGAGAGACGGCAAGACATCATTACTGGGCATTTCCATTTTGTTTTGTCAAACATCTATCATGAGGTGATGTTCGTAGCCACCGAGATCATTACTCAGATTTCAGTTCCACCCTCCAGTCCGGACTTTTTGTTTTGGCATCTCTGTAAGCTGAAGAACAACATCAGGACTCATGCTGCTGTTTCTCCTCTATTATTTATTGATTATTCTTCTTTGAGAAACGTTATAAGAATGAACGTCGCCTTAATAGGCCATGGTCTCAACAACTTACTGATCGACTGAATCCAGCTGACCTTCTACTGTAATCAGGTTTTTTTATCATTTCTAATCAATCTCTTCCTTTGCTTCTCTCTTCTCTCCTCCTTTCTCCCCTCTGTTTTCCTCATCCTCCCTCCCTTTTTTTCTCTTTCTCTCTCTCTCCCCATCTCTCTCCATTCCCTCTTAGATTTATCCCCTGAGTGTGTAAAATCCACACAATTTCAGTTAGATACTTACCCCAATGCAAAGATAAAATGAACACTAATACAGATCAACGTGACTAACCTGTAAAGAAGCTCCACTGATCTGAATAATACAAACTGAGCTTCCATTCCTACTGTTATCCACCTTCAAACGGAAACAAAGCAGGGTTAACAAATGCTACGTGGAAGAACAGGGAAGTGCAGTTAGAACAGATACCTCCACATGAAGGCTTACAAACACATTGGGACATTTGATCTCCCCTTTTTTAATATTTTACATTCCTAGAAAGACAAAAGGGTAAACCTGTAACTAGAGTCATAGAGGCTACAGCATTTTGGCCCAATTTGCCCATGCTGCCCAGCTTTCAAGTTAAAGTAGCCCCATTTGCCTGAGTTTGACCCATACCCTCCATAACAATCCCATCCATGAACCTGCATAAATCTTTTTTAAATGAGAAAAATGTACTCACTTCCACCAATACCTCTGGCAGCCTGTTCAGGCCATTCGCCACCCTCTGTGTAGGAAAAAAAAAATTCCCCCTTTTGGA